>NW_006399897.1:2880943-2884091 GCF_000299155.1 Elephantulus edwardii | reverse complement strand
CATACTGCCTTCCATAGTGGTTGCACCATTTTACACTCCCAACCACAGTTACTAAGGATTCTAGTTTCTCCGCAAATTTTTCAGTAATTATTGATTTCTGTTCTGTTAAATTTTGCTATTTTTACTGGGTAAGATGATACCTCATAGTTGTTTTGATGAGAATCTGGGTACCTTTTACAAAAAATTCCCTATTGATTATGTTCTTAATTTTTTTGGGTTTGGTTGTATGTTTGTGGTTTTTTTTGTGTTTTTTTTTATTTGTCTTTTTTTTAATTTATTTTAATGAATGTTTACAGAGACTTTGGATTCATTCATTGTTGCATTTTTCTCCCTGCCCACCTTTCCACCCCAGTTCACTCTTCTCTTTGAAAAGTAAAAGTCTTTTATTGGTATACAATCCCTCCCCACCTCAGTATACTCCACTATGCACCCTTCACTCTAGACTCTTGTCATAACCATAATACCCAATCATATATTGCTTTTAAACAGTTATCTCCCTAATCTGTTTCAATGCAGTCAAGTTTTTTTTAATTTTAATCAGAATTTTCATTGTTTATAGCCTTGAGGGCCAAAAGTAAAACAGAAATTCTAAATATATGTGTGAAAAAAGAGATAGCCAAAGTTGCTTTCTTTGTGACTTGTACTTTCTAAGAACAAATGCCAAATTTGAGAAAAGATTTCAGGTATGGACTAAAACGACAGTTTTTCACTGGTATTAATGATATTAGATAATTGTTTCATATAATAAAGTTAAATGACTTCTGAGGAAAATTTAGTTAGATAAATAAGTTGTGGAAATAATAATAATAATTCTTACTGTTGTTGCTGTTAGATTGTGTTGGTGTTGAGTACCTTCATAGAGGCTTGATGAACAGATGACCTGAATCCTGTCGAATCCTGTGCCATCCTCATAGTCTCTGATACATTCAGCCCCATTGCTGAAATCACTGAGGCTATCCATCTTTTGAGACTCCTCTTCTCCTTCACTGACCCTGCCTCCATCTTTCCAAGACTTTCCAAGGAATAGCCTCACCTAGCTGCATGTCCAACGTGTGAGAGATGAAGTTCTGCCATCTGTGCCTCCAAAAAACACTCTGGGTACACTAATTGCAAATTTGCAAATAGACATTTCTTATAACATCATTTAATTATTAATCTAGTCATAATTATCAGCTTTTACTTCATTATTACCATCTGGCTAGAAGAAGGGACATTTTCCAGTAATTCAATAAATGAATTTAAAAGTCTTATAAATTCAATTATACTTTTTATCCTTTGATACATTGTTATATATAATCACATTTAAGTTAGTATTGTGATGGGAAAGTCTGCTGTTAGGGACATCTTCAAAGTACTGAAGAGCAATGGTGTCATTATGGAGGCTAAGGTGCACCTGATACAGGCCATAGTCTTTGCAATCACTTGTTATGCATCAGAGAGTTGGACAATGACTAGGGAGGATAGAAGGAGAATTGATGCCTTTGAGCTGCAGTGTTGAGAAGAGTGTTGAATATACCATGGAATGCTAAGAAAATGAAAGGTTCATCCTGGAAAGTGTTAAACCAGGTTGCTCCTTGGAGGCAAAGATTCTGAAGCTTGGTCTGACATACTTCAGGTATGTTGTAAGGAAGGACATCATGCTTTGGAGGCTGGAGGGACATCACAGGAGAGAAAGACCCTTTATGAGGTATATTGATTCAGTGTCTAGGGTAATGGGGGTAGATGTGTCAGAGACAGTGATATTGGCACAGGACAGAGCAGGACTGTTAAACAGAGGGTTGCTATGAGTCTCAGGTGACTTCTTTTAAATAGCTTTGTTGGAATCAATATCCATGTTATATTTATTAAAGAGTCAACAATTTATCATTTAAAGTTAACTAAACTTCTTTAAGGCAGCTCGAGTGTCCTAGTGGAAAGAAATTACGGTGCAATCCCAAAGACACATGGTTTAAATCCAGCAACTACTCTAACAGAAGAGGGATGACCAATCTCCTCCCAAACAATTTACTCCCTGTGAAAACCGTGCTAGAGAATCAGCTCTGAGTTGGTTCCAACTAGATGGAAGACCAAAAAAAAAATCTACTTAGCTTTCTTCATGGATAATCTCTCTTTACTTAAGAAAGCTCTGAGAGCTTCGTGGTGAGGAGTTGTGCTGCCAACCCAAACAAAAGTGATCCAAATCCACCATTTGCTCCAGCAGGACAGAGATACACTATCTCTTATGGAATTTACTGCTTCTGAAAACCCACTGGAAAATCAGTTTATGAGCTGGTTCCAACTAGAATTTATAGAAGAACAACATTACTTAAACTCTACACTCCTATTCATTCATTGCTATTAAGACAGAAAGAATTCATAGCTGATCCTCCATCTTTCTTCAAGGAGCAATGTGTTAATTCAAATTGCCAGAGAAACTACATTTCTGCTTTAGCAGTGCAACTCACTTTGGACTATGCTGCCAGAGTACTCAAACTATATGTCTAGATAAAGCAAATAAATTCAATTTAATTAAATTCCTGATCCAGGCCATGGTCTTTGCAATTACTTGCTACACATCAGAGATTGGGACAATAACTAAGGATGACAGAAGAAGAATTGATGCCTTTGAATTGTGGTTCTGGAGAAGGGTCTTGAAGATATCATGTACCAGCAAGAATGCAAGTAGGTCTGTCTTGGAGAGTGTGAAATTAAGTTTCTTTTTGGAGGCTAGGATTCTGAAGCTCTATTTCACATACTTTGGTCACATGGCCAGGAGGAATGGATCCTTGGAAATGGACATCATACTCGGAAGGGTGGAGGGACAGGGCAGGACAGGAAATCCTGGACAAGAGAGATTGATACAGTAACCAGGGCAATGGAGGTAGGTGTGTCAGAATCAGTGAGACTGGTTCAGGACAGGGCAGGTTTTAGAGCTGTGATACATAGGGTCACTATGATTCACAGGTGACTCGATGACACATAATAACAAACATTTGATAGATGGATGGAGAGAGAGAAAGAGAAAGAGAGAGAGAGAGAAAGAGAGAGACACAAAAAAGGAATGGCATCCACTTCCTAAATAACATGCTTCCGGAAACTCTATAAACTTTGATAAATGTCAATAGTTGTAGTTGTAGTGGGGCTTCAGGCCTTTTTGTTCATAGGGTCG
>NW_006399897.1:2877505-2880763 GCF_000299155.1 Elephantulus edwardii | reverse complement strand
AAGAAGAAGAAGAAGAAGAAGAAGAAGAAACAACTAAACATGTACTTCCTGAACAACGATGACAGGATTTTGTAACAAGGAAGTCATAGTTTCTAAAACCAAACCATGCATCCCTGGGATTTTTCTCAACACAGTTCTTCAGAACCATATAATATAAATTAGCATTGGTATGGGAAAAGGAAATTATTTGGCATCACTAGTATGAAAAAGAGACCTCTGGTGGCCTAGTGTTAAGGAGATACACTACCAAGCCAAAGAATACAGGCTCAAACTTCCCACCTGCTCTGTGTAAGAAAGATGAGAAATATCTTCCTATATGATTTATTGCTTCCAAAAACTTACTGGCGGGCCAGCTCTGAGTTGGTTCCAAATCAACTGTACATACAAATGTACATACAACAATTTTACATACAAGTATATAAAGCTTGTTTTCATCTGAATCTCACTGTAAGTTCTCTTTTAAAATGAAGCTATGCTCAACTATTGAGATCAGAAATGCTTATTGGTCATGATATTCACTTTTAAAGATTCCTTTTAGCTGGAGAAAATAAAATATTTATTTTTTTAAGATTCCTCTTAGTTGGAGAAAATAAAACACAGTACAATAAAATACTTAAAGATAAATGGTGAAGAATAAAATAAAAAGTAAACAGCTCAGTGAACCTGAAATCAAGTATAAATGACAAATGATATAATGAAAGACCAGGATTGAGTCAAGAAGCAAAGAAAAGCAGTGACACACTTGCCTCCTGTGAGCTTTTGGAGAGTATATGTACCACATGTTCTTGTTAGTTACCACTGAGTCAGCTCTGAGTCAGATCAGCATTATATGCGGCAGAACAGAAATTTCAAGGCTATGACCTTTCCAAAACCTATAACCAGGTCTGCTTTTCAAGAAACCTATGGGTGTTTTTGAATGCCTACCTTTCTGCTTGGAGATATATAAGCAACATTTGTGATACAAAATAAAAAGTATTTCATATGAAGGGAGCAACTAGAAATAGTTTGTCACTCAAAATAAGAAACAATATTTGTGTTCCTCAACTGGAAAAATTTTGTTGAAATGATACTACTATTGAACATAGCTTTACCTAGAAAATAAAGGAAAGCTGAGGCTATCATATGTTCACATAGTTAGCACATAGTCATGATCATATAAACAGTCTGTTGAATCTAAATAAATAAATAAATGAATGAATGAATGAATAAATAACTTACTTTGCTGCTGCAGAATTGATTTAATTCCAATTCATAGTGACCCTAAAAGACAAAGCAGAATTGTTTTATAATCTTTAATTATTTTAGATTCTTAGTTACCACATTATTCTCCTGCATAGTAGATGTTAAGTGGTGGGTTCAAACTGTCACCTTTTCAATTTGCGGTCAATTGCTTAACCATTGCACCAGCGATTGCTTGATAACTGGGTCCCTGCACCCCCTGTCGAACATATAAAACCAACAATGCACCACCGCAATACAGCTATATGATAGGGTGGAATAAGGATGAGGAATAGCTGCAAGCAGACACTCATGATTGGAACGTGGAATGTGAGAAGTATGAATGTAGGAAAATATGACATGGTTAATGAATAAATGGAACACATGAATACTGACATACTAGGTATGTGTGAAATTAGATGTATTTGCATGGGACATTTTAAATCAGACAATCACATGCACTCATGTTCAAAAAGATCATTTCTAGATCTATCTTGAAATACAATGTTATGGACAATAGAATAATATTCATATGCATAAAAGGAAGACCTGCTAATACCACTATGATTTACATATATGTACAAAGAACTAGAGCCCGAAGGAGGAAATAGAATATTTTGCCAACTTTTGTTGGAAGTTGGAAGTTGATCAAACATACAAGCAAGATGACTAATAATAATGGGTAACTGTAACGCAAAAGTTGGAGAAAATGCATGAAAGATCAGTAGTAGTCAGAAAACATACGCTTGGTGACAGGAGTGAGACTGGAGATAAAATGATAGAATTTTGTACAGTCACTGATTTATTCATTACAAATACCTTGTATAAGAAACACAAACTAGGGAGCTCTGGTGGACTAGTGGCAAGAAGCTACACTGCAGTCCCAGATGTGTCTGGTTCAAATCCACCAGATGCTCTGCTGAAGAAGGAGGGACAATCTCCTCCCGTACCAGACAGATTTCATTTGACAGTACAATGCACAAAAAATAATAAAATTTTTAAAATTAAAAAAAAGAAACACAAACAGTATCCATACACATGGACCTCACCTGATGGCATGCACAGGAATGAGGTTGATTACATATGTGGAAAGAATAATTGGAGACACCTGAGAAAACTAAGCCAGATGCTGGTAGTGGAACAGACCATCGACTACTCATACACAAGTTCAAGCTGAAGCTAAATAAAACAAAAAATTCACAAGAACTAAATTTGACTTTGAGTCTATCCCACCTGAATTTCAAAACCATCTTAGGAACAAGTTTGAGGTCTTGATCACTCATGAATGAAGACCAGATGAGCTGTGAGAGGATATCAAGATATCATCTACGAAGAATGCAAAAGGTCATTACAAAGAAAAGAACAAGATAGATGTTACAAAAGTCTCTGACATCTTATAGAGAAGACCATGGCCTGGATCAGGCAGACATAATCCCTAGATGAATATCAGTACTCTTTAGAACTTTGAAGAAGTCCCTGAGAGCAGACTTCCCCAGTGCAATTCATCTTTTGATTTCCTGACTGCTCATGCCAAGAATGTTGATTGGAGAGACAAGCAAGCTGAAACTGTTAGCAATCCCAAACTCTTCTCCATTTATCATGCTTCTGCCAATTCCATTTATTAAAATGACCCTTTTGTTTGCACTGAGTAAATTAACCAGCTAATCCAAGATATCATTATCATCTGAAGATCTTAAACTGGATTAATTCCAGACGGTTTATTTTGCCCCATGTTGTGTTGTTGTTATGTGCCATTGAGTCACTTGTGACTCATAACGACCCTATGTACAAGAGCTCTATACACTCTTCTATCCTGTGCCAACCCAGCCATCTCAAATGCACTTATTCCCACCTCTCTAGTCACAGAATCTATCCATATCATAAAAGGTCTTCCTCTCCTTCTCTGCCCCTCCACTCTGCCAAACATGATGTCCCTCTCCAAGGAGCAGTCCCTCCTTGCAACATGCCCAAAATATGTCAGATGAAGCTTCAGAATCCTTGACTCCAGGGAAAATTCTGGCTTCACCCTCTCCAGGACAA
>NW_006399897.1:2861164-2875502 GCF_000299155.1 Elephantulus edwardii | reverse complement strand
AAAATTAAACAACAACAATTAAAGTCTTCGAAGCTAAAGGGATAAAGGGTGTTCCCAATGAAGAAATAATTTTACTTCTCCAGAGTAGTTAATAAAAAAGCAATAGTTTCAACATTCAGACAAAAACAAAGCCAGAAACGATGACATTAGACTATACATTCAAAGTATTAACCAAGATGAAGACAAAATAAATTGTATATCTTTCCATGAAAACTTTCATCTATGTTAATTTGTAATTTATGGAAGTTTGTTCTTTCCATCTTCTTATAATACTTGCTGTATCATTTAATAATCTGCCCAACGCATCCTTAAGTATAGCAACTCGAGGATTGAATTTGTTCAATTCCTTCAGCTTAAGAAATGCTGAGCAAGTTTGGCCCTTTTGACTTTCTGACTCCAGCGCCGTGCACATTGCACTGTAATATTTTACTTTGTCTTCCCGTACTGCCTACTGCAAACTTCTGTTCAGCTTTTTAATATCTTGAATTCTTCCCTCTGCTTTGGCTTCTCAGTGCTCTAGTACAATATTCAGAGTCTCTTTTGACATCGATTTTGGTCTTCGTTTTCTCTTCTGTCTTTGCCATGACTACACTCTTCCTGGATGATACCCTTGATATTCTCCCACAACTCATCTGGTCTTCTTCCCTCATTAGTGTTCAAGGCCTCAAACCTGTTCCTGAGATGGTTCTGAAATTCAGGTGGGATAGACTCAAGGCCATATTATGGTTCCTGTAGATTTGATGTTATTTTCCTTAGCTTCAGCTTGAACTTGCACATGAGTGGTTGGTGGTCTGTTCCACAATCAACTCCTGGCCTAGTTTCCACTGTTGATACTGAGCTTCTCCAGCCTTCTTTCCACAGATGTAATCAATCTTATTCCTATGCATACCATCAGGTGAAATCCATGTGTATAACCTGTGTTTAAGTTTCTTATAAAATGCATATGCAATGAATAAGTCGTTGATTGTGAAAAATTCAATTTATTCTGTCTCCAGCTTCATTTCTGTCACAGAGCTCATGTTTTCCAACTACTGATTCTTCTTCTCTGTTCCCAACTTTTGCGTTCCAGTCACCCATTATTATCAATGCATCTTGACTGCATGTTCAATCTCTAACTGTAAAAGTTTGCAGAAATCTTCTATTTCCTCTTCTTTGAATCTGATGTTGGTCAATATCTCTAAATAATAGTGGTATTCACTGGACTTCCTTGTATGTGTATGGTTTCTATCCTGTCACTCACAATATTAGATGTCAAGACATATCTAGATATGACTTTTTTAACTATGAAAACAACCTCATTTTTCTTTACCTTTTCATCTCCAGAGTAATAGATCATATGGTCACCCGACCCAAAATGCCCCATGCAACTCTATCTCATCTCAACCATACCTAGTATGTCAATATATATGTGCTCCATTTCTTCCTTAACAATATCTAATTTTCCCACATTTATGTTTCTCACATTCACTACTTCTCCAACCACTACTGACTGCTTACAACTGTTCCTCTTCCTTTGTGTTACCATACTTGAAAGCACTGCTTCAGTTACCCAGTTAGTCTACACGTGTTCTAGTGTACATAGGGTTTTCAGAGGTCTACTATTTCGGAAGTGGATGGCTAATCCTTCTTCCTAGTCTGTCTTAGACTGAATGCTCAGATTTAGAGAAGTATCTGACAGAAAATCATTTTATGGAAAAAAATAGATAAAAGATATTTCCCCAATTCTGGAATTAACCAAGTTTCAGTGTTGTCCAGGAAGTATTAAAAGAAGATGAAAAGAGTATACAGAGCCTTTGTACCAAAAAGAATTGGCTGACACAGGAGAAATTCAAGAAATAACGTATGATCAAGAGGAAATGGCCATGAAGGATGAAGTGCAGGCAGCTCTGAAGGACCTGGAAGAAAATAAAAGCCCCAGGAATTGATGGAATACCAACTGATGTATTTCAGAAAACAGACACCGCCCTGCATGTGCTCACCAAGTTATGCCAAGAAATCTGTAGGACTACTACTTGGCCAACTGACTAGAAAGAGTCATATTTATTCCCATTCCAGTAAAAGGTGACCCGACAGATTATGGAAATTATTGAACAATATCACTAATGGAACACACTAGCAAAATCCTCCTAAAGATTATCCAGAAAAGACTTAAACAGTACATTGACAGGGAACTACTAGAAATACAAGCTTGGTTTAGAAGAGGTCGTGGCACTAGGGACATTACTGCTAGTGTCAGAGGGATCTTGGCATAAAGCAGGGAGTGTGAAAAGGCATTTAACTGTATGGATCACAAGGCATTGTGGCTAACTTTGAGGAAAATAGGAATCTCAGAACACATGATGGTGTTTATATGAAACCTATACTTGGACCAAGAAGCAGTCCTCAGAAGAAAGCAAGGAAACACTCCATAGTTCAAGATCAGAAAAGGAGTGCATCAGGGATGCATACTGTCCCCATACTTTTTCAATCTGTATGCAGAACAGATTATTCAGGAGACAGAGCTTTATGAGGAGGAGTATAGCATCAAGATTGGAGGAAGACTTATTAACAACCTATGATATGCAGATGATACAACTTTGCTGAAACTGAAGAAGACCTAAAGCACTTGCTGCAAAAGGTCAAGGACTGTAGCCTTCAATATGAATTGAAGCTCAACATCAAGAAGACAAAGATTTTCACTACCGGACCAATTGACAGCACCATAATAGACGGAGAAGAGAATAAGGATCTACAATCAACACTCTTAGCCACAGCAATCAGGAAATCAAAAGACAAATTGCATTGGGAAAGTCTGCTGTCATGGACCTC
The DNA here is from genome assembly GCF_000299155.1 of Elephantulus edwardii. Lineage (NCBI taxonomy): Eukaryota > Metazoa > Chordata > Mammalia > Macroscelidea > Macroscelididae > Elephantulus > Elephantulus edwardii. Next base: position 2,872,694 of record NW_006399897.1, on the reverse strand, counting down.
TCCAGATGCTGAAGAGTAATTATGTCAGTCTACAAAGATGCACCTGATTCAAGCCATGGTCTTCTTGTTTTGATTCAGAGAGTTGAATAATGACTAAAAATGACAGGAGAAAAATAGGTACCTTCGAGTTGTGGTGCTGGAGAAGAGCTTTGAACATACCATGTACTGCCGAGAAAACAAATCAGTCTGTCTTGGAGAGGGTGAAACCAAGTCTCTCCTTGGAGCTAGGCTTTTGAAGCTCTGTCTCACTTACTTTGGACAATTGGCCAGGAGAAATTGGTCCTTCAAGAAGGACATCATGCTCGAAAGGGAGCACGGAGAGGAAGACCCCAGATGAGATGAATTGATAGAGTAACTGGGACGATGGGAGTTGGTGTGTCAGAATTAGTGAGACTGGCTCAGGACAGGGAAGGGTTCAGAGCTGATGTACATAGGTTCCCTCTGCCTCACAGATGACTCAACGGCACATAAAGCAATACATACTATGACTGGTTTGGAAACAGGAGTGGCATCCACTTCCTAAACAACATGCCTCTAGAAACTCTGTGAACTTTGATAAATGTTGATAGTTATAGAGGAGCTTCAGGCCTTTTGTTCATAGGGTCGCTATGAGTCATGCTCCACTCAAAGGCAATCATCATCAACAACAACAATACTGTCATTTAGTTTGTATTTAGAAAGAGTTTCACATAGAACCGTTAAGTCAACTCAAATTAAAACTGGAAGCAATAATTGATATTTTCATATACTAACTAGAAGAGGTGGACTTAGGAGTCCTGTACATTTGTGATAGCTACAGAGCTCTGATAGCCTAGTCCATTGGGAATTGGACATTTATCCCAAAAACTGAGCATCTCTTGGAATTCAAACCACTGCTGCACCACAGGGGAAAGATTAGTTATCTCCTAATTTGTGATATATAGCCTCAAAACCCCACCAAGGTCAGCCATGTAAGTCACCACTGGACAACAATGAATGAATGAATGTGCTGACAAAAATTTAACAATAAAGTCTAGGAGTAAATTGAAGACAGGGGCCCAGATAAGTAGAATTTTGGCAATGCAATTTTATGTAAATATGCCTCAAATGGCTGATTTAAAGTTACTCACATGACATCATTAAATTCTAAGAACAATTCATTACCGTTAACTCTAATAAGATGACTTCAATGTTGTTATTACTTGATTGGTAATCCGATTCTAGATTTTAAGTAGCTAAAGTAGTTTCCCTGTCATGATACAAAGGATATTGAGCAAAGCCTGATGATAACAAGAATTAGAATTCAGGTCAAATACATGAAAGTATCAGTTTAAAGAAAATAATGGAAATGATATATGGTTTGTTTAATTAATGCTATGGAAAAATATGTTTTATCCTGTATAGCAGGGGTTTAGAAGAGGATTTCATTATTTGTGTCCAAATAAAGTTCTTAGAAGATAATTTCCAGCTGTTTTTTATTGATAAGGCTAAAATCCAGATATAGATAGATAGATAAATAGATAATATATATATTCTTTCAAAGATAATGATTGTTCTTTGTTTTAAAATGATTTTGGAAAACACAAACCCAAATATTCCCTTTTTATAATGGTTCTGAACGGACAGAATTTTTATACTTCCATTAGAATTATATGAACAAAGGAATTTTTGTTTTTCTTGTTAAGTGTCCTATAGTTGAGTATGGCTCATAGGGACCCTGTGAACAACAGATCTGAACCTTGTCCTATCCTATGCCAAGTTCAGTACCCCCAACATGTTTGAGTCCATTGCTGTAGATCATAGGTCAATCCATCTTGTTGAAAGTCTTCCTTCACTGAGCCTCCACATTTCCAAGCATGGTGTCTCTTTCCAAGGAATAGCCTCTCCTAACAGCATGCCCAAATAACACTCTGGTTGGACTTTCTTCTATCTATTTGTTCTTTTGACAGTCTACTGAGTATTCAGCACTCTCCTGCAACACCACAACTCAAATGCATGAATTTTTTTTCCTTATGAATGTTCAAGTTCTCAGGTGCATAGCAAGTGACTGGAAAAACTGTGGCTTGAATCAGGTACATCCTACTCTTTAATCATTGCTCTTCAAAACTTTGCAATTATCTCTCAAAGCTATACATCTCCCAATCTTCTTAGTGCTGATACCAAGGGAGCTAACATTTAATAATCTCCCAATATGTGCCTGATATTTTAGATATATATTATCTTAATCAAGTGGTGAGAATAGATATGAGCTCTTATTTTCAAATAAATAATCTGAGATTTTAGAGTTAAATAAATTGACTCACAATCACAGAGTTTAACTATAGAAAAAGAAGGTACTGGCTTCAAAACTTTTCTTTGTCTAATGTCATGCAGTTTCTTAAAAATAAGTGTTATATGGAGCTATAATAAGTAGCTCTTCCTTTCAAAATGTTTTGGATAAAATACATACCAAATAAAACCCTAAATACCAAATAAAATTCATAATCAGTATCTGTGATTCAAAACATGACCATGAGTAATAACAAAACATTGATGATATAATATTTAGACATCTTAGATTGCCTTCATATGATGAAGCTTTTTAGAGATTTTGTTTTATTTATACATTGCTTTAACTGAAAAGCATATCATCTATTTATCCTCCTTTCATTTGTAATTTATAAATCAGTGATTGTTTTTAAGAAAGATGAATTCATTCTACTTTTCTATATGAATGAAGATATTCTAAGATTAAAATATGGACAATTATAATTTATTTTTTTTAATTTTCCAAATGTATGCATATCATACCTTCTCTGATTTGTGCTCACATAGATAATAACATATATGAGGACAGGCATGTTTAAAGGCTAGTGTTTACTAGGCATATATGTTGTTGTTTTTGTTGTTGTTATGTGCCGACACTCCCATCCCAATTATCCCAGTCACTGAGTCAATCCACCTCATAGAGGGTCTTCTTCTCCTGCGCTGTCCCTCCACCCTCCCAAGCATGATGTCCCTCTCTAAGGACTGGTCTCTCCTCAGACGGAGCCTCAGAATCCTTGCCTCCAAGGAGCCACCCGGTCTAACCCTTTCCAAGACAAATCTGTTTGTTTTCCTAGCAGTCCATGGTATTCTCAATACTCTTCTCCAGCACCACAGCTCAAAGGCATCCATTCTTCTTCTATCCTCCTTGGTCATTGTCCAACTCTCTGATGCATAACAACTTACCACAGTGGTGGTAAGTGGTAGGCATACATAGAAAGCTAAAAATGTTTTTAAAACAATTTATTATATAGGAGGGACTGAATTAGTCAAGACTACGGGTAAATAAAATTGAAAACAACAAAAGTAGTCTTGATCCACATGCAGTGCGTGTAATTTTCAAGAGCTATTTCAAACCCATTGTCTTCAATGTGTTCACTTAGTAACCTGGCTCTTTCAATATTGTGACATAGCTCTCTTATCACAGTCCTTTAATGCTCAGTGGAAGGGACATGGATTGTGGGGGTGTGGAGAAAAAAAAACCAAACACAAAAACCCCACCCCAAAAACCTTTAAAATGTTTTGCTCTTAGAAGTGGCATATGTAACTTCAACACTAATTTCAATGGCTAGAACATATCACATGAGCATTTCAAATAGCAAAAAGTGAAATTTGCCAACCTGTGTGCAGGAAATAGATGTTGTCTAGAACTATCGTCCGGAGCTAATAACGCCTAATGGTAGATCAGATTGTTTAGCGGTAAGACGTTGAGCCAAACCAAAGGCATGTGGTTCGAATTCACCAGCTTCTCCAATGGAGAGGAATTGGCAATGTTCACCCATGTAATTTATTACCTCTAATGCTCACTGGAGTTGGTTCCAACTCTATGGTACATAACAACAACAATAATAATAAGAGCAAATACATTTATATTATAATTGATCATATTTAAGACACAAGAATTTTATTTACCAGGAGAGTAAAGTTCTGAAAAGCACTAATTAAAGCACTAATTTCCCCCCCTTTTTTCTAGTTATTAATGCTAAGGAATGTTCCTTCTATGAAGAGCTAAGAATCTGTCTTGGGAACCTGAAAAGAAACACTTTCTCCTTCAGCACTAGCAGGGTGATTGCTATTGCAGTGCATATTATTGTACTTTTCCCTTTAAGTCATAGTGAGATTTTGTGTTAATTTTAATCAGCTGCTAATATGGTATTCCCCTCCCCCAAAGAACTGCATTCTTTCAGTTCCTGTTGGAAATAAGAACAGAATGTAAAGATGTTTTACTGTTGACAATTGTGCCCTCAAGTGTTAACATTATTCACAAGTGTTCAAGGGAATAATTAGCTTCATTTCATTCTATCGTACTTGTGTTATAATTATAACATGACCTTTATTCTATTTATATGTACAAGTATTATAGTCTAATAAGATTTTTTTGAAGAAGAAACACTTAATAATAGCCTAATTCCCTAACCGTATTCTATAACAGTTCATAAATGACTTTAGCATGTAAAAAAAATAAATAAATGAGAGACACCTGCATTAGAGATCAATTTCCTGATATTCAGGTTAAATTAATCATGCTGAGCTATCCAAGGACACTTTATTGTCCTATCATTTAGTAGAAATGATTTCCATGTGTTTTGTGATTCCATGCCATTCTGCTTTAGACAATACAATGACATCAAACATTTCAACTCTACAATTGTCTGGCTTTGTAAAAAAATTGCTTTTTATTGTGAGAACAGTTTAAATTTTAAATAAGTAGTGGAAATTAAATTCTAAAGGAGAAAAGCAACATTTCCATATCATAGTGATTTCAGTATTATTTACAAATATGACACCAAGGAGTAGCGATTTTACTTCATCACTATTTCAGAGGGATCCTAAGTGTGATGTGAAAATATTACTTCTGAATTACTTTGTTTTTATCAGTTAAATTTATATCTTTGTAATAGAGAACTATTGCAAACAGAACACTGTCAGCCCACTAATTTTTAAACAAGGAACAAGGCAGATAAATGCATACACATCAATGCTGACAATTTATGGCCTGTCATGTGATATTTTGATAGTACCTAAATACCATGTTTGTAATTGCATAGAAACATCTTATTTTTTACTTTCACTAAGTCCATACAAGAATATATTAATGCAGAAAAAAAGAATATATTAATGCTAAGTAAATAAATGAAAGCCAAATGCTAATAATGTCTCAATTTACTAATCCATTTCTCTTAAAGGAGCATTATTTCCCTTTACAACTGATTTAATATCATCACAACCAGATCTCTGAGCAGCTGTGTGCAAGACACTTTGAAATTGTTATTATTTGACACACTTCAGTTTATACTAAAATTATTAATGCATTATCTTCAGTTATGATCCTTGGAAGTCACTCTAAATAATGGAATTCTAATGCTAACTTGTTTTGTCAAAATCTTCTGTTTTCAGAATGTAGACTGACGCTTCTGAAGCCTTTGTGAGTATTCTCTTATCTTCAAACATATATTCCATTCATGTGGGAATGAATTACCTTCCAAAGTCAAGTTTTTCATACTACATAAATTCTCACAAAGCTTGTAACCCTGGTTCAGTGTCAATGTCACAAGTTGGTAACTGTGAGTCACAAGATCAGTTACTTAACCTTCAGTAAATCTCAGTTCTTTATGGATACAATGGAGATGATCCTTGAAGTAATATTCACAGCAAAGCAATGAGAAGTTGGTGATGTATGAACAAGCACAGGTCTTGCGTTAGCCTCTTTTTTAGCTATCTTATTTAATATGTTGACACAAAATTGGCATGATTAGTCAAATTTTAACTCATATTTGTTGTTTATGTTTTGATATTTACCACCAACCTGTAACAATTGAGGGGTTACAATCAAGTCCTTAATATTAACTGTGCACAAATATCTGTTATACTTTATGTAATGAATAATATTTTCTTCTTATTATAGCAGAGAAAATAGAAGCAGCAAAGAGCTTCTGCATGCTCAATGTCAATAAAGGGAGCATAAACACAATCATTCCCATAGAGTTGATCCCAACTCATCTCAGTCCTTTAGAACTGAGTAGAACTGTACCAATAGAGTTTTCCAGATTGTAAATCTTTGAAAAAAATTAGGCACCCTCTTCTTTCAGCCGTAGAGCCGCTGATGGGTTTGAGCCACAGATCTTTTCATTAACAGCTGAAGCTTTAACCACTGTGCTCCAGGATTGGCATCCATATCCTAAACAATACACCTCAGGAAACTCTATGAACTTTGATAAATGATGATAGTTATAGAAAGGCTTCAGGTCTTCTGTTCATAGTGTCCTATGTCTCATACTCGACTCATGGGAATTGACAACAACTCCTTTGAAGTTACCAGTTTGACAGCCAGAAAGAAAGGACAGAAATAGTCAAGACATAAAGGGAGTATACTATATGATCTACCTAGAGTTGAGGTTTTAATAAGACCTTTCCCCCTACTTTTGAATTTTCGAGCTATGGAGATAACAAACTGATAAAGATCAAAATTCCAACTTTGCTGTTAATAAAGCTGAATTAGAGAACTCCCTAATCCTGTGGTTATAAAGTTCAGCTGCCCAAATTGTCCCCTTGAATTAAAAGCATTACTCAAATAATAGGCTTTCTATCAAAGGAGTTTAAAGTACTGGCCCCTGAGAGTTTATAACATAGAAGACCCAAGATCATGAAAGTCAGTTGGAGAGGACGATTCCATAAAAGAACAAACCCCAGCTGGAACTGCAGAAGGTAAACTTTATTTTGTATGCCAAAAGAATTCAGCACTGGAAGTTGTGAGTGGAGGACAAAAGACTATACTTTCCTGTGGAGGTACAATAGCATCCATTCCATTCTAGTGAAACATAGCCTGAAATGAGACATGGAAGACAGACTAACATAAGATCAACACCTAATAACATCTTCCTATGATTGTTTATAAATGCACTGAAAGATGCATTTTTGTATTCCTTATGGTTTAGCTTCTCTTTTATTGGTTTTCACACTTTATTTTTAAAATCAGGGTTTAATTTAACTTCCTTTTTCATGAAGGAAGTATAGATAGTTGATTGTTGACATATTTTCAAATATAATCCCGTTGTGTTTAAGTAATTTCCAACTAACATCAACCTTCCAAGGGTTTTCAGGAGTGTAAATGTTTACAAGAGGAAATCCTCCACCATTGTCTCTCAGAATAACTGGTAAATTCACATTTTCAAGCTTTTGGTAGTTTATTTCTTTATATGTCCCCAGGACCTTACAGATATTCTAATGTTATTATAAGTTACATTTCGACTCTAAGTCATAGGCATGTTATTGTTACTGTTAGGTGCTATTAAGTCCATTCTGGGTCATACATAATGCCTTGATGTCAAAAAGAACACAACACTGACTAGTTTGTACCATCTTCACAATTGCTGCCATGCTTCAGCTCCTACCTGTAACCATTGTTTCAATTTCACTTGTTGGGGATGTTTATTTTTTTCCATATCTCAAAGCCAAGAAAATGAAAATCCTCATCACTGAATAAATAGACAACATCATAGATGGAGATCATAGATAGTTGGAGAAAAGATTAAAACTGTCAACAGCTTCATCTTACATGGAGCTAAAATCAATATACTTGGTACCAGAAGTCAGGAAATCAGGAGACCTGTTGCACCAGGAGAGTTTACAGTAGCAAACCTCTCCAAATTACTAAGGAGCAACAACATCACCTTGAAGAATAAGGTGCACTCATTCAAGACATTTAAAAGCTTTTATATTTTAAAAGTTTTAAAGCTTTTAAAAGTCACTGCTGCTGCAGAAAGAGGGACAATCTCCTCCTCTACCAGTCAGAACCAATTTGATGGTGTACACACACACACACAAAAAATAAATTTTTTTAAAAAGTCACTGCTATGCATCTGAGAGTTAGACAATGAATAATGATTACAGAAGAAGAACTGATATCCTTAACTGTGATGTTGTAGAAGAGTGCTGAATATACAATTGACTGCCAAAAGAACAAACAGATATAACTTGGAGAGGCTGCAGCTAGAGGACTTACTGGAGGAAAATGTTTTGTCTCACATACTTTGAGCATGTTGCTAGCAGAGGCTATTCTTGGAGAGGAACATTATGTTTGGTATCATGGAGGGACCATGAAAGAGAGAAACATCCTCAACCAGATGGATTGAGACAGTGACTGCAGCAATGGGTTTCAGTATATAGGAGAATGTGCGGATGGTACAGGATAGAATAGGGCTCAGATTTGTATTTCATAAGGTCATTATGAGTTATATTCAACAGAACCTAACAACAACCTACAAAGAATTTGCAAAGAATATTATTAGTCATGTTGTAAAACAATAATGTTAAAAAACAGTGTTTTTCCTTTTCATTATCTTCAGTTCTTTGTACTATTGTTTTGAAATACTTTGCATGCTTCAAACTCCACTATACTTAGATGCTTGCTTTGCTTGAAATAGTTCAGTTGTTGTTAAACTATCTTTATATTCTTTTACTTATGTTTTTCATTTTAAAAGTTGTTCTTTATAATTTATTCTACATGTTAACCTTTTCTGAAACATGTCTTTCCTTTCCATTTTCTAAGAGCTTGAGAAAACGTTGTTGTTGTTGTTGTTATGTGCCGTCGAGTCGCCTGCGACTCATAGCGACCCTATGTACAACAGCCCTAAACTCCGCTCTGTCCTGTGCCAATCGCACTGTCTCTGACACTTCCATCCCAATTATCCCAGTCACTGAATCAATCCACCTCATAGAGGGCCTTCCTCTCCTGCGCCGTCCCTCCACCCTCCCAAGCATGATGTCGCTCTCTAAGGACCAGTCTCTCCTCACAACATGTCCAAAGTAAGTTAGACAGAGCCTCAGAATCCTTGCCTCCAAGGAGCCACCCAGTTTAACCCTCTCCAGGACAAATCTGTTTGTTTTCCATGGTATTCTCAATACTCTTCTCCAGCACCACAGCTCAAAGGCATCAATTCTCCTTCTATCCTCCTTGGTCATTGTCCGACTCTCTGATGCATAACAGGTGATTGCAACTGCCTCCTGGTCCAAGTATAAGTCTGGCATTAGAACGGTCAAGTGTTCTGGGATTCCCATTCTTCTCAGAGTCAGCCACAGTTTTTTTATGATCTACACAGTCAAATGCCTTTGCATAGTCAATGAAACACATATAGGCATTCCTCTGGTTAGTTTAGCATTTCTTATAGTATTGAGATAGCTATGCTATCTTTCCATGTTGAAAAAGAGGGCTGAATATCCCATGGACTGCCACAAGATAAAAACAGGTATCTCTTGAATAAAGCATTGCCTTGGAGGCAAAGATGATCAAGCTTCATATCTCATACTGCAGACAGGTTGCCAGAAGAGTTTATTCCTTGGAAAGGGATATCTTGGTTGGGAAAGAGGAGGGACTGCAAAGGAGTGTGTGTGGGGGGGGGGGGGGGGGGGGAGGGGGATTCCTCAGCCAGAGGGGTTGCCACAGTGGCTATAGCAATGGACTTGAGTGTGTCAGATTGTGCTGATGACAAAAAAAAGGACAAGGTTCAAACTGATTGATTACAGGAATGCTATGGGTCATTGTATTTGAATCTGCAGCACTTAACAGCCAATAGCAATGATCTCCTTAGGGTAAAGAGTTGTACTAAAAATCCAAAGGCATGCAGTTAGAGTACACCAAGAGGTCCATGTGAGAAAGAGGCACCATTTTCCTCAATGCCAAAAAACTATCTGGAGCGTCAGCTATGAGTCAGTTATGACTCAGTGTTAATGTGTATAATATTGCGATGGATTATAGGCATTTTCTTCCTAAACAACATGCCTCTGGAAACTCTATGAACTTTGAGAAACAACAAGAGGTACAAAAAGGCTTCAGGTCTTTTGGTCACAGCGTTGCTATGAGTCATGCTCAACTCAATGGCAATCAACAACAAAAACAACATATTGCATAATAAGTTAGGCACATCTTCAAATTAATGAAGGGTAATGATGTTAGTTTGATGACTAAGAAGCATCTGATTCAGACCATGGTCTTTCCGATCACTTGCTATACATCTGAGAGCTGGACAATGAATAAGGATGACAAAAGAAGAATTGAAACCTTTGAGCTATGGTGTTAGAAAAGAATATTGAGCATATAATGAAGTGTAAAAAATAAAACGAAATAAATTAAACAAACGTATCTTGGAAAAGAAAGTACAGAGTGCTCTTTGGAGACAAAGATAATAAAGCTTTGCTTCTCATACTTTGAGCATAGTTACTAAGAAGAGATATACTTTGGAGAGGAACATGATACTCAGAAGGGGAGACAGTTGTCAATAAAGGAGAGAAAGACACTCGACCAGATAGGTTGACACAGTGATTGCCACAATGGACTCCGGTGTGCACGGAAGTGTGAGGATGGCACAGGATAGCACAGAGTTCAGATCTGTTGTTTATAGGGTTGCTATGCGTCATATTTGATTTGAGAGTATCTAAAAACAACAGCATATAATATAGGATGAATGAAACAATTTTTATAGGTAAATAGGTGATTGATAAATAAGTGCATATATTAATTTATAATTAATTTTAATATTTTTGAAAGACAAGTTTTTAGTATTTTACTTTGTCAGTTTTGTTTTACAATCATTAAACACATTAAACATTAAACACAAGTATGTTCTATATTATAGTGGACCACAAGTTTCTAATGAGAATGGTAATGGGTAATTGTTTTTAATTCCTCTTAGGATTGCTTACTCATGTACAGCATTTAGCAATTTCTCTATCACATACCTAGTGGTTTTACACTTGATCTTATTTGCTGATCTATTTGTATATGTAGGTTACTATATATTTTTTAGGAAAATTGTCAGACACTATCTACTTGTGATTATTTTAGTGACATACTAGGCATTGGAGAGATGAGATGGACCAGCATGGGGCATTAAGAGTCGGATGATCATATGGAATATTACTCCGGAGATGAAAAGGTGAGGAAAACTGGCATTGCTTTCATACTTAAAAAGGTAATTTCTAGATCTGTCTTGAAGTAATATTGTGAGTGACGGCATAATATCCATATGCTTAGAAGGAAGTCCAGTGAATACCACTATCATTCAGATATATGCACCAACAATCAGAGCCAAAGAAGAAGAAACATGATTTCTACCAACTTTTACAGTCGGAGATAGATCGAACGTGCAAGAAAAATGCATTGATAATAATGAGTGAATGGAATGCAAAAGTTGGGAACAAAGAAGAAGATTCAGTAGTTGGAAAACATGGACTTGGTTACAGAAATGAAACTGGAGATAGAATGATTGAATTTTGCACAATGACTTATTCATTGCAAATACATTTTATAGGAAACATATACGCAGGTTATACACATGGATTTCACCTGATGGTATGCTTATAAATCAGATCGATTACATCTGTGGAAAGAACCACTGGAGAAGCTCAATATCAGCTGTGAAAACTAGGCCAGGTGCTGATTGTGGAACAGACCACCAACTACTCATATGCAAGTTCAAGCTGAAGCTGAGGAAAAGGAAACCAAATCCATGGGAACCAAAATATGACTTTG
>NW_006399897.1:2847418-2859944 GCF_000299155.1 Elephantulus edwardii | reverse complement strand
TGCAGATGACACGACCCTGCTTGCAGAAAACTGAGGATAACCTGGAATGCTTGTTGCAGAGGGTCAAGGACAGCAGCCTTCAGTATGGATTTAGGCTCAATGTCAAGAAGACAAAGATTCTCACCACTGGACCAATGGCAACATCGGAATGGATGCTGAAGAGATTGAGATTGTTAATAACTTTAGTACTCTTGGCTCCATGTTCAACACCAGTAGCCAGGACATAAAAAAAACTGTATTGTGATGGGAAAGTCTGCTGTTAGGGACCCCTCCAGGGTTCAAAACAGCAATGGTGCCACTCTGGAGACTAAGGTGCATCTGATACGGGCTATTGTCTTTGCAATCACTTATTATGCATCAGAGAGTTGGACAATGACTAGGAAGGATAGAAGGAGAATTGATGCCTTTGAACTGTGGTGATGGAGAAGAGTATTGAATGTACCATGGACTGCCAAGAAAACAAACAAATTCATCCTGAAGAGGGTTAAACCAAGCTGCTCCTTGTACGCAAGGATTCTGGGGCTTCATCTGACATACTTTCAGCATGTTGTAAGGAGAGGGACATCATGCTTGGGATGGTAGAGGGACGGCACAAGAAGGGAAGGCCCTCTATGAGGTGGATTGATTCAGTGACTGGGGTAATCAGGATGGGTGTGTCAGAGGCAGTGCAATTGGAACAGGATAGAGCAGGGGTTAGAGCTGTTGTACATAGGGTCACTGTGAGTCGCAAGCAACTTGAAGGCCCATAACAACTACGACAACAACAACATGTATATATTCATGTGTATATGTATATAATTTTCTTTTTAACTCTCATTTTTACTTTTATTTTATTAGGAATAATTTTTGTTGACATGCTGGTCATAGGAGAGTTACAACCAAAACGCTTGTTTAAAGTGAGAATGGTGAGACTTCATTACATTTACTTAGGACATGTAATAAAAAAATACAAATGAGTATAAAAAGTAGGGAATCAGTTTTGGTAAAATAGAAAGTCATTCAAACTAATGTCAAACTGCCGTAAAATAAAGTAACACAAAAGCTATAGCAATTGGCTTAAAAGTATTAACAATTATGAACTTAGTGCAAGACCGAACAATTTATGACTCAAACTGATTTGCTGATAACATTGTAATCTTCAAGTTCACTGAATTCCCTCCCACATGTTTATTATGCAGTATGCTGATTCTCAAAATTAATTCTTCTATCTTCATATTATTGATTTTTTATTTTTATCACTTATTCTTGACTTCTTAGTCATTTTCATCTTTGTACTGGTATTCTGATATTCTCATGGTTTTCATTTTATGCCCCATACAAATAAATTAACAATATGATAGTGTGCAAAAGATCTACCATGTTGATCTTATTTATTCTAAATCTCCCTTACAATAATATGTATCATGTCTGCATTGGCTTTTTATTTCTTTTTTCTTGACTGTATGTAATGTTTTCTTCATACATTTTGATTTAATCACATGATTTTTTTATAAGCATTGAATTAAAAAAACTGCTTATATTATAACTAACAGAAGTAAATTTAAATTTTCTAATGCACTGTTTTATCTCAGATAATATATGCTGAATAATGGTAATATCTAACAGGATCTTGGTTGTACAAATGGTTAAGGAATCAATAATTGCTCAATTGTAGGTGGTTCAAACTTAAACCATACATACTTTGCAAAATAGATCTGGTATCTGCTTCCAGAAAGCCATAGTCTAAGCAATTCTATGGAGTGAAGTTCTATTTTGTACATGTAGAGTCACTATGAGTCAGAATCTTCTAAGTGGCAATCAACAGAAAAACATAAAAAAAGAATTAGTAGTTATCCTTAGATAAGTGATACTCCTTCTTTTAGCCAGCTGCATCGGACTAATCATACTCATTCACATGTGTTGGGGCTTTTTTTGATTGTTTCATTATACTCAGTCCATTGCAGTTGTTGTTTTGGGGCATTGGAATTGGCCCCTAGCTGAATTATATGAGAGGAGATTGCCCATCTTCCTCCCACAGATCAGTTGATAGGTTCAAAAAATATGCCATTGAGTTACCAGCAAAGTGTCTTACCAGTAGGTTGGCCACCAGAGCTGCCTCCTTTAACAAGAGTTGAAATATCACCATTGCCATTGCAAATTTCTCTTTGTTAGTCCAGATGCTAATTTTCTGAATTGCAGAACATTTCTCTCTCTGCTTTATATTCTTAGTCTCCAAATTTCTAGTGAGTTTTCTTTAGTTGAATAGAGAATTGTGGAACTCTAGTCCAAGAAGCAGAGAATTGTAACTTAAGAAATCTCTCTCCGCCTTGCTATTCTGTTCTGAAAATTCAGGAAGCTATTTATGTGTGTTCAGTGAAGACCTGAAAAGTTGTAAAGCTATTTCACATATTTCTTGCCCCACCTCTGACTTTTGGCAGCAGCCTTGAACGTGGTAAAGGCCTAGAATTCCTCCAAGGGTTCCTCAGGATTCTTCTGCCTAAGCCTTAGGGATTATTTCATTAATCGTCTTTATTTTTTTATCAGTCCATCTTTTTTCTTCCTATAGACCCCAGCCAACATTATTTCTCAGGCAATTCACAAAGAGTACCTCCAGTATAAGAAGAATGACTGTTAAATCTGTTTTTCTAAAAAAGGAGAGAGAGAGAGACTGAAATATTTACAGTAAAATTTTTGAAATAAATATTTTCATGTCTTCCTAACACAGTGAAATTATCACTGTTATACATAGTAAATATCTACTAACACATTTTAGCCTCCTAAATAATATTTGTTAGGAATACTTCTACTATTACCCATGTTCAGAGTTTTGAGTAAGGACAAATAATTTGTCCAAAGTCACCAAATGCAAAACCAGTAAGGGTTAAATCCTACACCACTGGCTACTGTGCTTCATCTCCTCTTCATTAGAAATGAAGAATGAAAAGAGGCAGTGGGAGTACTACTGTGTTTGAGAAGTAACAGATTGTGTCTATCACTCAATACTTAACAGTGGCTTATGCTTTTATCTAACAACTGCTTACTGCGAATTCCAAAAATGGTGTTCTAGATGTTTTTAAAGACATGGATAGTTGGAACAATATCAATATGAATTGTTATGTGTCGTCCAGTCGCCTGCAGCCCATAGCAACTCTCTGTACAACAGCCCTAAACCCTGCTCTGTTCAGTGCCAATCTTCCTGTCTCTGACACACCTACACCCATTACCTCAGTCACTGAATCAATCCACCTCACTGAGGGTCTTCTTCTCCTGCACTGTTCCTCTGCCCTCCCAAGCAAGATGTCTCTCTTCAAGGACCAGTCCCTCCTTGCAACATGTCCAGATTTTGTCAGATGAAGCTTCAGAATTCTTGCCTCCGAGGAGTAGCCTGTTTTCACCCTCTCCAGGACTAACCTGTTCGTTCTCTTAGCAGTCCATGGTATATTCAATACTCTTCTTCAACTAGGGATCGCTGGTGGCCTAATGGCTGATAGCTAACTGCAATCCTAAAGGCACATGTTTGAGGCCACCAGCTGCTTTGTGGAAGAAGGATGGGCAATCTTCTTGCGTGCGATTAACTGCCTCTGATAACTCATTGAAGGTTCAAGTATGGGTCAGTTCTGACTTGATAGTACATAACAACAATATGAATTTTAAAACCAATTGTTCCATATTTTGAGTCTGAGTGTATAGCTATTGCATAGACAATAAACAGGGATTTCCACTTGCTTACACCTTTTTGTGAATTATTTTCCAATTCTAAATTCAAATTCTCATTATTTTTATTACTATCCTCTTTTTTGGTTTGTGATTCTAGCAAGATGACTCATTAGGTCACATTCTTGCAAAATGATTGAGCAGTGCACGAAAGGTAAATAAAAACTTGCTGGAATTAGATAGATGACTATGCAAATAAGTAAACAAAATAATCGAATAGTTTTGAAAACCTTGCTTACACACACATCCAATCCTACAAATGTTTTAAGAGAGACATGGAGAGAAGGAAAAGAGGAAGGAGTTGTTACATGGGAGATACTAGACAGTGACTATCTCTAAGAAGCCACCAAGGATGGCAAAGCCCAGTGGTAGCAACCAGCAGTAGTCAACATGACTGAAGAGACTGCCTGAGGGCAGACTGAGAAGGAAAAAGAGCTCTTTTAGTTTGAATCTATCCTAACTAAAAACTTTCTCCTTAGTTTTATTTGTGATTTCCAAATTGAACTTAGGTTGCAGCCAGTTACATCCCTAATAATTCATTTAGTTCTAAGTACAATTCCTTAGTTCTATGAGATGGTGCAGTGTATTACCAAACTCAAAGATGGAAGGGAGAGCCCTGTGGAGGGGCAGAGGAGTTGGTGTAAATACTGATTAGACAGTAACTTAGAGTAGATGATTATTTTGGACATCCTTATCCTTCGTCTCACAGGAATCAGCTTTATGCTGATAGTTTTAAATGGAATTATTGCTATTAAAGGGAAAAAATCAATTTCATATATTTACTATGTTAACTTAAAGAACCATAGTGGCCTAGCTCAACTTTTTGTTCACTAAGACACTGTAGTCATTGTTATGTGCCATCCAGTCACCTGAGATTGATAGTCACCCTACATACAATCCATCTGAACTCTGCTCTATCCTGAGCCAATTTGTCTCTGACACACCTACCCCCATTAGCTCAGTTACTGTGTCATTCCATCTCATCAAGTGTATTCCTCTCCTGAGCTGTCCTTCCACCCTTCCAAGCATGATATCATTCTTCTGGGACTGACCCCTTCCGGCCATATGCCAGGATATATGTGAGATGGAGCTTCAAAATCCTTATCTCCAAGGAACAACCCGATTTCACTCTTTCCAGGATAAACCTGCTTGTTTTCTTGGCAGTATATGATATGTTCAGTTCTCTTCTCCAGCATCACAACTCAAAACTATCATTTCTTCATTGCCCAGCTCTCTGATGAGGGGAGTCCTCTCTTTCACGAATTCTTTATCTTTCCTCTTATGATGCTGCTGTGTTTTAATTAACTTTATCTATTAAATAATTACAGAATAATCAAATTTAAGCAAGATCATCATAGGCCCTTTCTTGATCCTTCTCTCCGCACACTCGGGAGTAAAGACAATGTTGTCATTCCTGGAACTTAGAGCAAATAATTTCAGTCCTGTTATATCTCAAATGTAAACATGTTTCAAATTTATGTGGATTTTAAACAATCTGGTTTTTTGGCTTGTAGGAAAATTACAAAATAGCATATTGCATTAAGAACAAACTGTCTTTGATCAAGATCAAATTACAGTCTTATAGTGGTAAAATAATTGTATAGATGGAAAAGAAAAATTATGAACATATTCTTTAGTTAAAATATCAAAATATACTGATGCTTTATTTATTAAAGAATTATTTTCCAGTTAACTGAATAAATATAAATTTTAAGAATTGAGTTTCATTAAGATTTAACTCTGGGATTTTTAAAAATTTCTTTTTACTACTGTTATAAAGAGTATATAAAAAAATGGCATGATGGTCTGAGAATTCTGGCATAATTTAAAAGCTACTTTCCATCTGGCCGATAGAGTAAGCAAATGGAAATAGAAGATAGAAGAGATTTGGTCTTTGTTTATAGATACGAATTATTATAATTAGTATAATTTCTTTCATTTGCTTTTATAACTGCTTTTACTTTTTTTTTAATGTCTAAGTGGATATGCATAAGGAGTCACAATTCTATCATATGTAGCCTTAGCAAATAAAATAGAAACATGTCTATTTTGAATGTATATGTATTTTGGACATATTTTGGTTGCTGACTCAACAGTCTCCTTTTTTCTTACTGTCACTCTGCTTTGTATAGTCTTGTTTTTATGGAAAAATATGTTTTATTCAGCCAAAGGGGAAAACCTGATATCGTAAAGATAGTCACGCTAATTCCAGTGACTAGACCAGAGAGGGTTCACAGCTGAGTTCTGATAAATGAAATGGAAAGCAAAAATTTGCCAGAAGACTAATGAGAATTATTTCCTTTAAGCAAATTGAAAAACAGGGAAGTTTGGTGTTTGGGGTTTTTTTTAATCTTTGTTTTTTGGGGTTTTTTGTTTTGTTTTGTTTTTTTAAACCCCTTTTCTTCTGCTAGACACAGCCATGCAGCATGTAATCTCTTGAAATGCTAGAGCTCTCTGGAAGTATGAAGGGAATCAGCTTGTGGGGTGGTTACAGGGAGGACAGGCAATCTTTGTACCATCATGCCTAGAACTAGGGACTTCTACTTGTAGAATTTACTTTTTGTTTTCTATTTTATTGTTATTTATGGCTGAATAGTCTAAACTAGTAACATTTACCATCTTTATTCATTCAGAAATGTATCATCATTCAACTCTATTTATTCATGTTTCTGTTACCGAGTAGTGAGGGAGCTCTGGCAGCAGCATTTGCAGTGAGGTGCACTGCCAACTCAAAGGCTGTGCTTCTCTGGCAGTTTGAACCCACTAGAGGCTGTTTGGAATAAAGACAGCAATTTCCTCCCATGCAATTTTTAGTCTCTGAAAACCTGACTGAGGGTCAGCTGTGAGTCATTTCTGACTCAATGGCAATGAGTTGAAGTTGTACAGAATCTCTAGTAATTACATGCGGTTTTAGAAAAGTAATGTATGGAAGAATTTTTTCCTAGATTTTTATTTAATATAAATCTAGATACACATTTCTTAGATTTCACAAAATCTTCATTAAAAAAATCTTTAGATAAAGTCTCTGTTATTCATGGAGGGATATGAGTCACAGGCGATCTAATAACACTAACAACTAGATGGATACGCAAATAGATATAGATATATAGACATGCATAGAAATAGTTGGAGTCTGGTGGCACAGTGGTGCAGTAGTTAAACACTCAGTTTTTAACTGAATGGTCAGTGATTTGAAACTACCAGCTATTCTGGAGGAAAAAGATGTTATAATCTTCTCAAGTAAAGTTTTCACGTTGGAAAACCCTAAGGGGTATTTCTGTCCTGTGTCATCACTACCAAAAATTGTTACTAAAATTTTATCACTTTATTCATAAAATAAAAAAAAACATTGTCACACAGTTTTTCATGTTTATATTTTGTAAATAACAAACAATACATTTTTAGAACAGTTGAAATGTTATATGATAGTAATTTTCTTATGAGGATTATAGATATTCATGATTCTTTGGCTCTTTATATGTTTTTTATATGTTCTAATAATAAATTATTAATTAACTTTGCCAATCAACTTATTTTATGCTAGAAGTATGGCTATTTTATACTAGAAGTATGGCAAAACATTCCTTTCCAACATATTAGCATGATTCTAGGGTGATTTAATTTTATTTTAAAGAGTTCTTTAAAATATTAAAAAAACTTCAGGTAAAAGCGTCATTTTATGTTAACTGATATATTTTTACCACATCAGGAGTATAGGAGAAGGATACTTTTAACAAAATGTTTTAAGTCTAAATTTTTGGAGATGAATGCAATAAGATTAGTGTTATTCATGATATATGTACACTAATAAAAATTAACAGAAATACAAACATTCATTAAAATATTCTTTTGTAGATAATAACTGTATCTCCGAATTATTTAATAACTAAACTAGGAAAAGAATTAACATCAACTGAAGGACTTTTGAGGGTCAAACTAATTCAGCTTTCTCTCAGGAAATTATTGGGAAGAATTTACAACTCTCTAACAACTTCTTTTAAAGGAAGATACAATATACTGAAACAGACAAAGCAAAAACAGAAAATGCAGGCACAATCTCTTCTACTCATTAATGAATTCTCTACATTTAGTAGACTGCTACTTAGGGAAGTGAACTGACATAATTTTCTGATCTCTTTTGTCTTTAGTTTTGACATAATCTGGGTGTTAAGAAATTTTCCTTTTACAGTCTGAATTGCTCATGCTCAAATTTAAATACATTTCCTTTTCTGTAATCAGTGGGGACAGAAAGCAGCTGGTCACCATCTTCGTCACACTAACCCTTCAAATCTTTTATTCACAATGAACCACACTCAGAGTCGTAAAATTAGCAGGGACCTTGCAGTGGTCTTAATTCTTCCTGGGCACTTAGACAACTCTACCCTTTAACCGTCCCTAACAGATGAGAAAATCCATCCTATTTTAAAAAGATATCAAGAGAAAGCTCATCAAAAGCTTCCAATAGTCACGCGTTTATCTGATGAAAACCCCCCACTTTCAGGAAGTCATCATCATTATAATCAAATAGCATTTTCTAAACACCCACATGTGCAAAATATGTTTGTATATTCAGACTCTAAAGAGAGCCCTGGTGGCCCAAAAGGAAGATTTGGAAGAAACTGCCAAGGTGTATAAATGAGCACTATGCTATGTTCAAGGCACTGGAAGACTCTAGTTATAGCTGTATTCAGCTCTATTACTAAACTATCAAAAATAAATAGCTTTTAAAATCCATTCCAGTAGCCCCAGAGGATTTTCATTTCCTATTTAGGAAGACGACCTTTTATTTAAAGACTGTTTCATTGTATTTTGCTTGTAACTTCTGTGTAACTGTTGTTATTGTCTTCATCTTGTGTATTCTAATGTACGACTGACTATTCATGTGTGCAGAACCACCTTGTAGAACTTCCAAAGAATATGACAGAGAAAGATTTGATGTCTTTGAGCTGTGGTGCTGGAGAAGAGCACTGAGGACGACCAAGACAATGAACAGGTATAGCTTGAAGAGGGTACAGCTAAAATGCTGTTTGGAGGCAAGAACACAATGCTTCACTTCACATTCTTTGGGCGTGTTGCTAGAAGGGGCTATTCCTTGTAGAAGGACATGATTCTGGCGGTGTGGGATCAAAAAAAGAGAGGATGACCTTCAACCAGGTGGATTGACTCTGTGATTGCTGCAAGGGGCTTTTGTGTGTCAGAAAGTGTGAAGGTGACTCAGGATAGAGGAGGGGTCAAATCTTTTGTTCATAGGGTTGCTATGAGTTGTACTCAACCCGATGGCACCTAACAACTACCACATGACCTCTGGTGGCCTAGTCCATATGGAGTTGCAATACTAACTCAAAGGTGTACCACCTTTTATGGACCAAATGGGAATCTCTAAATACCATTTTCAATTCCAGAAATCCAAAGGAAAAATCAGTTTATAAGTTGGTTCCAATTATAAAACAATGAAGTTGAGGGATTATTTTTTCCCAAGCACATATACGTAGAAACTAACTGCCAATATTTCAGACCCAGGGAATGACTTATTATTGCAAAATTTAAATCTAATGATAGAAGAACAAGGTATAGAAGGATGCAATATACTGAATATTAAACAAGTCTTTTTTAGTTTATTCCTTGCATTTGCATCGTATATGTTGAATATTGAACCAACACCCTCTATGGCAAAGTATTCTTTTTTTAAAAGTTGTTTTCTAAAAACTTTCAAAACTTCCCCTCCTTTTCATTCTTGGCTCCAATTTCATGTTCCTGGTGACCTAGACTGCCCACTGAGCTTCAAAACTTCCCACCCAAGCCTGGAATGTCTTTTAAGTCTTCAAGTTTCTCTTTGAAAGAAAGGAATTCCCATTCTCTGAGAGTTACTGATTTCTGCACACTTTTAATTAAGCAGAGCAATTTACTTTAAAGTAAGCCTTCCTTTTACTTACAGAAGAATGATAAAAAGGAAATTATTAACTCATATTCAAATCTCTAACAGGCTGATTGTTCAGGTGGGATGATTTTAAGCAGGGTGGTCCTCTAGGTTTGCTTGCACCACACTTGTAAGCATTCTGCCAGGGAATAAAGCATGCTGACTTGAGTCACACATCATCTATATTCCCATTCCTCCCCTTTATGGGTTTCTCAGCTGCACCTCATTGCTAACCTTTGCCAGAAGCATTATGTGACAGCTAAAGTAATCATATTGCTCAGAGAACAAGACCTGGCCCTGTGTCTAGAGACCTATAAGGACACCAGCGATAAGGACATACAGATTCAACAAAAACCAAACTAATAAACAACCCACAACTGTTGAATTGATATTGACTCATATTGTTGTTGTTGTTATGTGCCATCAAGTCTCCTGCAACTTATGGCAAGCCTATGTACAACAGACCTAAACCCTGCTCTATCCTGTTCCAATCTTACTGTCTCTGACACACTGACACACCTACCCCCATTGCTCGTAATAATCCACCTCATCTCTCCTGTGCTGTTCCTTTACCCTCCCAAGCATGACGTCCCTCTCCAAGGACTGATCGCTCCTTGCAACATGTCCAAAATCAGAATCCTCCTCTCCAAGAAGCAGCCTGGCCTCACCCTCTCTAGGATGAACGTTTTTGCTCTCATTGTGATCCAATAACATAGTATACTGCTTCAAAAGGCTTCCAAAGTTGAAATCTCTAATGAAGTAGATTACCTCATCTTTCTCCTGAACAGCTAGCTGCTGGTGAATGAAAAGTATTGACCTTTTAGTTAATAGTCTAGTGCTCTAACTACTGGGCCATGAAACTTTTTCATTGACTTTAAAGTCAATGGTTGAAAAAGTATGCTCTAAGCACAAGATGGCTTTATGCTTATAATTTTTAGTCAGTTTGGTTAGGTTTCTGAGACTCAAGACTCGATTCTGTATATAATTGCATAAATATAGCAGATACTGTCTGGCAAGATATTACTCTAAACAAAATGTGTTACTAGAATAGATCTTGGTGTGCTGCCTTGTTTCAGAATCAACTTCAGAAAATGAGAACAACATTGGTCTATAGCTAGTCTCATTTTGTTTTATAATAAAGATATAGCCTACAGCTTAACAAGTGGTTCTACTAACAAAAAATCAGTGTCTTTCTGGTAGTTTAGATCTTCTAGTGACTTTTTGGAGAAAAGATCAACAATCTCCTCCGAGGTGATTCATAGGCTCTTGGAAACTTGTGGGAGGGTCAAGTACAAGTCTGCTCCAACTGCATGACAAAGAATGAGTAGCTGTATTTCATTCATGAAATTCATGATGCTGAGAAGGGTGGATGACTGACAAATGAGAGGAAGACCTTCAACCAGGTGGATTTACATGGTGACTGCTGCAATGGGCTTTTGCATGTCAGGAAGTATGAGTATGGCACAGGATAGAACAGAGTTCAGATCTTTCATTCATAGTGTTGCTATGAGTCGTACTTGACTAAATGACACCCAACAACAACAACATCTTTATGTCTATGTTTTTGTTGTTGTTGATTGCCTTCAAGTGGAGCATGACTCATCAACATTCTATGAACAAAGGCCTGAATAACATCTACAACTATTGAAGTTTATCAACATTTATCGAGTCTTTGTATCTATAGTGCTCTTTATATCACTCATAAGTGATCCGGTTTAGGTCATACTCCATACTGATATTGCTTTTGTTATGTACCTTCAAGCTGAAACCCACTCATAGCTGAACACTCCACTGAGTTTGGTTTTATATTGCATGGGAGGAGATTTCCCAACTTTCTACCAGGGAGCAACTGGTATTATTTAAACTGTACGCCACTGGATTGGCACTGCGACACCTTACCATTAGGCTCCCAGAGCTCTCTTTATGTTGATTGTGTTGTTGTGTTTTGTCAAGTTGGAACAGATTCATAGCTCGCTCCCAGTGGGGGCAGTAAACCACTTGAGAAGAGATAGCTGAATTTCTTCCCAACCCCCACCCCGGGGAGCAGCTAGTGGATTTCAACTATGTGAATTTGAGTTTACTGAACAACTTCTTATCATTAAGTCATGTCATTATTATATTAAAAAGATAAATCATATACTTTAGATATCTTATCAGAAGAATCTAGTTTTTGACAATGTACATCATGCATGAGGAGTAGAGGTTAGTGAAGAAAAAAAATACCTCAATGAGATGGATCAACACAGTGAATAGAACAATGGGTTAAATATAATAGAAATTGTGAGAGTGGTGCAAGTTTTGATTCTGCTGTACATATGACCACTATGAGTCAAAGCTGATTTAATGTCACTTGAAAAATAACAACAATATAAGAAGGAAAATTATTTATAGAAAGGATTATATCTATAGATATTGGGGATCTTGATACACATTTTTGAGGGGAACAGAATCCAATCCATAAGGCCATCTAAATTGTTGTTACTGGATAATTAGCTCGGACATGTTGCAGTTTTCTTGGTGTCATCAAGTCGACTACAACTTATAGTTACTGATAGTATGAGTAACAGATCTAAACTTTGCCCTATTTTGTACTAAATGTATAATCTCTGGCATACCCAAACCCACTGTGGTAGATGCTGTGTCCAGTCATTTATGTCTCTTTCTTTCGTTGATCCTCTACCTTTCTCAGCATGCTGTCTCTGTTAAAAAACTAGTTCCTCCTGAAAATATGCCCAAAGAAAGTGAAATACCATTTCACCATCTTTGTTCGTAGGAACATTCTGGTTGCAGTTCCTTCAAGGCAAATGTGTTTGTCTTTTTGGTATTTCATGGTCTATTCAATACTCTTTGCCAATGCCACAAATTAGAGGCCTAAATTCTCCTTCTGTCATCCTTATTCAATATCCAAATTTCTAA
>NW_006399897.1:2842644-2844663 GCF_000299155.1 Elephantulus edwardii | reverse complement strand
AGACAGAGCGGAGTTTAGGGCTGTTGTACATAGGGTCGCTATGAGTCGCAGGCGACTCGACGGCACATAACAACAACAACAACAATGAAGCAATTGAAAAAGCAAGACTAGGATCAGGCCCTCAAAGTCTTTAAATTGGCATTCTTGAATCAGATAGGGAAACTTTATATTTAGCAGAGTAAAATCTTGACTATATTTAGCTTTGATAAAGAAGGAATTAGCAAATTCTCTAGAAGTAGATTGGAAAATGTTTCTTCCCACAACTTTAGAGGTTTTTCTGCAACCTGTCCACGTTGTGTTACCATGCTAGTAGTGAATTGCCAGTATCATAAGTTCCAGAATCACTGGAACAGAGTATAAGAAACTAGGAAATTAACGATGCATGCCAATGAATGATATTTATAAATTTCTTATAGATAATATTCTGTTAATATTATTGAATATATCTTATATTTGAAAGGAAATAGTACTAGACCCATTTTATTTAAATATGATAAATAAAACATTGTATTTCCTTATTTCATGCTAACAATATCTCATTTCTTTGTTTTATACACACACATGCATACATACACATTTTGTTGTTGTTAAGTGTAATAGAGTTGAATATGACTCAAAGTAACTATTATATGGGCAAAATCTTGAAAGATCTAGGAAGCATCAAGAGATGATGGAGGAAATATACAGATTCACTGTACCAAAAATAATTCAACACTGAAATAGTCCATGTAGTACCATATGATTAAGAGCCAATGGTAGTGGAGGAAGAAGTTTAAACTGCACTGAAGGTAGTGGCAAAAAATTAAGAGCTCAAGAATCAACGGAATAACAATTGACATATTTCAACTAATAGATGCATCCTTGGATGTGCTCACCAGTCTGTGCTAGGAAATTTGAAGAACAGCTGTCTGGCTGAGTGATTAGAAAATATTCATAGTTGTTTCCATTCTCAAGAAAGATGATCCAATAGAATGTGGAAATTGTTGAACAGTATTATTAATATCACATGCAAACAAAATATTGCTGAAGATCAAAGAAAAATGAGTAGGACAGTGTACTGACAGAGAACTTCAGGAAATACAATCTAGGCTTAGCAGAGGCCATCGTACAAGGGATGTCATCGCTGATATCAGATTGATCTTGGCTGAAAGCAGAGAATATCAGAAGAATATCAGTTTGTGTTTATTGGCTATGCGAAGGTGTTTGACTGTGTGGATCAAAACAAACTATGCCTAACACTGAAAAGAATGGAAATTCCAGGACAATTAATAGTGTATATTTGAAACTGATACCTAGACCAAGAAGCTGTTTCCAAGCAGAGCAAGAGAACACTGAACGGGTTAAACTTAAGAAAGGTTAGCCAAGGTTATATCCATTTTTGACACTTTTCCTTCTATACGCTGGAAAATCATTAAAGAAGCTGGATTCAATAAAGACAAATGTGGCATAAGGATTAGAGGAAGAATCATCAAAAACTTGCATTATTCAGGTGGTTCCACCTAGCTCATTGAAAGTGAGAAAGTTTCGCATTCTTTGCTATAGATGATCAAAGAATACAGTGTTCTATAAAGATGACATCCCAATGCCAAGAAAACAAAATTCCTTGCTACTTGGCCAATAGTCAACATCATGATAGATGGAGAAAGATTAAAATTGTCAACAATTTAATCCAATTTGCATCTACAATCAACACACTTGGTACCAGCAGTCAGAAGATTAGGAGACAGAGCATTGGGAAAGTTTCCTATCAGGAACCTCTTCAAATTACCGAAAAACAATGAACATGTGCCTGATTCAAGCCATGTTCCTGTAAATCACTTGCTTTGCAACTGAGATTTTGGAAATGAATAAGGATTATAGTAGAAGTACCAAGGATGCCTTTGAAGTGTGATATTGGAGAAGAGAACTGAATATTCCATAGACTGAAAAGAACAAGAAGGCATGCCTTAGAGAAAGTGCAACCAGAGAACTCCTTGCAAGTAAGGATGGAAAAGCTGAATTTTACAAACTTTGGGCATG
>NW_006399897.1:2826616-2842544 GCF_000299155.1 Elephantulus edwardii | reverse complement strand
GGGAGAAGGGTGCAACAATGAATGAATGGAATTCCAAAATCTCTGTAGATGTTCATTGAAATGAAAAATAAACAAACTAAATTAATTTTTTTTTAAAAAAAGAGGTACTATTCCTCGAAAAAAAAACATGCCTGGATGGTGTCAAGGTCAGCAAAAGAGAGAAAGAATCTCAACAAGATGTATTGACACAATGACAGATATGGTGAATGCAATGTGTCAGAGTTCATGAAAATGACACAAGATAGAATGGGTTTCAGGTCCTTTCTCCATACCTACTCAATCTTAATGACTACATTAGTTGAAAATAAGATTAAAGTCTCCAACGATTGCATTTTATCTTATTTGGATCCTGATTGTCTATTTAAGTCCATCTGCCATTACATTTATGTATATAATCTTATTTGAAAAGTTGACACGTATGAAGAATGTACCTACCGTTAGGACTGGAAGAAAACTTAAGTATATTTCTCATCGTATCTTTCACTTGTTCACTGTTGTTTATCTATTTTCTGTACCAGTTTTACACCTTTTACACATGGCACTTTTAGGAATGATATATGAGATGTCTTTTTAAATTAAAGTACTGCTTTATTTGTTATTATGGAATTCTTTTTCATTCTTTTTTCATAATTTTCTTTTCATTCCTAAATAACATCCGACAGTATAAGTAAAGTATTTTCATAGTTCAAAATCTTGAATTGTCCAATTTTACATAAGCCTCAGAACTAGCTTTCCTCACCACAAATACCAAGACTAGAAAGAGATTTATTAAAAAAAAAAAAAACACCAAAAAACAAACCTTCCATACTTTTATGTTTGACCTCAACTAGAGACTACTCCTACTCTTTTCAGCCAATAGAGTAGGTCTTCTCAATTATTATTTTTTCTTTGTAGAAGTTGAGACTCTAGATCCATAATAAAAGCAAATTACACCTCATTTTTAAGGTTATTTGGGACATTAAATGTCAAGTACGTCTGTATCTACAAAGACATTTATAAAGAAAAGAAGTTTGAGTTAGGATATTTTTTGCAAACGTAATATTTTCTCCCATGTACAGATAAATAACCTACTTTTCTTACCTTAAACAAGCAAGGATCAAAGAGAAAACAGTACACTCTTCTATGAAATGGATTGATGCAGTGGCTCTTAACAATGTGTGTAAACACAGCAGAGAAGGTAAGTGTGGTCTGTGGCTTGACAGTGTTTCCTTTTGTGGCAATACAAGGTCTAAGTGAAATAGAGACAACTTGACAGCACTTAAGAACAACAAAAAACCCTACAATATTTCTCTAAACTATCAAGTTGACCTTCCAGGATTTAAAAAAAAACAACACCAAAAACCAAAAAAACTACTATAAGGCAAACCCATATAATTTAGATTCATTTGAAAAATTTTAAAACCTAAACATTTCATTGCACAATTTTGTAAGTACAGCCCAGGGGTTTTGTCTAGATTCTTGTATTCATCAATGTTATTGATTCTTTAGAATCATCATTTAGATCAAGTTTTGGACCCGTAAAACTGAAATGTATTGAGTAATTCAGAGTTAATTGGATTCAACTCAGTTCATCTTAGGTCAGACAACTTTATGAATAGGCAATTGGAAAAGACTAAAGGGAATATGAATTATTATCTTCTAAAAAAAGTGCAAATTCATGGGTACAATTATTTGATAAATTTTACAATTGGTGGACTTACACAAAATTCTCAGCTGAGGATAAGTCAATTGAATAATTTTCATTTTTATTCATTTCTACATTTTTATTTTATTATATTCAAATGAAAGTAAAAATGGTATCCAGAACAATTTCAAATATCTAGAGCTTCAAGTAGATTTTTATCCTACTTCTAAATAAAACTATTTAGAGGTGTGAAGTGATTTGAACTTCTGTATACTTTTGTATAATCTTGTTTCTTCCGGTGAAGATGTAACTTCTACAGTGTAACTAATGGAACATATTGTAAATTTAATTTGCCCAGTCGTTGATGATGAAACCCTGATGGTACAGTGCTTAGACACTTTAGTACTAATGAAAAGGTCAGTGTTTTAAACCCACCAGCCACTCTGTGGCAGAAGGATGTGCTTCCATAACAAAGCAGATAATAGAATGGAGCTGAGAAGTGTGTTTCAATAAATGTCAATCCAAGTAAACTGAAGTAATGCACCTGTAATATTCTTGCAGGTATATGCAGCTGAATGAATCAAGAATGTATCACTCACCCTTATTTCATTGTTTCATAGATTATTCTTTAGCATTTCATTCAGTCACTAGAATCAAAACAGGCTTCCAAACAGACTAGCTGATTGGGGTTCTTGGGTAGATATTTCTGAAAATGAAACCCAAGATCTTCTTAGATCTTAGAATAAACACTTATGGTCAGTAAGTATTAGCAAGGCAGTTTTCTTTTGTAAATAATGTGCAACATTCTCATACTTTCACAACAAAATGGTACCATGAGAGTTATTATTTTATCTAGAAAGAGTCTCACATATGTTTTACAGCATTTCTGTGATTTAAATCTTTCAAACGTAAATATTTCTTTTGTTTCTTTTAGAGTGATTATATATTTCTTGTAAAAACTGATTTTAAGTAAAATACATTCTATTAACAAAAGATTTTATTAGTCCAGGATGCAGCCAAAACCTTACCTCTTTTGAAAGGAAGAGGGAAATAATTATTTCACAAACAAATAAAAATCACATATGTAACTCTATTTCTCTGAGTTGACTCTGATATATTTCATCTTAACTTTCCCCCCTTTGTACTGCAAGTCAGCTCTAACATGAAACATATTGGTGTTCAGCTATATCAAACACTATTCTTACTTAAGACAGTTTTGTTCTATACAATTACACATACCTGGGCCTTCAAAATAGGGTAAACAAAAACCTACTTAAGAAAAATAAAAAGACTATAATTATAATTCTTGAGGATTTAAAAAAAATCAGTGATCCTACAGAAAGTGTATAGACTATTTATCATCACTTTCTCTTTGATGTCAAAGAAAACGTCATCTGTCCTGAAAAATCACAGCTTCTATTAGTAGGTTTAGAATTTACAAAGCATTTTCCTCCATTCCATTATTTCATTTAGCTCTCATAATGTCATTGTGAAGCTAATATTAATATTGCATATTATAATAGTCTCATTTGAAAGAGAAATTGAAGTAAAATAATTTCTGTCATTTTCCCAAGGTCACACAGTAATGAATGATGGTTCTAGGAATCCACCTCAACAGATAGAGGAGTGAATACACAATTTTTTTTTTAAATTTTTATATCACTGTACTGTGTGTCCTGTGTGACGGGACATCTAGTTAATAATAAAGAGAACAAATTTATTTAAGCTACCTTATTCAGAAAATGTCCATAATTTACCTAAACTTTTTCAGTAAGATGAAATTCTTTCTTTAAAAAAAATTGAGTACAAAGTATATCTGTTTGCTCACTTGAAATATTTATCTGCTGACTTGAGATTTTTAAGTCGTATTTTTTAGAGTTTCTGCATTTATTTTTACCTTTTACAGAAATAATAATTTTGAATATATTTTTCTGTGTCTTCATTCTTTCAAATAGTGAATTTCATGTAGCTTTAGTTCATTTACTACCATTGTTATATGAATGTACAATAATTCACGTAATTGTTGATTAAGTCATATTTTTTAACTATTATATTTACTCCTGATTATTTGAGATCAGATAAAATTACTGATAATAGATGAATGCACACTAGATTTTCTCAATTTCAGCAACTTTGACTTTTGTGCTGAATAGTTATTTGTTGTGGTAGGTTGTCCTGTGGGTTGTAGAATCTGAGGTATTACTGGTCTCTATTTATTAAGTATCAAGAGTACTTCAAGTTGTGACAATTGTCAAATTGCTCCAAATGGGAAAACTTGGTCAATCTTAATTTAACTTTCAGCACAAGTGCTATTTGTTAATATTATATTGACAGCTGGAACATTTTATCATAAACTAGTAGAAGCATTAACCTTTTTATAATAGTGTTGCAATACAAACATCGGTAGTTGCCGAATTTTCTGTTTTAATTCTACTGGTGCAGTATATGAAAATTAGCACTATTCCCAATTTCTTCTTTACCTATTATATTACTGCCAATTGGCCCAGTGGTGAGAATAATTTTCTTCTTTAGTTAAGCTTCATTCATATTGAACACTACAGTCCTTGACATTTTACACCAAGTTTCAGGTCTTCTTCAGTTTCAGCAAGCAACTTTTTGTCTTCAGCATATCGCAGGCTATCAGTGAGTCTTCCTCCAATATTGATGCCACATTCCTCCTCATAAAACCCTGCTTCCAGAATGATTTTTTTTCTGCATACAGATTGCAATGGTATGGGGACAGGATGCATCCCTGACACACTCTTTTCCTGATTTTGAACCTTTTAATGTTTCCTTGTAGTGTTTCCTGTTCTGAGAACTGCTTCTCGGTCCAAGTATAGTTTGATTTAAGCATGATCAAGTGTTCTAAAATTCCCATTTCCCTCAAGTTTAGCCAAAAATTTGTTGTGATCCACACAGTCTAATGCCATTGTATAGTCAATGAAACACAGATAGGCATTCTTCTGGTACTCCTTGTTTTCTGCCAAGATCCATATGATATTTGCAATAATGTCACTAGTGCCACAAACTCTTCTAAACTGAGCTTGTATGTCTGGTAGTTCTTTGTCAATGTTAGTGTTCAAATCTTTTCTGGATAATCTTTAGCAGGATTTTACTAGAGTATAATATTAGTGATATTGTTTGATAATTTCCACAGTCTGTCAGGGCACCTCGTTCTTTGGAATGGGAATAAATATGGATCTCTTCTAGTCAGTTGGCCGAGAAGTTTTCCAGATTTCGTGGCACAACTTGTATAGTAAGCCAATTTATTTTTATTTGACGAAGTCAACAAAGTTTTCAGCTCTTCATATTTTTTGACAATCCGTCCTTATGTGTTAAATGACATAGAAAAAGAAATTATATTTCCTTAAAAGATTGAAGTTATTGTTAGGTGCCATCAGGTTGATGAAGACTCAGCAGTCCTATGAAGCACTTCTCAACTTTGCCCTATCCTACTCCAAAATTACAATCTCTGTCATGCTCAGGCCCATTTCAATAGTCACAGTGTTAATTCATTTCATTTTGGGTCTTCCTTTGTTTCACTGCCCCTATAGTTGTTGTTTGTTGTTGTTTTTTTTTTTTTTTAATTTTAGAGGAATGTCTCTTTCTCAGGATTAGTTCCTCTTGAATATGCCCAAAGTCAGTGAGATAAAGTTTCACCATTCTTGCCTCTACGTAGCACTCTAGTGGCACTTCCTTCAAGACATTATTTTGCCTTTTGGTAGACAATAGTATACTCAATACACTTTGTCAATACCACAGGTCAAAGACATAGATTCTTCTTCTGTTACCCTTTGTGTGTGAACATACATTAATACTAATATGTTCATATATGCATACAAATGAATATATTAATACATATTAACATATCTTTATTGATACCCATATTATATATATAACATATATGTATGTTATATTTGCATATATGTGTTATCTTTATATTAATTAATGTTAAGCATAAATATTATGTTTTACATATAACACTTCCTTTTTTATTTCATTATGCACTGGCAGCCTAACAGTTAAGCATTTTTGCTGCCAACCCAAAAGGTAGTCATTTGACACCCACTAGCTGCTCCAACACAGCACAAGTATGTCCTCCTGTGCAACTGACAGGCTCTGAAACCTGCTGAAGGTCAACTATGATGTGGTTCAGACTTGATGGTACATAACAGCAACAACAGATTATATTACATAAGACTTTTAATGAAAAGGGTGGCATGGCATCTGCTATATCACAGTGGATTTCCTCTCTATGGAAGTGTATTGTCATGATAAAGGAGAAGCTGTTATTTGCCTGAACAAGTCTGTTTCATTTTCAGACATCACAAAAATTCTGATTCCCTGTATTTGCTTCCTTGCTACATCTTTCAGAAAATGAAGACATATTCTTTTAAACTCTATCCCCAGCAGCTGTATAGGACATTTGATAACAGCTTTTGGTGTTAATCTTACCTCTAGATTTATTATTTTTGTACTTTAAAATAATTGTACACCTGGGAAAATGAAAAATAAAAAAGGCATGCTAACTTCTCGAAAAGCAGACACAGCAAGTCACTTTATGAAAAATTTTTATTATTAAGGTGGGGGAAAAATGTCACTGAGCCTTTTTCCTAATACATCTGCCCCGAAGCAAGGAGATAACAAAATCTTTTTTGTCTTTTTCCTTTGGGATATGAGTTAGGAGAGAGCACATTTACATGAAGATCCCAAGGCTCTTCAGATAAGAACAGGAATTTAATCCCGAAGAAAAGTTTTTAAAAGAGACATAGTGAACTGGGGTTGCACTTGACAACATTTCCTACAAGTACCATCCCAAGAGCTTCAAAATTATCAGTAACAAAGTAAAAATTTCACTTAATTCTAGTTTTCAACACAAAGTCAGAGAGTTGTTGTTATGTGTAATTGAGTTGATTCTAACCCATGTTGTGCTGTTTTTAGGTAGTATCAAGTAAACTATGTCTCATAGGTACCCTATAAGCAATGGTTCTGAACCTGCCCTATTCTATGCCATCCTCATAATTTCTGATATACCTGGTCCTACTGTCAGAGTCACTCTGGTGGATCCAGTTCATTGAGTCTATTTGTCTTGTCATTGATTCTCCATCTTTTCAAAGAGGATATATTTTGCTAAGGACTGGTCCTGCCTAACAACATGCCCAAAGCGTATGAGATGAAGTTTCACCATCCTTGCCTCTAAGGAGCGCTCTGGTTGCACTTTCTCTGAGATGTTTCTGTTGGTCTTTTGGCAACCCATGGGATACTCAGTATCCTTTATAATATTACAACTCAAAGGTATTATTGATTCTTCTGTCATCCTTATGCATTCCTCAACTCTCAGATAATTAACCATTAATTGAAAAGATCATGTCTTGGATCATGTGCATTTAAGCTTTTAAACTGGCATTGTTACTCTTTAGGACTTTGGAAATGTCCTTGACAGCAGACTTTCCCAATGACAAATGTCTTTCTATTTATTGACTGCTAGTACAAACGATGTTGACTGGTACAAAAGGTGTTGATTGTGGATTAAAGAAAGACTATTCACAATATCAATTGTTTCTTCATTTTTTTTCCATGATGCGGACTAATGTTCCTGTGATTTTTCTCTTTTTTATGTTGCTATGTAATTCATATTGAAGGCTATAGTCTTTGATCTTCTGTAGCAAGCATTTAAAGTCCTCTTCACTCTCAGCAAACAAGGCTGTATCACCTACATAACACAGGTTGCTTAGGAGTGTTCCTCTGATCTTTATGTCACATTTTTCTTCCAACTTCTGAGTGATTTGCTCAGTAAAGAGATTGAATAAATATGGAGAAAAGATGCATTCTTGATGCACCCATCGCTTGATTTTAAGCCATGCAGTGTACCTTTCCTCATTTGGATAAACACTTCTTGATCTAAGTATAACTTTTATATAAGCACATTTAAGTGTTCTGGGATACTCATTGTTAACCATAATTTTTTTATTAACCATAAAGTCAACTGTCTTTGCACAATCAATAAAACCAAAATAGAACATCCATCTGGTATTCTCTGCTTTCAAATTCATAGTGACCTGTAGTGTTAAAGGTTTATTGTTAAAAATGTCTTTCTTAGTCATTGATTAACTGTTTATTTTGTGCTGAAGTAATACTGTATTAAGGAGAGAGGATTAGGATAGAATTCAAGCCAATAGAGGCTTATATAAGTTCATGGGAGCTCGAAACTTGCTCTCTTTTTGAGATACCCTCTATCCTGGAACACTGGGACACAACATCTGATGGTACCACTCACCAATCTCTGCAACTCTGCATCAACTAACCTTGAAATTTATTCCCCCAACAGGTTTGAGTTTCTGTGAGAATTTCTAGTAAACCACCAAACTCAAGGGACATAGAGGAGGGGGGAACTGAATGAAAAACGGGCTGTTAATGTAGGAAATCATGAAATTATACAGTTGGCTACACACTTCTTGTAACTGGTCTGCCACTAATCTTAGCAGAATAAGTTATGAAATCATGACTCTCCCTATAGATGATAAAATAGAACTTCTCCGTAGTGTTTTCTCTTGTCACCAATCTTTATGCAGTACATTTCCAGGATACTGTTCCGAGGAGAGACTAGCAACTTCTAACCACTGACATTTGCATTAGCAGCTAATTACTTAACCAGTGATTCTCTATTGTTCCTTTGATAGTCTTTGATATAAAATAAACCCCATTGCTTTCCCATAGGTTCCCCATAGGACAGATTAAAAGTCCTAGATTTTCTAAGACTGTAATTCTTTACAACAGCAGATAGTGATACCTTTCTTCTGTGGTGCCACTGATGATTTCAAACAATTGACTTTCCAATTAGTTTTTGAGTGCTTATGCTCTGCATCGCCTGGGCTCCATCATTATTATTGTGAAGTGTACCTTTGAGTTGGTTCCAAATCGTAAGTCTACTAGATCCTGCATCATTGTCAAAACATCTGAAATCCATGTCACTCTCCTTTGCTGACCCTCTACTTTTCAACGTGATATGTTTTTCCTGGAACTATTATTCCCTCTTTATAACATGTCATGACTATGTGAAGCAAAATATCACCATTTTAATCCATAAGAAGCACTCTAATAGCACTCTGAGACAGACTTGTTTATTCTTTTGGTAGTCCCTATTTTATTCAGTTTTCTTCACCAAAATCACAATTAAAAGGTGTGAGCTTCTTTGGTCTTCCTTATTCATTGTCCAACTTTTACATGAATTTGAAGAAAGTTGAAATACCATACCGTAAGACATATACATTCTGGTCCTTAAATGGAATCTTTGAACTTTAACATTTTAAAGATGTCCTTTGAAGCCTATTTGCCAAATTAAATGTCTTCTTTCCCCCTTAACTGTTGTTTTAATGGTTATTGATATAGGAGTCAAGGAAGAGTATTTACTTGACAATTTCTGTCTTTTCTCTAGTTATCATAATGTAGCCTATTTTTTCAGTTGTCAGAACCATAACTTTTTTCTATGGTATGGTTTAATCCATATTGAAGACTATAATTTTTGTTCATGAATTACTGTTTCATGTCCTCTTCACAATCTGCAAAGTGTATTAGCATAATGTTGATTTGTGATGAGTCTTCCTCCAATCTGAGGGCACATTCTTCTTCATATAGTCTAGATTCTTAGCTTATCTGTTCAGCATACAGATTAGGTATGAACTGAGAAAGGACACCATCTTGATTCACACCATTTTTTGTTATAAATTCATGAAGTATCCCTATATTTTCTTTGAGCAACTGTTTCTTTGTCTACATAAATGTTTGAAAGAACATAATTGATTTAGAATTCTTGTTCTTGTCAATGTTACCCATAATGCTTTATGGTTCAAATGGTTGAATGCCAAGATGCAACACACACACACACACACACACACACACACACACACACACACATAAACATCTTTCAGGTATTCTCGACTTTTGTCAAAGATCCATCTAACATTAGGAGTGATGTCCTCTCATATTACAACTCTTAGGAATCCAGCTCAAATTTCTGGTAGTGCCTAGTCAATGTGAAGTTCTTTAATGAACATTTACAGAGATTTTGGATTGCCATTCATTCATCGTTGCACTATTTTCCCTACCTCCCCACCCCCAGAGAGTTCCTCTCCTTTTTTTTTTCCTTGAAAGTCTGTTTTATTTGTCCCGTTGCCACAGTGCTTGTCGAAGCCAGTTCTGATTAATCTCCTTTGTCAGTGTGTCCTTTGCCATTACCTATCACTCCTCTCTGAGGGAGATTTCACCCTGATTCATAAGGAAAAGGGGAAGACTTATTCTCTTAGCTACTTCCTAATGAAAAGGGACGCTGTAGGTTTCAGGGTGAAGATCTTCTCTCACTATTCTAAAAGGCCCCGTTGGCAATAGGAAACACATAGACTATTGTGGAGATTGATTTTGGAATTTAGATGCACTTTTATCAATTGTGCTTAGCCATACATGTTCATATCCTTGAAGATGCATCATGGAACTGTTGCAGCCTAGGAGACACAACTTCTACTTGGAATATTATTGCTTTTAATTTTTGACTCGTGTACTTTTAACTTGTTAGTTAAATTTGTGTCTTCTAGGCTGCAACAGTTCCATGATGCATCTTCAAGGATATGAACATGTCTGGACATTTTTAAAATAAACTCACTACGATTTTATTTTCATGTGATATTAATAACATTATTTTATAATTTGTACATTTTGTTAGATCATCTGTCTTTGAGAATAAGAATCTCTTTCAGCTGGTTAGCCAGGTATCTATCTTCCAAATTTAATTATAGATAAATGAGCATGAACAGGATGAATCTGTTGAAATATCTTAATTGTAATTCAGTCAATCCTGGAGTCTTGGTTGTGTTTCTTTTTTGCTTTGTTTTGTTTTTGTAAAACAAATAAGGAATGCTTTAATTTTTTTAATTTTCTTTTAAAAATTTAAATATAATGTTTCATTTATACTGCTTTAATTACATAGTTCACATACATTGTTTTTCACTTCTGATCTTTCCCATTTCCTTTACTCACCCCTCCCTCCACTCATCAAATTTTGTGACCCTATAATTAATCATCTATTCCTTCCTCACCCCTCTTATCCCATCCTCTTTCCATTGGATCTTCACAAGTTCTACAATAATGATATTATATAGTATTTATCCTTATGGTACTGAGTAAGTTCACTTAGCACAATGCTTTCCAGTCCCTCTCAAGTTAATGATTTACAAAAGCATTGCCCCTGTGTGCTATGTAGTATTCCATCATGTGAATTGAATGTGGCTGGACATTTGGACTGTTTTTATGTTCTTGTAATGGTGAATAATGCTGCATGAACATTGGTGTACAGTTCTCCATTTGTGCCTCAGTTCTCATTTCCCAAGCAGTGGAATAGCTGAGTCATATGGAATTTTTATGTTCAGCTCTCTGAGGAAATGCTAAACTGCTTTTCAGGGTGGTTATACCATTTTATAATCCCACCAACAATATATAAGTGTTCCTATCTCTCCATATTTTCTTCAATATTTACTACTTGCTGTCCCATTAAACTTTGACACTGCTACTGGAGAGAGATGGTACCTCATTGTGAACCTTTGTTTTTCATCAATATTTTCATTGCAACTTGGACAACACTCTGATGCTATTGGTTCTTAAACACATACAACCTTCAGAAATATTTCAGTATTGACCAGTTTTTTTGATACAATGATTCTGTGCATTCCTCCCTTTTCCATTTGCTCTGCCATTATAATTCATTATTTTGCCAGTTCTATCCTCGAGTATTATAACATGAGGTTTCATTTTTTTTCTTCAGTTCTTTCAGCTTGAAAAAAATTCTCAGCATAATCTATTTCAGTTTTCCAACTCCAGGTATTTGTCCATTTCATTGTAATTCTCTTCTATCTTCTCATCTTCTCAAATTTCCTTTGGAAGTAATATATTTTCTTTGCAATTTCTTCCTTTAAATTCAGTTTCATTACATCTTAGAACAAGTTTCAGAATTATTGCTTACATCCATTTTGATCTTTTCCTTCTTTCTTTTTTTAATGACATTTTTGCTTTCTTCATGTATTTTGTCATCCTACAACTCATCTGATATTGAGACACTCGCATTCAATGCATTAAATCTATCCTTTAGAGTCTATCATTCTAGGGAATGCTCAAAGTTCTATTTTGGTTTTTATAAACTTATTTTCATTTTCTTCATATTTAATTTTATTTGTTTATGAGCAACTTATATATAGTCTCTACTACATTGAACTCTAGCCTTGTTCTGATGGAAGATATTGAACTTTTCTATCATCTCTTAGCATAGACATAATCAATTTGGAATTCATCAGCAGAGGTTCACATGTATAGTCATTCAATTGTACTTTTTAAGGAAACTATTTGCAATGAATAGGTCATTGAGTTTACAAAATTATATTATCTAAGCTATTTATGCAAAGAAAATGATTCATGAGTTATAGACACTGCTAACTCCCAGATCCAAAAAACATAACTCTAGAGAATAATGCAACAAGATTCACAGGAAAAGGGAGGTGTTTGGTCCAAGTCCAAGAGTTAAACAGATGTATTATGTATATTAAACAAAAAGAAAGATATCAGTGACAGACTTTCATATACTGGATTTAAGTCATGGCTCCAATGAAACTCCCCTTGAATATTTCAACAAAATATTTAGAATATTTCAACAAAAGAGTGATTAAACTATATCATACTAAATCAAAGGAATTATTGTATCACAATTACCAAACCTGAGAATCATAGCCAATGAGGTTGAAATGCATTCTTAACCTTTGCACCATTTCTCTTCAAATTGTCATTCCTAGATCTAAAATAAGTCAATGCAGTAGAGTTGGAACTTATTAGCTGACCCTCTATTGTGCTTCCGAGGATATAAATTACAAAGGAGATTATCGCCTACCTTTCACCCTCATAGATGGTGGATTTAAACCACCAGAGTAGTAGGACCTTTGAGTTAACAAGACAACTTCCTATGAATTAAACTATCAGATAGTAGATGACATAATTATCTGATTAAAAATGTCCAGTGACAGCTGATCTCGGTTCACTAATGCATAAGATATTGATATCTCTGTGTTCCCTTTCACTTTTTACAACTTCCAGTATTCCAGGTTTATATTTAATAGATTCCCTACTTCAATTATTAAAATGTGTTTATAGATATTTTTCTCCATTTTGAGTCATGCCGCGTCAGCAAATGAAAGTCCTTTATTGATAGAAAGTTTTACTCTACTTTATTTATTTTGACTCTACTTTGCGGAGGCAAGTTTTTCTTAGTCTTATTTTGAATGCTTTCCAACCTGGGAAACTAATCTTCTAGCACTCTATCAGACAATTTTCTGTATAGGATTTTCTGTGCGGGATCATAAGAGTTTTCAATAAATCATTAATTCATTACTTGATGGCCAACCTTGCTTTCTAATCTTGTTT
This sequence comes from Elephantulus edwardii, assembly GCF_000299155.1. NCBI lineage: Eukaryota > Metazoa > Chordata > Mammalia > Macroscelidea > Macroscelididae > Elephantulus > Elephantulus edwardii. The sequence continues at coordinate 2,829,466 of NW_006399897.1, read as the reverse complement.
AGTCTGAAAACTCCACTGAAATCTCTCTACTATGGGTGACTCTTGATATTTTCAATTCTAATGGAATAAATTCTAGCATCATAGCAACATTTAAGCCACCACATTATAATATACTGATAGATTCATGGAATAAAGGTTTCATTCAAAAATTCAAACTCACTTCTGTCAAATTGGTTCCGACTCGTAGCACTGCATCATCAGTTTTCTGAGGTTATAAATTGTAAGTTCATTATAATATTTTTCTTTTTCCTGCAGAGATACTGATAGATTTGACCTGTCATAGACACAAGGCTTTTGGAATATTATTACAGCTTGTTGTGAACCAAGCCAGCATTGCTCTGTACATTTATGTATATTTATTATCTTCATCATGTCTCAGTGTTTTAAAATTAGAACCAACTCCCAGTTGATACTCCAATAGGTTTGCAAGAGTGTAAATTGCACATGAGATTATCTATCTTCTTCCGTTGGAGTACTAAGTAGATTCAAACTGCCATATGTTACAACCTATAGTTGAATAGTGCTACAACCTCAGGACGGTTAGTGCTTCATTAGGAGAAGCTTAGCTCATAGGGAGTCACACTGTTCCATCAATCAATGCTTCTGGCCATTTGAATCTGTCTACAAGTGCCTCAGAGAGTTGTACAATGACTAGAGAGAACAGAAGGAGAGTTGATGCCTTTGAGCTGTGGTGCTGGAGAAGAGTACTGAATGTACCATGGACTGCCAGGAAAACAAACAGATTCATCTTGGAGAGGATTAAACCAAGCTGCTCCTTGGAGGCAAGGATTCTGGGGCTTTGTCTGACATACTTTGGACATGTTGCCAGGAGGGACGGGTCCTTGGAGAGGGACATCATGCTTGGGAGGGTGGAGGGACAGCGCAGGAGGGGAAGACCCTCTATGAGATGGATTGATTCAGTGACTGGGGTAATAGGGATGGGTGTGTCAGAGGCAGTGCGTTGGCGCAGGACAGAGCAGGGTTTAGGGCTGTTGTGCATAGGGTCGCTATGAGTCTCAAATGACTCGATGGCACATAACAACAACAACAACAAGTGTCTCCAAGGAGAAAATGAACAATTTTCTTCCCTGTGATTTATAATGTCTGAAAATCAACTGAAGGATCAGCTATGAGTTAGTTATAACTGAACAAAACAATGAATATGAGTTTTGAATTTTATCTGACTCAAAGTTTTTCTATGTCTGCAAAGCTCTACCCACCAGTGATAGCCAACCCAGTGATTTCCTTCCATCCTCACACTCTATTCTGCTGGCCCTACGCTTCCCCTTTTGGACTTTAACAAAAGTCTTAATAGTTATCCTTTTGTTTTTACAATAATGGTATTATGTAGTACTTGTTCTTATAAGACTGAGTTGATTTACTCAGTACAATGTTTTCTATATTCTTCCATGGAGGCATGATACTTAATATTTCTGTATTTCACAACTATATTCAAAACAGCATGACACTGATATAATGACTACAGTGTTACCGAGAGAGAGAGAGAGAGAGAGAACACATTCTTCCCACAATTGGCAGCAAGACTTACGGTAGGTTAGGGCGAGATCCTGGAGAGAATACCAAAATGAGACCATGGTAAGTGTGAGCTCTGGTGATGATAGTAGAGAGACTGTGGCATTACTGTGAAGAAATTGTAGCAAGGTGTGATCTGAGGCTTCTTGAGTTTGTGCTGGCCATGGTTAAATGCTTTGCTGTTCTTGTCAGATGCTTGAAGCGGAAGCTGACTTGTAACTGCTCAGAGGCGAACCTTGCTGGATAATTGAGGAAACCAGAGGCTTCTTGGATTTATTTTGCCAAACTAAAACCAAGGCTTTTGGTAATTAAGGAATTGTGTTTTGCTGTTAATCTGGCTTTAGACTGCTAAGTTAAACCTGGACTTATATTGTGAGGTATTCTTTGCCTCTCCTACTCTCCAATCTATTTCTCCAATAAACTCCACTCTTGGTATCATAACTGTGAGTAATGTCTGTGCATCCGTAATGAATGTTGAGTCCAGTGATTTGTGGAAAGCGGTACAGGAGCATAGAGGATGACATGTCTGACCTAGCTGCTATCTGTTTTTTGCTATGGATATTATTGATGGGGATCATTCCCTTTATGAAGCAGGTAGAAGTCAGACTCTACAATCACCATGCTGCATCTAATCCCTGTGCAATGACTGACACAAAAACCTGGTGTATCTAGTGGAATAGAACTGATAACCCAGAAAGTAACCAATCCATCTATGGACTTGTAATATTCAACAAGGAAACAAAATCTAACTAATGGGGAAATTACAACCTCTTCAACAAATGGTACTGGCAAAACTGGGCATCTATCTGAACAAAGCTGAAGCATGATCCGTATCACACACCATACATAAATATCAATGCAAGGGGGATCACAGACCTAGGGATAAAGCCACAAACCATAAAGAACAAGAGACAAAATAAGGCCAAATTTAGAAGTCCTACTCTATGGTATAAAAAGGTTGGCAAATACAGCAAAAAAAAAAGGCATAATCAGGAGAGGATAGCATTGATGAATGAGACCTGTGGTGTTTTTTTAAATGATTAAATTTTATTAATATTCATGAACATTTACAGAGATTTTGAGTTTTCATTCATTCATTGTTGTACTATTTTCTCTACCCTCCTCCCCAGCTTGTTCTTCTTTTTTTTATTCCCCCCTTCTCGAAAGTCTGTTTTAATTGTCCATTTGCCCCAGCGTTTGTCAAAGCCAGTTCTGACTAATCTCCTTTGTCAGTGTGTCCTTTGCCATTCCCTGTCACTCCTCCCTGAGAGAGACTTCACCCTGATTCATAAGGAAAAGGGGATGGCGTATTCTCTT
>NW_006399897.1:2803604-2825014 GCF_000299155.1 Elephantulus edwardii | reverse complement strand
CCAAGGTCAGTCCCATTCTACAACAGTGGCACCATGCAATATTTGTCCTTTTGTGACTGGGATATTTCACTCAGCATAACATTCTCCAGAGTCAACCATTTTGAATAATATTGCATGAGTTCCTTGTTTTTAACTGCAGCATAGTATTCCATTGTGTGAATATACCACAGCTTCTCTATCCATTCCTTTGTTGATGGGCACTTAGGTTATTTCCAACTCCTTGCTATTGTGAACAAAGCAGCAATAAACATGGGTGTGCATATATCTGCTTCTGTGTAATGTGACCTAATGATTAAGTCCCTGTGTGCATCAAAAACTTTTGTTCCAATAGGGTGAGAAGAAAAAGTACAAAATGGGAAGAAATATTTGAAAATGACATCTCAGACAAGGATCTCATAACTAAACTTCCCAGAATACTACAAGACCCCGCTTCTTGCAGAAGATCAAACACTTCAGCCTTTAATATGGATTGCATCTCAACATAAAAAATAAAAGTTAAGAATTTTCACCACCAAACTGCTACGCAAAATCATTATATAGGGAAAATTGAAACTGTCAACATCTTTATCTTTGGATACACAGTCAATATATTTGTCTCCAGCAGTCAGGAGAGATGTACTACACTGGAAAATTATGCAGTCAGGGACCTCTCTATATTACTGAGGAACAAGGATATTACTTTGCACTAAGATGTACCTGATTCAAATTTTGATATTTTCAATTGCTTGTTAGAATTAGAGAGCTGGACAATGAAAAAAGATGATAGAAGAAAGTTTATGCCTTTGAACTGTGGTGTTGGTGGTGAGTACTTAATATTCTGCAGACTTTCAAAAGAACAAACAGATATATCTTGGAAAACTTGAAGCTGTGTTACTCTTTGGAGGCAAGGATGGTGAAGTTTCATTTTGCATACTTTGAACATGTTGCTAGGAAAGGCTATTTACTGGACATCATGCTTTGAAAAATGGGATAGCAGATGAGGGGAGGGTCCTCTACCAGGCAGATTGCCACAGAGACCACAACAATGGGTTTGAGTGCTTCAGAGATTACAAGGTTGGAATAGAATAGGACAGGGTCGGATCTGCTCGTCATAGAGTCACTATGAGTTGTACTCAACTCGATTGTACCTAACAACAACAGGGTCTTCACAATGAAGATTAAAAACAGAGTCACAAAATGGACACAATACGTGCAATGACTCTTTACAAAAGAAGCCATTTGAATGGCCAACAGAGATGCAGAAATTCTCAAAATTACTGGCAATAAGATAGATTCAGTTTAAAAACCACAATATGACACCATCTCTCCCCAGTAGCAATGACAAAGTTGAATAGGATAGTAATAAATGTTGGAGAGGATGTGAAGAAATTGTAACTTTCATACACTTAGTGGGGATTGTAAAAAGGTACCATTCTGGAAGGCAGTCTGACATTTCCTCAAAAAGTTGAACATAGAAACCACATATTACTGAGCTATCCCACTGCTAGAAAATAGAACTGAGAAACAACCAGACATTTGTATACTTACATCAATAGCAATGTTATCCAAAATATCAAGAAAATAGAAGCATCCCAAATGTCCATCAGCAAACACATGGATTGAGAAAGTATGGTACATTCACACAGTGGAATACTATACAGCACTGAGAGGCAATGATCCTTCTATATTCTCTTAATGCTTCCTGAATCATTCAAGATTTTACTCATAACATCTCTTAATAGTATAACCTGAGGCTTGAATTTGTTTTTCACTAATTTCAACTTAAGAAATGTTGAGCGAGTTATTTCCTTTTTATTCTCTGACTCCAACTCTCTGCATGTCACGATGATATTTTTCTTTGTCTTCTCAAGCTTTCTTTTTAAATATTCTGTTCAGCTCTCTTATTTTAACATTTTTTCTTTGCGTTTTTTTATTTTGTTTGTGTTGTTTTGTTTTGTATTTTTTCCAACTCTCACTAACAATTTTTTGCCAGTTTGCTGTACTGGGATAACTTGTGGGTTTATGTGGTAATATGTACCAATATATTGGTATCCATTGGAATGTCAATACCAAAAGAGGCATGCATGGTGGACAGATTTCAGCAGAGCTCCCAAATTAAGACATAATAGAAAAAATACTGACCATCCATTTCTGAAATAACAGGATCCTAAAAAATCCTATAAATAATAGAGGAACATAGGTATTGATAGATAGTATTTGAAGTAGAGTTCAAATTGACATTAATAAGAGGAGGAGAAACTGCTCCAAACATCCTTTGATAATTGGAATGTGGAACTTACATAGTATTAATGTAAGAAAACAAGAAGCTATAAATAATTAATTGGAATGAATAAGCATTGACATTCTAGGCATTTGTGAGATGAGATGGACTTACACTGGTCTCTTTGAATCAGAAAATCACATGCTATATTATTTCTGGCATGAAAAACAGAGGAAAAATAGTATTATGTCCATAGTTTAAAAGACAATTTAAAATTCTTTCCTGAAGTACAATGCTATGAGTGATAGGATATTCTCCATACTTGTACAAGGAAGGTATTTTAATGACACTTATTCGAGTATACACACTAACAGCAAAAAACAAAAAGAGGAAGAAATAAAAAAAATTTGCCAAACTTCGCAGTCTTAAATTGCACAAATATGTAATCAAGATGTATTAATGATAATTTGTGGAATAGAAGCATCAAAAAGGGAATGAAAAATGGAAAGTGTGAACTTGATGATAAAAATAAGACTAGAAATCAAATGATTGAAGTTTGTATGGTCAACGATTTATTCATATTTTTAAGATATTTTTAGGCAGGTCTGGTGGCTTAGTGGTAAGAAGCGGTGCTGCAAACCTGAAGACAGGCAGTTTGAATCCATCAGCTGCTCCATAGTTGAAGGATGGGCGATCTTCTCCCAAGCAATTAACTGCCTCTGAAAACTCATTAGAGGGTCGGTTATGAGTTAGTTCTGATTTGACAGTACACAACAATACCAGCAATTTTATACATGAAGCTCACCTGTTGGGCTTCATAGGAATCCAATTGATTACATTTGTGTAAGGAATTATTGGAGAAACTGAATTTAAGCACTCAAAACCAGGTCAGTGTGTTGATTGTGGAGGAGGTCATCAATTATTCAAGTACAAGTCTAAGCTATAGAAAAGTAAAACAAGTCCACAAAACCCAAAATATGAATTTAATCTCTCCAGCAAGAATTTTAAAATCACCTTAAGAATAAATTTGAGGCATTGAACACCAGTGATTGATAATCAAATGGGTTGTGGGATAACATCAAGGCAATAATCCATTATAAAGACAGAAGAGAAAGAATAAAGTAAAAATATATTTCAAGGAATAATCTGAAATATGCATTAGAGCAATGTAAAGTAAAAATTAAGGGAGGAGATACGGAAGTTAAAGATCCAAACAGATTTTATTTGAGTGTTCTGTTATTCATGGCCACCATATCTATGTCATTTAGATACAGGTTTTGAACAATATACACAAAAAGGTATGTAAGGAATGTTTCAACACATGCAACTTTTTTTTAGGTGAAAAAAATTGTATTTAGAACAAACCACTGGACTCAGTTTCAATGACGCCCACGTTGTTGGCAACATACAAAACATAATCAGGAGCAAGTCAAACACAGGCTCACTGCTCTCCATCAGGCCTAATTAAGATGTTGGCCTTGGCCATATCAATGTTGTAGAGCTCCTTCACAACTTGTTTGATTTGATTCTTGTTGGCCTTGACACATTCACAATGAACACAGTGTGTTTTTATTTTCTCTTTTCTTCATGGCTGATTCAGTGCTCAGGGGAACCTTAATGATGGTATAGTGGTCAAGCTTGTTTTTCCTGGGGGCACTCTTCCAAGGGTATTTGGGCTGCCTTTGGAGTCTCGGTATCTTAAACTGCTGGACAGTGGTTGACATGTGTATCTTCTTTTTTATTTTTTACTTTGTGGCTTTGGATGTCCTTCAGAGCTGCCTTCTTGGTCTTTAATGCCTTTGCTTTGGCTTCAGTTTTGGGAGAGGCAGAAGTTTCCTTCTTCACTTTCGGTGCCCTCTTCGTTGAAAAACAGTGCAACACATTTTTATGAGAACATGTTAATCTTTTTATTTTTTTAATAATTTATACACTGATTATCAACCTATTTGATCAGTCCTAAACTGATGAATACTTAAAATGAGAATTAATTTTCAGTAATAATAAACAATTTATACCAGTTTTGAGCAATCTTTAGAAATTAACTTGTATAGCAATCGAAAAAAAAAGAAAGAAGGAAAAATTAAGAAGATGTCTTAGTGTTTGGATCTTAACCAAAATGGCCATTAAACTTGTAAATTTTTACATTAAATTGATAACAATACAAACTGTTCACTTTATCAATGGAAATGCCATCATAATTCTGAGTAATAGCATCCATTCCCAGTGGCCTTTGGTATTTTGAGTTTATCTTTTATGAGTACAATTATAGTCTTGATTTTGTGGAACATGTTGATAGATGGTGCTGTATTGAAGGACTACCTAAACCCTATTAAGTCCTTTAATGCTTCTAACTATTACAATGCTTTTTTCATTCAATCTTGCTTATCTAAAATAACAAACTTTCTCAGTAGATATACAATCAGAAGAAGTTCTATTTTTCACATATGGTAATAATTACAGTGCCCTTTGATCACAGTTTTGTCTTATACATTTTATGAGAGTTCAAAACTGAGCACTTGACTATCTGACTTGGTACTAATTACATCTAACTTAGCTTCAATCCCCTTATAAATTGCTGAGTATATATTATAACCCCTATCCATTTCCTTTTATTTCTATTGGCAAGGTAAAGAGGTTATGGCTAGCCACTAAAGTTTTTCAAGCATTCACTTCTAATTCAAACATATTCTACAACTAGCTTATTTTAGATAAATTATCCACAAAAAGATTACTTTTAGTGAAAAACTTTAGTTGTTCCTTAACTACTTCTATCCTAAAAATATATATACTATTAATAAGCACATTGAAAATGTTCAACTAAATCATCAAATATGCTTCCCTTTTTCATTTTGCATGTGTTATTTACATTTTTTTACTCTCAAGTGATCTCTAAAATAGGAAGAATTATAGCTATATACATTCACCAATTTTAATACAGATTTTTTTAAAAAAGAGTATTATTAAAGTGCTCACCTAATGTAGTGTATTATGTGTTGCACTGCTAACTGAAAAGTCAGTAGTTTAAATGCAGCAGCTGTTTCAAGAGAGAAAGATAAGTAATATTTAAAAGTTTCAAATGAGAAACCTCATGGAGAATTGTTATGAGTCAGACTTGACTGGAGAGAGTTGTTATGTAAAAATAGTTTCCATTTCAAATGTTAATCTATACAGGTCAATGGCATTGATTTGTACCATTTTGCTGAACGATTTAACTACCTATTCCCAGATTTTTCCATCTTCATTATTAGAAGCATATTTTCTTTTTAAAATCTTTTTATTATTATTAATTTTAATGAAAATTTACAGAGACTTTGGATTTCCATTCATTCATTGCTGCACTTTTCTCCGTATCCACTCCTCCATGACCCCAGTACACTCTTTTCTTTGAAAAGTGAAAGAAAAAGTCTTTCATTGTTTTAAAATCCCTCCCCACAGGTCCAATCCAATATGCAGCTTTCGTTCTGGACTCCTGTCATGACAATAATACCCAATCACATATCCCTTTTAAACAGTTCTCTCCCTCATCTCTTTCAATGCAGTATACACTATTTGTCTTAAATTTCTCAGTCTCCCCTCAATGCTGATGTCAGTTGAGTTTTACAACAGTGGCACTATGCAGTATTTATCTTTGTGTGATTGTGATATTTCACTCAGCATAATGTCATCTAGGGTCACCCATTTTGGAGAATATTGCATCAGTTCTTTGTTTTTCACTGCAGCATAGTATTCCATTGTGTGACTATACCACAGCTTCTCTATACATTCCTTTGTTGATGGGCACCTAGGTTGTTTCCAACTCCTCGCTATTGTGAACAAAGCCGCAGTAAACATGGGTGTGAATATATCTGCTTGGAGGTAAGTTATGGTCTCTTTGGGGTATATTCCTAGTAGTGGAATTGCTGGGTCAAATGGTATCTCTGTAACTTTTTGAGACAGCGCCATTACCGCCTTCCACAGTGGTTGCACCATTTTTCACTCCACTAACAGTGAATAACAGTGAACAGTTTCTCCACAACCTTGCCAGCATTTGTTGCTTGCTCTTCTGTTAAATTTTGCTATTCTTACTGGAGTGAAATGATATTTCACAGTTGTTTAGATTTGCATGTCTTTGACCTAGAGATTTTAACATTTCTTCATGTGCTTGTTGGCCATCTGAATGTCTTCTTTGGTGAAGTGTCTGCTCATATATCCTGTTCCCATTTTTTCAACTAGATTGTTTACCTTTATCTTGGTGTGGTAGAAGCTTATCTTCTAAATGTTGTTCTTCCATGACTTTGAGTCATAACTAAATCACAGTCAACCGTCCAGTGAATTTTCAGAGACCGTAAATGTAAGATTTTTTAAGGCTACTCAGCTTTCTCCCAAAGACAACTAGTATATATGAACTACCGGCATATGGGTTGGTGATGAAATTCCTCATTTTTATTCTCTCTCTGTGGGGTAGTCAATAGTAGACTTCAGTCTCTAGTGAATTGCCTGATCTAGATAGTCCATGCTAAGTGGGTTTACAAAGCATTTGTCCTTTTTTAAACTCATTTATTTCATTCAAAATATTTTCAAAGTTTACACACTGTGTAACTTGTGAAAAAATGTCATTTTTCCTTCTGGCTATGTTTGTGAAAGGGAATTCAATCAGATGGATTGACACAGTGACTGGAAAAATAGACTTAAGCAGAGATTCTGAGGACAGTGTGGAAACAGGCAAGGGTTTGCGGCATTGGCCAGTGCCACTGTGAGTTAGCGCCAACTTAATTGCATCTCACAACAACATTGTACTGTGTGAATGGACCACACATTTTAATGCATTCTTTTGCTAATAGACATTTTGATTTTATCCACATTTTGGTTAATATAAACACTGATGCTACAATAACAGTGGAGTACAAGTATGTGCCTGAATTCCTACTTTCAATTCTCCTGGATATATGCATAGAGAGGATTGGAATCTTTGTAATATGTTGTTGTTGTTGTTGTTGTTGTTGTTATGTGTCATCAAATCACTTGAGACTCATAGCACCCTATGTATAAGAGCTCCAAACGCTGTTGTATCCTGTGCCAAATTCACCATTTCAAACACACTCATTCCCACCACTCCACTCACAGAATTGATCCATCTCATTGAAGGTCTTCCTCTCCTGTGCTATCCCTCCACTCTCCCAAACATGATGTCCCTCTCCAAGGAACAGTCCGATGAAGCTTCAGAATCCTTGACTCCAAGGAGCATTCAGGTTTCACCTTCTCCAGGACAAACCTGTTTGTTCTCCTAGCAGTCCATAGTATATTCAACACTCTTCTCCAGCACCACAACTCAAAGGCATCAATTCTTTCTATCATCCTTATTCACTGTCCAACTCTTCCATGCATAGCACATAATTGCAAAGATTATAGCATGGATCAGGCGCATCTTAGTCTCCAGCCTGACGTCGTTGCACTTCAGTACTCTTGAGAGGTCCCTCTCAGCTGACTTTCCCAATGCAGTTCATCTCCTGATTTCCTGGCTGCTGTTATCAAGAGTGTTGATGTGGAACTAAGTAAACTAAAACTGTTAACTATCTCAGTCTCTTCACCATCCATACTGATGCTGCCAATTGGCCCAGTGGTGGGATCTTTGTTTTCTTGATATTGAGCTTCAATCCATGTTGAAAACTGCAGTCCTTGACTTTCTGCAGCAAGCACTTCAGGTCCTCCTCAGGTTCAGCAAGCAGCATTGTGTCATCTGCATAACACGGGTAGTTAATGATTCTTCCACCAGTATTGATGCCACATTCCTCCTTGTACAGCCCAGCGTCTCAGATGATCTATTCTGCATACAGATTGAAAAGGAGACAAAATAGATCCCTGATGGACCCCTTTCTTGATATTGAACCATCTAGTGTCTCCCTGCTCTGTTCTGACGACTGACTGCCTCTTTGTCCAAGTATAGGTTTCGCATTAGCACAATCAAATGTTTTGGGATTCCCATTCTTCTCAGACTCAGCCATAGCTTGTTGTTATCCACACAGTCAAAAGCCTTTGTATAGTCAATGAAGCACTGATAGACATTCTTCTGGTATTCTCTGCTTTCTGCCAAGATCCATCTAACATTAGCTATAATATCCCAAATACCATGAACTCTTCTAAATCCAGCCTGCACATCTAGCAGTCCTCTGTTGACATATTGTTCCAAACAGTTTTGGATAATTTTCAGCAGAATCTTGCTTGCTTGTGATATCAATGATATTGTTCAATAACTTCCACACTCTGTATATCTTTGGAATATGTTGTTGTTGTTATTGTTATGTGCCGTCGAGTTGTTTGCGACTCATAGCAACCCTATGTACAACAGCCCTAAACCATGCTCTATCCTGTGCCAATCTCATTGCCTCTGACACACCCATCCCGATTTTCCCAGTCACTGAATCAATTCACCTCATAGAGGGTCTTCCCTTCCTGCGCTGTGCCGCTACTCTACTCAGCATGATGTCCTTCTCCAAGGACCTGTCTCTCCTTACAACATGTCCAAAGTATGTCAGATGAAGCCCCAGAATCCTTGCTTCCAAGGAGCAGCCTGATTTAATCCTCTCTACGATGAATCTGTTTGTTTTCTTGGCAGTCCATGGTACATTCAATACTCTTCTCCAGCACCACACCTCAAAGATGTCAATTCTCCTTCTATCCTCCCTAGTCATTATCCAATAACAAGTGATTGCAAAAACCATGGCCTGTATCAGGCAGACCTTAGTCTCCAGAGAGACACCGTTGCTCTTGAGTACTTTAGAGAGGTCCTTAAACGCAGACTTTCCCATCGCAATACATTTTTTGATTTCCTGGCTACTGGTGCCAAGAGTGTTGACGGTGGAGCTGAGCAAACTGAAGCTGTGAACAATCTCAATCTCTTCGCCATCCATCCTGATGCTACCGATTGGTCCAGTGGTGAGAATTTTTGTCTTCTTGACATTGAGCCTCAGTCCATATTGAAGGCTGCAGTCCCTGACCGTCTGCAGTAAGTGTATGAGGTCCTCCTCAGTTTCAGCTAGCAAGGTTGTGTCATCTGCATAACGCAGATTGTTGATAGATAGTCCACCAATCCTAACGCCACACTTCTCCTAATAGAGCCCAGCCTCTTGGATAATCTGCTCTGCATACAGGTTGAAAAGGAATGGAGATAGAACACATCCCTGATGTACAACCTTCCCAATTTTGAACCATGCAGTGAGTGTTGCCCTGTTCTGTTCTGATGACTGCCTCTTGGTCCAAGAATAGGTTTCGCATTAGCATGATTAAATGTTCTGGGATTCCCATTCTTCTCAGAGTCAGCCACAGTTTGTTATGATCCACACAGTCAAATGCCTTTGCATAATCAATGAAACACAGATAGACATTCTTCTGGTATTTCCTGCTTTCAGCTAAGATCCATCTAACATTAGCTACAATATCTCTAGTACCACGACCCCTTCTAAACCCTGCCTGGACTTCTGGCAGTTCTCTGCTGATGTACTGTTCCAGTCGTTTTTTGGATGATCTTCAGTAGAATCTTGCTTGCATGTGAAATCAATGATATTATTCTGTAGTTTCCACACTCAGTTGGGTCACCCTTCTTTGGGATGGGAACAAATATAGACCTCTTCCAGTCAGTTGGCCAAGTGGTTGTTCTCCAGATTTCTTGGCACAACTTGGCTAGCACATCCAGGGCAGCATCTGTTAGCTGAAATATGTCAATTGGTATACCATCTATTCTGGGGGTCCTTATTTTTTGCTATTTCCTTCAAAGCAGCTTGAACTTAGGAAACCATTTAAAAATCAGAATTTTCTATGATGTGAAGAGTGATATCAGTGGACATTTTTTTCAGGAAAAAATGAAAAATAAGAATAAATATTGGTCTCTGCAATCACAGAAATAAATAAAAATTAGCAGAGGAGAAAAAAGGATAGTAAAATATTATAAGACGTTTCAATAAATACTATTCAACTATTCACTTATATTCACCAATTTTGCTTACTTTGACCTACACTGAGATTTTTTTCATTTTACAGCTGTATTTTCCATCTAACATATATATATATGATGTATATATTCAATAAAAAGGTTATTCATTGAGATAATAAATATATCTTTAATATTGTGATATCAAAAGTGTATCATTCAAAATGTCTTTTCTAGACAGTGGCTGTTTAGTTTGTGCTGAAGTATTAAGTAAAGAGGATTAGGTTGGGATGGAAGCTCTACTATACCAGGGTCTTATATAATTTATGGAAACTCAATGTTAACTTTTTTTTGGGAGGGGGTGGGATACGTGTTTTTAAGCTACACCATAACTAACAGTCTACAATGCTCTCCAGTCTCTATAAAAACCATCCTGCATACCCAAAGGGATGTGTCTCATTTCTTTGACAGGTTTGAGTCTTTAAAGAGGGGACCTTCTAGGGAACAACCAAATCGAAGGGACATAGAAGAATGAAGGAACTCATTGAAAGAGGACTGTTGGTGTCAGAAATCATGGAGTTATACAGCAAATCCAACGTTGAGGATACTGTTGACTATGCACTTCATAACCATCAACCAAGTAAATATATGCACACTTATTATTGTGGCTTTGTTCACAATAGCAAAGAGTTGGAAACAACCTAAGTGCCCATTAACAAATGAATGGATAGAGAAATTGTGGTATACAATTGAGTACTATGCTGCTTTGCCAAACAAAGAACTCATGAACTATTATACAAAATGGGTAACCCTGGAGGACATTATACTGAGTGAAATATCTCCGTCACAAAAGGACAAATACTGCCTAGTACCACTGTTGTAAAATGGAACTGACATCGGAGTTGGGGGTAGATTGAGAAAGATAAGATAAATAGTGTATACTGCATATTGTCAGGACAGGAGTCCAGAAAGAAGGCTGCACAGTGAAGTGGACTTTGGGGAAGGGGTTGTACAACAATGAAAGAATTTTACTTCTAATTTTCAAAGAGAAGAGTGGGAGGGAGGTGTGCACAGAGAGAAAACTGCGTCAATGAATGAATGAAAATTCTGTATACTTTCATTAAAATTAATCATAATAAAAACGATTTATATGTAAAATCTAGTGGAGATCACTCTATGTTTGAGTCAACTCAATGTAGTGTGTTTGGTTTGTCTTTGTTTTAAAGGCTAAAATGTGTCAGAATATTTTATCAATATTTTAACTCAAATTAAAAATAAGTAGATTACTCAAAAAAGAAAAAGAATTCTGAAGCTTTGGGTGACATATTTTGGACATATTGCAAGGTGGGACCAGTCCTTAGAGAAGGACATCATGCTTGGGAGATTGGAGGGACAGTGCAGGAGAGGAAGGCTTTTGATGAGATAGATGAATCAGTGAGTAGCATAATGGGAAAATGTGTATCAAAAACTATAAGATTGGCACAGGATAGAGCAGGGTTTAGGGCTGCTGTACATAAGGTTGCTTTGACTCACAATCAACTTGATGGCATGTAACAACAACAACCTAAACTGATACAAATCAAAATTTAACACCTGAGCAAACCCATTAGAAAAGAAGAAACTGACAGGGTATTAAAAGAACTTCCAGGCAAAAACAACAATCCTGTATCAGATGGTTTTACAACTGAATTTTATCAAGCCTTCAGAGAACTGTCACCAATACTACACAAACTATTTCAGAAAATATAAAAAGATGGAATTCTCCCAAATTCATTATATGAAGCAAACCTATCCTTGATTTCAAAGCCAGGTAAAGATACAACCATAATAGAAAACTATAAGCCAATATCAATCATGAACATAGATGAAAAAATCCTGAATAAAATCTTAGCCATTAGAATCCAACAATATATTAAAAAATAATTCACCATGATCAAATAGGATTCATAATTGGTATGCAAGGATGATGGTTCAACATAAGAAAAACAATCAGTGTGATTCATCACATTAAAACCCATTGTTCTATTCAAACTAAGAAATGGATGATTATTGCCACTGACTATTCATTTATTCAATTAACTTTCCCCAGTGACTGACTATAATCAAGGCATTATGGTGATTATTGATATTGACTCAACTTTTGCTTTTGCCATTACTCGAAAGACAGAAGTTAAAGAATTTATTGTTAATATTTCTCAGAACATTATTCTATTGGTGGCAGGAAATCCTGTCACTAGCATATATGTCAGAAAGAAATTTTATTCAGGAAACTTAAATGATATTTTAAGATGTAAAGTGTATACAGAGTCATTGTACCAAAAGGAATTGGTGAATACACAAGAATTTCATGATCAACATATGTACAAGAGCCTGTGGTGGTGAAGGAAGAAGTTCAATCTGCTCTGAAAGAATGGCACAGCATAAGGCTTAAGGAATTGATGGCATATCAATTGACATATTTCAATAAACAGACCTTCTCTGTATGTGCTCACCAAGTTGTTCCAAGAAATCTGGAGGACAACTACCAGGCCAAGTGACTGGAAGAGATATATATATTTGTTCCCATTCCCAAGAAAGATGGCCTGACAGAGTGTGGAAATTATCTAACAATATCATTGATAGCACATGTATGCAAGATTCTGCTGAAGATTATCCAAAAATGACTGGAGCAATATGTCAACGGAGAATTGCCAGATTTGCAGGGTGAGTTTAGAAAAGGCAGTTGTACTAGGGACATTATGGCTAATATTAGGTGGATCTTTGCTGAAAGCAGAGAGTAACAGAGTAATGTCTGTGTTTTATTGACTGTGCAAAGGCATTTGACAGTATAGTTCACAACAAAACTGTGGCTGACTGTGAGAAGAATGGAATCCCAGAATATTTGATTATCCTTATGTGAAGTCTACACTTGGACCAGGAACAGTGGTCAGAAAAGAGCAAGAAAACATTGCAGGGTTCAAAATTGGAAAGGGAGTATAACAGAGGTGTGTCCTATCTCTATGTCTTTTCAATCTATATATGGAACAGATTATCAGGCTCTATGAGAAGAAATGTGCCATTAGGATTGGAGGTAAACTCATCAACAATCTGTGTTATGCCGATGACACAACCCTGTTTGATGAAACTGAGAAGAACCTAAAGCATTTGCTGCAGAGGGTCAAGGACTATATCCTTCATTATGGATTGAAGCTCAACATCAGTAAAATAAAGATTATCGACACTGGGAAAATTGACAACATCATGATAAATGGTGAAGAGATTGCTATTGGAACAGCTTCAGTTTGCTTGGCTCCACAATCACACTCTTTGTACCAACCAATGCTGTAGTATCACTGAGTCTCTGTAGATTTCATGTGAACAGCCCTGCTTATTGCCATATTTGTTTGTTGACTCCCAGCTTCCTACAGTCTACTAACACAGACAAATGATAGGAAGATGCCCTTTTCTCGTATTTTGTCAACTGGGTTCCCATTTTGACAGCAATGTCCTAAAATAGCACATATTCTTTGCTAAATACATATGTCTCATCAAATAGAAACTTTATTTTCTGATTTTTTTCTCTATCATTGGAGCTCCAAAAGTTTTGTCAAAGCAGAAAATTAGGTGCTTTAGCAGTCACCCCCATCACTATCTTGACTCATCTCTTGTTTTTGCGTCAAATTCCTTTCTCTGTCTTCAACCAGGACCTCTCTACTCTTGAACAGGAGTTAAGTGCAATATATTTCTTCCTGTGAATCTATCGGTCCATACAATTAACACAATATATCAGTGATAAGATTAGCAATTTTAGAAATGAATGGCTCCAAAATCTCTATTGAAATAAAATTATAGTTGATCTCAATTGTTGCACCCGTTAATAATAGTGATTCTATCTATCTATCTATCTAAGTCATGTAAACTGAGAGCTAAGTAGTAATATATGTCACTTTATAAGATTGATTTTGATGTGCGAAGATAAATATTCTCACCTTTAATGGAAAAAATAAACAACAACCCTGTTTTGTTCAACTTTACCCTAGTCCAGTCAGAAAAACAAGTGAATATCTTTTTTTTCCATCAAATATTCTTTTTATCATGTTTGAAACTTTTGATTATGATTTGTTTGTTGTAATAAACTCTTTTCTATTTGCTTTCATGTTATTCTTGACAAGCTTGAACCAGTAATCCTAGTTGGTGTTATAGACTCATGTTTTTTTAGTATATTCATGTTAGTATAGACTTGTGTTTTAGTATGGTTATCACAGGGTGAGCCACTTTGCTGTTTTTGTTTCCACTTTTATTCTGACAGCACTCATAAAAACATCACAAGGATGCAAGTTTACAGCAAGCAAAGTCTCATACCATGTCCACACTACGTCTCCATATTCATTCTATTAACTACACTCCATCTCCCAACAATAGAAAGTAATGGCTAAGAATATAGGAAGATTTTGACATAAAATAATTTTTCACTACTCTGAATACTCATCTTATATTTAATTGTAAATCAAATACTTTAATAGTAGTGATATTTTTATAACCTCTGTACTGGTTCCCCCAGAGTAAAACTTTCATATCTGGTACTTCTCATATTTTGTGGTGTTTTGGGTTTTTTTATTGTTTTTGTTTGTTTGTTTTCTTGTTTTTACCTTAATTGTTTTTATTAATGATTTTTTATTGCAATATATATATATATATTTTACAGCATAAGCTTTTATAAGTCTTGCTAGTTAAAAAGATCCATTTTCTGTTTTATGTTATTACTTAGCAATTTGTGATTTTGCTAATATGAAAAAGGCTCTATAAAGCACACTTTCATAAAAGGAAAATATTTTAATAACATTACATCTAAACTACTATAAAATGAAAATGTATTATTAGTATCCTAAATGCCAATTGGTCCAATCTTATTCATTCTATGTGTATATGGAGAATTACAACTGTAAGAAATGGCTATTATATGGACGTTCTGACTTAGGTTCCTTGAATTTTATGTGGTAACAGAGAAAGATTGTTACTGAGAGAGAAGAAAATTTTCTACAGGAAAATGTAGGCACTGTGGTTTCTAAATGTTGAAAGGAGTGACATAATTCTTTGGAATCAAACATTTTCTTAGAAGTATAATATATAAATAAAAACACAAAAGGAGTGCTTTTTTGGTTAAACTGTGGGAAAAGAAGAGTGAGTACCACTGTCCGCCTCATCAACCTCTTTCCAAATGTTTAAAAACTCTCTACTCTTCTAAAGAATTACTCCCTAGAGCCCAGATAAACATTCCTGTTCCATGAGCAATGTGTTAGAATTATTTAATTCATGAATGGAAATTTATACAGAAGAAGGAAAAAAAAAGTTAAGGAGACAGTAGCAGTCTAATCAATTGCCAGAAGGGTATTTTTTCAAGTTTTGGGAAGGGCCACATTAGAGATAGTTTGTGGAAGCTTGTTATTTGCATACTTACTCTCTTTTTTCTTTCTCTAATTGCTATTAAGGCAGAATTGACTCAGAGTTGATTCTTCAGTGATATTTCAGAGGTTATAAATCAAACTGCCAAAGTATTACCTTGTCTTTAGCAGTGCAACTACATTTGAACATCAAAACTTACTGTTGCTATTGTAACATGCTCCTAACCTCCTTATAAATTCTGAAAGAACTTTAAATTGTGAAAGCAGACTTTATGTATCAAGAGGGAATAATGTATTTTATCTCACTTTCTTGCTCTGTATGTATTTTAATAAGAATTATTTTAAAAGTTCCCTGAACATCAATAAAAATCACTGAGCTAGTGATTGCTTGTTGAAGAAAAAATATATAGGCATAATATATCTTCAACAGAGGGATAGAAATTTTGCGTTTTGTGGGATTGCATAATAGAACTCATTAAATAACATAATATATTTCAATGTAATACAGTAATTTAAATTTTGTTTTTATCATTAGGACAACATAATGAGCCAATGACTGTGACTCACCAACAGGTTAAGGAGATTTCTACATTGAGAGGAAACTTAAGCAAGATGACCTTAGAGATCTCTGCCAAATTTATAATGATATGAAAAGTTAAATATCAATGGCTTTTATTTGCAAAAAAAAGATTAAAAACAACAGATAATTGAATTTATCTGTAGTAAAAATTTTTATAAGTATGGCGGTATGTTTTAAAAATTTACTACAATAACCTGATTACTGTTACTGGAATCTAAATTTAAAAAATGGATTATGGAGTCGCAGAAAAAGAAATAGAACGGATGTCTATAAAATAGTGAAAAAGCATAATCAAATTGCCTGTTATTTCATATAAAGTTGCATTGTTTCACAGTTATTTTCTGAGTGCTTTATAAAGCATGTTCTTGTTGATGATATACACACTCAAGTCACCTGTGACGTATAGCAGCCCTCTGCGCAATAGACCTCAAGCTTGGCCTATCCTGAGCCAATCACTGTCTCCAACACTCCTAATCACATTACCCCACTTACTATGTTAATTCATCTTCTTCAAGTCTTTTTATTTCTCTTTTGGGCTGTCTCTACATATAAAGAATAAAAACAAACCAATAAAAGCTTTCTGATACAATATGTAAGAGGAAACATCTCCCCCTTTTTTCCATTATAGAAGATCTAAATACCACATACTGGTCAAATATATACATTTACTAATGCACTCAATGTTCATTGCCTTAGCATAATATTGAATTTAATAGAGATACTATGTTTATTATTATCATATTAATGATTTTAATAGATACTATGTTTCTAATCAATAATATTTATTTTAAGAGACATTATGTTTCTTATCTTGATTTTAATAGAGATATAATGTCTCTAGAATGCAAAAAATATTTAAGCCAAAACTTATTTATTTGAAAATAATTTTGACTAATGAGGCTGATTTATACTTTGTGTAGATTGCTCTTGATCTGGGGCTAAGACACTGTGAAAGCTGCATTTGCTATTTGGGGCTGCCTTATGATGACTTAGTGAATCAAATGGTGCATATAACAAGTGAAAAGTGCTCATGTTTCTTCTGAGGAATATGACTTGTAACTGGGGAAACATGAGAAGCTCAGAATTATTATATTTCAGTGAATTATCATCAGAAATCTCAGCAATATTTCAACTTTTCTAATAACTTTACAGTTTTTAAGTTTGCTAATTTTATTACATTTACATTTAAATTACTTTTTCAAAAATATTTTTGAAGATAAATACTCATTTGATTTTGTAAAATGATTAGAGTATAATATTCAGAGGTTCTTTTAATAATGCTGAAATCATAATTAGCCCTAAGGGGAAAGTCATTTGGTGGAAAATAAAATTCAAAAGGCTAAACATTAACTGTTATAGTTGCTTTTTTGCCCTTTCTAAATTCCTTCTACATGATATCATTTTCTATGTAGTTCTGAGCGAGTATTTCCAAAGATATTACTCTTTTCTTTTTGCTGAATATAAAATTTGAGGCAATTAGATGCAAAGTTGTTGTAAAGCAACAGTATAGTTGCCAACTTAAACAAAAAGATGCAAGATAGTCCACAAATTAAAACTCTTACTGCCATGATAGCACTTGATGCAAATACACATGAGGTACATAGTCATTTTGACAGACATTATAAAACTTTAGGAGTTGATTTTGAAACACAGTTGAAGATTTGTGATAAACACAATAAAATGTTCAGTTATATTCCAAAATTTCCATATTTGAAAGATTATTTGCTGTAATAATGAAAGGAATAACTTTCCTTAGCAAAACTCTCTAGGGTAAGCAGTTCATGATCCAGCACTAAATCACTTCTTAGGCATGCAAACCTGCAAGTGTCATTTGCTCTTTACCATTCCCAGTGATATGAAGCTTACCTTTTTTAAAGCAAGCTTGCAAATTAATTCTAAAGTAATTTTATCATAATACAAATTGATACAATACTAAACAAATAAAAATGTTAGCATAGTAAATTTCTTGGAGAAATCAGTTCTGATCATCCCAGAAGTGGAATGGTTCTTGAAAACAAGATATTTCCTAAACAGGAATCTTAGCTATCCTATCTGATAGTTTTATCATCTTTGAACTCCAAAATTACTGAATAAGCCCTCACATTTGTGTTTCAATTCTGGCTTGCAGGTAGATACAGTTGGGCAAGTGGTGTGAAGTCAAATTTCTTCATATATAAATTGAAGATTACAAATCCTGCAACATGCTATGTCATTGAAGAATATAGGAAATTGCATAAGGTATGGACAGTACCTGACAGGTAATGTAGGGGCAGCCAGTGATAATTCAGTGATAGAACTGTTATCTTCTAGGTGGGAGACTTGGATTTGACTCATGGTCAAAGCTATTCATGAGCAGCCAATATATTCTGCAGTGGAGAATTAAGTGCTACTATGATGTGAAAAAAATGAGGCTAGAGATAGAATTATAGAATTCTGAACATTCAAATATTTATTCATTGCAAGTATCTTTTATAAGATATATAAACACAGGCTATACACCTGGATTTAACCTGATGGTATGCGCAAGAATCACATCAATTGCATTTGTGGAAAGAATTGTTGGAGAAGCTCAATATCAGAGTTGAAAACTAACGCTAGGTGCTGATTATGGAGCAGACCACCAACTACTCATATGCAAGTTCACATTAAAGCCAAAGAAAGTTAAATCAAATTCACAGGAACCAAAATTTGATCTTGAGTCTATCTCATATGAATTTCAAAACCATCTCAGGAATAAGTTTGAGGCCTTCAGCAATAATGAGCAAAGACCAGATGAGCTGTGGGAGGATATCAATAATATCATCAATGAAAAATTCAAAAGGTCATTACAAAGACTGATGAGAAAGAGAAGACCAAGATAGATAAAAGAAGAGATTAACTATTGCACTAGAGTACTGAAAAGCCTAAGCAAAGGGAAAAATCTCAAGAATTTAAGGATCTAAACAGAATATTTTGAAGGGCAACTTTAAGAGACAAAAGAAATTATTATAATAAAATGTACAAAGAGCTGGAATTAGAAAATCAAAAGAAAAAACTTGCTTGACATATCTTAACCTGAAGGAATTGAAGAAAAAAAATTACACCTCCAATTGCAATACTTAAAGATACTCTGGGTGAAATATTAAATGATATATGAAGCATTAAAAGAAGATGGATGGAGTATACAGAGTCACTGTACCAAAAATAATTGTCTGACAAAGAAGAATTTCATAAAACAACAAATTATCAAGAGGCAATTGTAAAGAAAGAGGAAGTTCAGGCTGCTAGAAGGAATTGGCAAAATAAAAGGCCTTAGGAATTGATAGCATACCAAGTGACATATTTCAACAAATAAATACTGCCCTGGATGTGTTCACCAAGTTGTGCCAAGAAATCTGAGGATGACTATCTGGCCAATTGACTGAAGGAGATCCATCTTTATTACTATACTGCAAAAAGGAGAAATGACAGAGTGAGGAAATTATCGAACAATATCACTAATATCACATATAAGCAAAATCCTGCTCAAGAGTATCCAAAAATTACTCGAAGAGTACATTAATAGAAAGCAACCAGAAATACAAACTGTGTTTTATCTCTGAGAAGAATGGGATCCCAGAACACACGATTGTAATTATGTGAAACCTATTCTTGGACCAGGAGCAAGTCTTCAGAACAGAGCCAGGAAACATAGCATGGTTCAAAATTGCTCAATGTGTACGCCAGGGATGTGTCCTATCTCCGTACCTTTTCAGTCTGTACGCAGAACAGATTACCCAGGAGGCTGGGCTCCATGAAGAGAGAAATATTGCATCAGGATTGATGGAATAATCATCAACAATCTGTGTTATGCAGATGACACAGCCCTGCTTGCTGAAACTGAGGAGGACCTGAAGCATTTGTTGCAGAGGATCAAGGACTGTAACCATCAATGTAGATTGAAACTCAACATCAATAAAACAAATTTTGTCGCCACTGGGGCAGTTGGCAGCATCATGATAGGTGGTGAAGAGATTGAGATTGTTAACAGTTTTAGTTTGCTTGGCTCCACAATCAACATTCTTGGTACCAGCAGCCAGCAAGTAAAAAGATGTATTATGTTTGGAAAGTCTGCTGTTAGGGACCTCTCCAAAGTACTGAAGAGCAGTGATGCCTTTTTGGAGACTAAGGTTTTCCTGATCTAAGCCATGTTATTTGCAATTACTTGCTATGCATCAGAAAGCTGGATAATGA
Source organism: Elephantulus edwardii (assembly GCF_000299155.1). Classification (NCBI taxonomy): domain Eukaryota; kingdom Metazoa; phylum Chordata; class Mammalia; order Macroscelidea; family Macroscelididae; genus Elephantulus; species Elephantulus edwardii. The sequence goes on along the minus strand of NW_006399897.1, from coordinate 2,804,738 downwards.
CTAGGGATGATAGAGAATTGATGTCTTTGAGCTGTGGTGCTGAAGAGGAATATTGAATATATCATGGACGGCTAAGAGCTGCTCCTTGGAGGAGAGGATTCTGAAGCTTTGTCTGACACTTTGAACATGTTGCAAGGAGAGACCAGTCCTTAGAAAGGAATTTCATGTTTGAGGTGTGAAAGGATAGCACAAAAGATGAAGAGCCTCAATAAGATGGGTTGAATCAGTAGGGTAATGGGAGTAGGTGTATCAGAGACAATAAGGTTGGCAAAGGATATGGAAGGAATTAGAGATGTTGTAAATAGGGTCGCTATGAGTTGCAAGCAACTTGATGACACAAAACAATGACAAGAAGAACCAGAAATAAAAGCTCAATTTAGAGAAGGATGTGGCACTAGAGGCAATGTTGCTAATGTCAAATGGATCATGGCTGAATGCAAAGAGTACCGGAGCAATGTCTGTCTGCTTCATTCACTATGCCAAGGAATTTGACTGTGTAGATCACAACAACTTGTGGCTTAACCTTGAGAAGAATTGTAGTGGCAGAACACTTACATTTGCTCATGTGGTACCTATACTTCGACCAGGAGATAGTTGTCAGGACAGAGCAAGAAAATACTGTATGGTTCCAAATTAGGAAAGGAATATATCAGAGATGTGTCCTATATCCATAACTTTTCAATCTGTATGTGGAACATATTATTTGAGAGGTTGGACTTTTAGAGGAGAGTGATATCAGGACTGGAAGAAGATAGTCCACAACCTGCGCTATGCAGATGATAATACCTTGCTTGCTGAAACTGAGAAGGACCTGAAGCATTTATTATAGAATGTCAAGAACTGTAGTCTTCAATATGGATTATAATTAAACACCAAGAAGACAAAGATGATCACCAATAGACCATCTGGTAGCACCATGACAGAAAAGAGATTGAGGTTGTTAACAATTGCAGCTTGTGCAGCTCCACAATTAACATTCTTGGCACCTGCAATCAGGAAATCAAAAGATGCATTGCATTGTGGAAATCTGCTGTCAGGGACTTCTCCTGAATGCTGAGGAGCAATGAGATCAGTTTAGAGAATATGGTGCACCTGATCCAGGGCATGACCTTTGTAATTACATGCTATGCATCA
>NW_006399897.1:2800904-2802668 GCF_000299155.1 Elephantulus edwardii | reverse complement strand
ATCTGAATGTCTTCTTTGGTGAAGTGTCTGTTCATGTCCTGTGCCCATTTTTCAATTGGATTATTTACCTTTATCTTGTTGTGGTGCTCAAGTATTTTATAAATTCTGGATATAAGTCCCTTATCTGATATGTCATTAACAAATACTTTTCCCCAGTCCATGGCTTCCCTTTATACCCTGTTGGAGAAGTATTTGGGTGTGCATAGGGATTTGATTCTTAGAAGATCCCATTCATCTACTTTATCTTCTCCTGGTTGCAGGTGATAAAACAAGAATTTATATCATTGAGTTGTGGTGCTGTAAAAGTGTACTGAACATACCATGGACAGGCAGGAGAATAGGTCTGTCATGGGACATGGGAGAATGTAAAAAGTAAAATTAGGAATAGTAATATAAGAATCTGAAAGATGTCCAAGTTTGAACTGTTGTTACATGTCATTGAATCAGAACCAACCCATAACTGGCCTTGCAAGGGCTTTCCCTCAGTGAGATAGATTGATATAGTGTTTGAGGCAAAGGGTTTGTTTGTGATGATAAGCATGGTGCGGGACAGGACAGATTTCAGACCTGCTGTTTATATGCTCAATATGAGTCATAATCTAGTCGATGGCACCTAACAACAGCTAAAACACCATCAAATTAAAATAATAAGTACTTTCCATGATCTTTCTGTGTTTTGCATGTGCAGCTAGCCCTTGAAGCTATCTTGGATAGAGTGCAGATAATAGTACCAAAACCTGCTCTCTCTCTTCCCTTTACACACCACTTGCAAGTCTGGCTATATTTATGTGTATGCTTGTAATTTTTATTTTATGATGGAGGAAGAAAGGAGGTGGTTTAAGGTAGAAAAATATGAAGGAATTATAAGGTCAAAATGGAATTGCAGTAAGACCCAAAACCTGGTAAAATCATGGGGTTATCATCAACATAAAAATATTTGAAATTTAACATTGTGTGCATCTTAAATGCAGAAATTTTAGCAAAATGTCAATAAAAGTTAGAGAATCTACTTGAAGACATTATCCACATGAAATATGTGTCTCTCCCTCCAAGTAAATTCTAATTCAACGTAAATTAGGACTTTGTAACCCAGGTACACATTGCCTCAGGTTGTCTGAGACCCTCAAGTCATAAATTTTGTATGTGATGGTTCCAGATTGTTAATATTTTCAATCTGAGTGTGATAGTATAAAGTCAATCAATCTCTAGAATAATCCACTTTTATTGTAAATTGCTCATTATCCAAATCAATTTCAAGTAAAATGAACATTGTCCAAACAAGCTAATCAAACACAGGTGACAAATTGTCCATAACTGAGGGCCTATGAGGACAATCAACAATCATCACATGCTCAGACTGTTAAGACAACAGTCCAGGAAACACCTGAGTTTAGTAAAATTAAAGAAAATAGCAATGTGACTAATATTAAAGGAAATGAGAATAATATAGAGTTATCTGAAACATCTAAAAATAACACTTCTTTAAATTTATGAAATTAAAATACAATATGTAAAATGAGTATGATACTGGAAAGGTATGAAAATACAATGAAAGTAAGGAATGTTCAGATGAAAGTACTGTAGAAAATTTAAACATTGTAAACAGAATGAGATGGCTAATGTTAGTTGAATCATGAAGTAAAACAAGAGAGAGTAGATTGGGAAAAGTTGAAATAATAACAGATGAGACATTCTGAAAGGTATGTAGATCATAGGTCACTTAACAATAAGTAATATCTATCTATCTATATCTATATCTATATC
>NW_006399897.1:2800191-2800804 GCF_000299155.1 Elephantulus edwardii | reverse complement strand
TTAGCTGTTGTTGCTGTTGTTAAGTGCTGTTGAGTTGTAGACAACTCATAGTGACCCTATGAACAAAAGGCCTGAATTCTTCTATAATTTTCATCATTTCTTTAAATTTATAGAGTTTCTGAAGGCAAGCTATTTCAGAAGTGGATGCCACTCCTGCTTCTACGCCAGTTATAATCTGAGAGTTCCACCAAACACTTTCCACCATGGGTAACCGTAATCACATTTGCCACATCAGTGTCACAGTGTTCAGCATCACAACAACCACAATTTACCTCTTTACAGCAAATGGACAGACCAGCGCTATACCACTTAGAAGAATATTTGACCAAAAACAATTAAAACCAGCCCTGAGGGTTGAGATTAAAATCACCCGCCTTTGGCTTGGTATCGTCACTTTCTGTCCTCTAGGACAACAGAGCTCTCTAGATGATTCACAGCAATTCTATGAACAATAGATCTAACACTTGCCCTACCCTAAGCCATCCCCATAATCCGAGACATGCTCAAGCCTATTGCTACATCTAGTGTATCAATTCACTGTGTTGAAGATATTTTCTTCTCTGACTTTCCACTTCACTCAGCATGATGTCATTTCCCAAGGACTAGAACCTTA
>NW_006399897.1:2799245-2800049 GCF_000299155.1 Elephantulus edwardii | reverse complement strand
ACACACACACACACACACACACACTTGCTGAAGAAGGTCAAGGACTGAAGTCTTCAGTATGCATTGAAACATTGAAGCTAAACAACAAGAAGACAAAGATTTTTACTAATGGGCCAATCGGTAGCATCATAGTAGATGGAGAAGAGAGGGAGGTTGTTAACAAACATAACTTGCTTAGCTCCTCAATCAACTTTTTTTGGCACCAGAAGTGAGGAAATCAAAAGATAAATTGCACTGGGAAAATCTGTTGTCAGGGACCTCTCCAGAATATAATAAAGCAACAATATCAGTCTAGACACTAAGGTGCACTTGATCCAGGCCATGGTCTTCACAATTACTTGTAATGCATCAGAGAGTTTGACAATGACAAAAGGTGACAGAATATAAATCGATGCTTTGAGTTATGGTGCTGGAGAAGAGTCTTGAACATACCATGGACCACCAAGGAAACAAACAGGTCTGTCTTGCAGAGGGTGAAACCAAGTTTCTCCTTGGAGGCTAGGATTCTGAAGCTCTATCTCATGTACTTGGGGCACATAGCCAGGAAGGATTGAATTTTGGAGAAGGACATCATGCTCAGAAGGGTAGAGGGACAGCGCAGGAGAGGAAAATGAGATGTATTGATACAGTAACTTGGGCAATGAGAGAAAGTGTGTCAGAATCAGTGAGACTTGTTCAGGATAGGGCAGGCTTCAGAGTTGCTGTACATAGGGTTGCTATGAGTCACAGGTGGCTTGACGGCACATAACAACTATATATATACACATATGTATGTGTGCATATACATATATATATGTTTATTTA
>NW_006399897.1:2773394-2799045 GCF_000299155.1 Elephantulus edwardii | reverse complement strand
ATATATAAATATACATATATCTATGAGACAACAAATTACAAGTAATTAAAAAAACATAAATTTAGTCCTAGATCCTGAATGTATCAGGCTAATACTACAGAACACTAAAACACTGAGTGAGGAGAAGAAAAATAAGAATATAATAAGAGTTGCTAAAAAAAAGAGAGTTGTTAAAGTACTTCAAGTCCCCAAAGGCAAATGGAGACACTACACACAAAAAGCATGAACTTGTCCTGCAATATTGTCATCATCTCTTTCATGCTCAAGTGCATTGCTGTAGTCACTGTGTCAAAAACCCATCTCTCCAAAGGTCTTCTGGTCTTTCTGTAACCTTCTTTCCCATTATGTCTTGTTCCAAGGATGCAGAAATGGACTCAAACGTGTCCCAGATGAGTATGTTGCAGGATAAATCAAGATTTTAATTTGGTTCTAGAGTTACTGTGAGTTGTACTTAATGACATTCAGTAGCAACAGTAACAAACAGTAGCAAACCCCCCAAAACGGTCAGCTGTGAGTCGCTTCTTATACCACAGAAATCACTGAATTTTTTTAGGTTTGAAGTCCATTGAATATTTAATATTCTTCATCAGAACAACAATTGAAAGACATCAATTATTTTTGGTTTTCTTTGTTCTAAATCTTCAGATGCATGGGAAGCAAGTTAAAATACCATGACCTGGATCAGGCGTATCTTCATTTTTAAACTGACATTTTTGTTATCTAGCACTGACAGCAGATTTATTTATTGACATTTTTCTTGACAGTGGATTTGTTGAGAGATGGTGAAAGAGATAATTAATAGATTTACCTGAACCCTGTGTGTTTGTAGTAGTAGGACAACTCCTTTCTACTAAGCCGCTAGAGCTCTCTAATTACATTGTCAGTTATCTATTAAATTTTATATTCTTTATATGATGTAATGGTATAGTTATCCTTTATTTTGTGATCTGATACTCTGTTTTCATGTAATGCAGGTTTTCATATAAAGATTTGGTCTTTGGGGTAACTGTGCAGAGAGTCATTAATTATAATACACAGTGACCCCACAGAATAGAGGTTAACTGCCCCAGAAATGTTCCTAGGCTGCTCTCTTCACAAGGATAGATCATCAAGTTCTTGCCCTTCTGAAACAGCTAGTAAGTTTGATTTGCTAACCTTCTGAATAATTACATTAGCTGAGATCCTCGTAGAAACATAGGCAAAGGGTATAAACAAGAAGTCTCTAGAAGATTCTTTCAAATATTTATAGGTTTATTCATACAAGTAAGAAATCAAAGCCATAATAGTTTATGTATTAGATTGGCAAATTGAATCTTTTTGAGATAAACTCTATTTCAAGACTGTGGAAAAACTATCTTTGTATGAATATACACTGTCCTAATCTCTGTGTGGATTTACTGGAGGATATATTTAAAAATTTAAATTGCATAAACTTTTCCCCTATCAATTCTAGTCTTTGGCATGTATTCTACAAATACATATTTGTGAATTAGATAAGTGCAGGAAGATCTACGGTAGAGTTATTGATATTGCAAAAAAGTAGAAATATCTTAGAATCTATCAATAGGTAATGGATCTATAATTATGGAACCTCTGTCTAATGCAATGATATGTCCTTTAAATAAAGCATATATTATGCACCTATATTGAATTACCATCCAGATACAACTTTTAGTGAAAATATTTCTGTGAAATAAATGTATTTATACATGGACACACACACACACACACACACACACACACACACTCAAGTGTAATTATGGAGAGATTGCAGAGATTTAAAAAAATTAAATTATTGTGTATGTTGTAAAAAACTAGGTAGAATAGCAACAAAGAGATGGAAAGGTGTGAGATTTTTTTCCCCCACTCCCTTGTGCTTTTGAAATGTTGACTCACATATATTATATTCACAAAATAAATATTTAAAATATATTTTGGCACAACTATAAATTATAGCCATTAAAAAATATTCCAATTCTAATGGCCTTCCATGACACAGTGAAAGCTCTGCCTCAGGTCTCTGAGGTTATTGATTTTAAAGAAAGTTATTGCCTCATTGTTCTCTTTTGTAATGGCTGGTGGATTTGAACTGCTGACCTTTCTGACAGCAGATACAGCTAAAGTAAAAATAACTGCATAATAATAAAATACACACTTTTGAGAGCACAGTTAAAATATTCCTATTTTAGAAATAATTATTTAAAGTGTTCAGTTGTTTTCTCTATACTACCCAAATTTGATTGACAGCATGGAGATTTAAGTATATGTTTTGTATTTATATTCCTTAATATCATAATACTACATTGTCATATTTAAAATACTTTATACACTACATTCTGTTCATTTGGGATCATCAATTAAAATTATAAAAGAAACAGAAGATATTTTAGTAAAATCTGTCATGAATTTTATTAAAAAATAAATATGACTAATTCTGGTTTGATGGCTTAGGACTCCCACTACCTATGTCCTCCCATTTTCTCCCTAGTCCTTTGTGATATTGGTCCTGGAGGACAGTGATCTGGCCAAGTGACTGGAAGAGACCCGTATTTATTCCCATTCCAAAAAATAAGGTGACTTAACAGTGTGAAAGTTATCGAACATTATCGTTCATATCATATACAAATAAGATCCTGCTGAAAATTATCCCAAAATAACTGAAATAACACATCAACAGAAAACTGCCAATGTATGGGTTGGGTTTAGAAGAGACCATGCCACTAGGGACATTATAGCCAATGTTAAATGGATCTTAGCTGGAAGTAGAGAATAACAGTGGAATGTCTATCTGTGTTTCATTGATAGGCAAAGGAATTTGACTTAGTGGATCACAAAAAGCTTTGGCTAACTTTGAGAAGAATAGAAATCCCAGACCACTTGATTTTGCTTATGTGAAACTGACCAGGAGTCAGTCAGCAGAACAGAGCAAGAAAACACAGCATGTTTCAATATCAGGAAAAGGATGCATCCTATCTCAATACCTTTTCCATCTATACGCAGAACCAATCATCCAGGAGGCTAGGCTCTGTGAGGAGGAGTGTAGCATCAGGACTGGAGGATGATTATACTTCCAATCCTGTGAAATATGCACGTGACACAACATTGCTTGCTGAAACTGAGGACCCCATGAGGCATTTGTTGTAGAAGACCAAGGACTGCAGCCTTCATTATGGATTGAAGCTCAACATCAAGAAGACAATGATTCTCTCCACTAGCAGCATCATGATAGTTGGAGAAGAGATTTAGACTATTTATGGCTTCGATTTGCTTGGCTCCACAATCAGTACCCTTGGTAACAGCAACCAGGATACAAAAGATGAATTACACCAGGAAAATCTGCTGTCAGGAGCTTCTCCAACTTACTGAAGAGCAAATGATGTCAGTCTTTAGACTAAGATGCTCCTGATCGAGGCCATGGTTTTCACAGTCACTGGCTATGAATCAGAGTGCTGGACAATGATTAAGAAAGACAGAAGAAGAATGATCCCTTTGAGATGTGGTACTGAAGAAAAGTATTGAATATACCATAGACTGCTAAGAGAATAAATAAGTATGTTCTGTGGAGGATAAAACCAGGCTGCTCTTTAGAGGCAAGGATTTTAAAACTCTATCTAACATACTTTGCTAATGTTATAAGGAGAAACCAGTCCATGGAAAAATACTTCATAATTGGAATGGTGTAGATACAAACCAAGAAAGGAAGACCATGGATGAGATGAATATACTCAATGACTAGGATAAGAGAGGTAGGTGTGTTGGAGGCAATGAAATTGGCTCAAGATAGAACAGGGTTCAGAGCTCTTGTACATAGAGTTGCTGAGTCACAAGTTACTGGATAGCACATATCAACAACAACGTATGATGAAATCTCAGTAAAAACTTAGGAACTAAACAAATGAATTCGTGAAAAACAATAAAATAATTAATGATGAATATTGCCATAGAAAGAGTTGGGTGTGTGGTTTGATTTTTAATTGTGAATTATTTTTCAATCAAAATGTATATAGTTAAACTCCAGAGAATTTTCAGACACAGACACTTTATTTACACAGCTGGAGATTGTCTTTTTTCAATTAGAGCATTTGGTACAGTCAGAGCTCTCATTTTTGAGTGTACAATGCAACTCCCTATTCACTAGGATATCAGAGCTCCATGGTGTAACAGGAAAAAAAAATCCATATTACGTCCATAGTTACATAGAAGTTGAGTACTATTTTATCTCAGAAAAATTAATAGAAACTTACTATGCTAGAGTCACCTTAATGACAGTGAGTTTGAGCTCTGATTTTTACTGCAAATACACACACAAATACATAAAACACACACACACACACACACACACACAGACATACACACACATACACACACAACACACATCTCTTCCTAGTTAGAAGGTCCACTGCATTTGAATCTACCAGCTGTTCAGTGGTAGAGATGGGTAAACTCTTTCTGTGAGATTGACTGCTTCTGAACACAATTGGGTTGGTCTAACTTGATGGTACACAATAACAACATTTTTATTTTATGCATATTTTCAACATGATGGGGGAAAAAGAGTTTTTGTACATATTACTGTCCATATAAATTGGTCATGTGCCATTGAGTTGGGCAGACTCTAAGCTGACCCTCCAGCAAGTTTTCAGAGTGTAAATGGCATGAGAGGAGACTGGGTATCTTCCTTCTTCAGAGCAATTGGTGGATTTGAACTACATGCTTTTAGGTTGTCAGCAAACTCGTATTGCTAAGCCACCAGAACTCCTTGTCAATATAAACAAGTTGAAAGTGTATATCTCATACTACAGAGCAATTTTTACCTCTATTCTCTATAGAGCATTTACAAATACAAGTGGAAAGATACAAGATTCAATTTTTGGAGCTTTTGATCCAGATCTTCTTATCACAATCATCAACTGGCTTCGCTGTGAAGGTGGAGCGACACACCATTACCTTCAGACAGCTTTAAAGTAGCAAGAGCATGCTGCAGATCCAAATGCAGTTACAAGTGCCAAGACTATAGCTCATATATGTGGGATTTGTTCCAAAACCACCATATGGCAATGTGACTTGAACATCTTTTACAGCAGCAATTCCATTCTAACCCAAGTTCTTTCCCTCACACAGCACCTCTTTTATATCCTGTAGTCAAACTGGCTGTGCAATCTCCACTCTTGCCAAAACCCATGTCTGGGATGTGCATCTCCAGGAACCAAAGTGCTAAACCTTTCTTTTCACTAGCCTGCTCTGCCAAAATTTATCTTGACACACCTTAAATTATATTAGATCAAAGGCGAAAAATTATATTCCATCAAACATGGAAAGATAAAATGTTTACCTACTGCATTAGGGGTGTGTGATGTTTTTAAAGCACTTGATGTTTGAGTTAAGCACTATTAAATGTCTCTGTGGTGCAGCATGGCAAACTTCCTTGGAGTATTTGATAGATATATTGTAATAGGCTGGTGGTAAATTGAAGTGGCATATTCAGTATGTGTTTAGGATGTTTATGTGTTTCCTGATTCTCCTGGTGCTCACTCTAATTGGAAATAAAGTTTACGTGGTGAGAGCAGCAAAGCAGTGACATGGCAGTACTATGAAAGTGAGCCCTGCCGCTGGCATACCATTTTCTTTAATGGATTTTTACATATTTGGAAGGCATTATAATTTCTCCTTTAAAAAATAAATGTATGAATATGAAAAAGAGTGTTTTTCTTTTTAATGCTGTTTGCTTGCCAAACAGACTTTGTTTGCAGGTAGGTTAGAGTAAAGATGAATGAAATTGGTATTGGTGAAATTTAATTGTCTAAAAAATGCATCTTTGTCTGTTTTGCTCTGTTTTATTCTTGGAACCATTTCTCCAATGACATATAAGCCAGATTTCAAACTGATAAACATAAGATGCTATCATTAAGCATATTTTGATAGGGCATTGATATGCATCATTGATGTCCATGAGTCTAAATATTCCATAATCCACTGACCATTGTCAAATGTCCATTGAAATAATAAAATTATCAAGCTATGCTGTAAAAAAATCTGATTAAACATAATTATAGTACATTTTTGAAATTTTAATATATTTTAATCATTATGTAAGAAGCCTTAGATGGCTCTGTGTTAAATGAAAGTTTGGCAGATCAAATCCATTTGGCAATCTTCTGTATTCAGATGGAAAGTCTCATTTTGTAAAGGTTTATAGCCTTAGAAAACTGATGGAAGGTTGAAGGGAATCAGAATTGACAGGACTGCAGTGGGCTTGGGGAATTTGGGGGCAATAATTATGTGCAATTAAAGACATATTTAGTTTTAGGAATTTGTATACATTCATGTGCTACTTGTAAAATATCCAAAAAAAATAAATCTTGTTGTTCTTAGGTGCTGCTGAATCAAGTACAACTCTTAGGAATCATCTGCACAAAGGTTCTGAACCTTGTTCTGTCCTGTGCCATCCCCATACTTCATGACACACAGAGCCCATTATGGCAGTCATAGTGTCAGTCTACCTAGTTGAGGGTGTTCCCTTCCTTCACTGACCCTCCACCCTTTCCAGCATCATGGAAACAGTCCTTCCTAGAAACATATCCAAAGTATGTAAGGCAAAGCCTCGTATTTCCTGCCTCCAAAGTGCACTCTGACTGCACCCTCTCTAAAGTGTGTTTGTTTTCTTGGCCTTTCATTGGATTTTCAGTGTTTTTCTCTAACAGGACAGCTCACAGGCTTCAATTGTTTTTCTGTCATCCTTATTCATTGTCCAGCATTCAGATGCATAGCAAGTAATCAGAAAGACAATGGCCTGAAACTGACACACCAGAGTCCTCAACTGACATCATCATTCCTCAATAATTTGGAGAGGTCCCTAACTGTAGATTTTCCCTGTGCTAAGTGACTTCTTATTTCCTGACTGCTAGTACCAAGATGTTAATTGTGGATCCAAGCAAGATGAAGTTGTTGAAACTTTTAATCTCTTCTCCATCTATCATGATGCTGCCAATCAGTCTGTGGTAAGAATCTTTGCTTGTAAGAATCTTTGTTTTCTTGACATTGAGAAGCAATCCATACTGAAGGCTGCATTCTTTAACTTTCTGCAACAAGTACTTCAAGTCCTCCTCACTTTCAGCAAACAAGGTTGTGTCTTCTGCATACTGCAGGTTATTGATGAGTCTCCAATCCTCCTGCCACACTACTCTTCATAGTGTCCAGCTTCTTGGATAATTTGCTCATGGAGAGAGAATACAACTCTGACACAGTCCTTTTTCAGTTGTAAGCCATGCAGGATTCCCTGCTCTGTTTGTCCAACAGATTCCTGGTCCAGGTACAGTTTCCAAATGAACACAAGTGTCCTGGGATTCCTACTCTTCTCAATATCAACCATAACTTGTTATGACAAAAGGGAAACTTGTTGAAGTTAAAGAACTGAACTGAGGATTTCAAAGGGCAATTCAGGAGGACAACGTATTATAATGGAATGTGCCGGAAACAGGAATTGGAGCATAAAAAGGGAAAACTGCCTATGCATTTTGCAAGCTGAGAGAACTGACAAACAAATTTAAATCTCATATCGCATTATTGAAAGATGCTATGAGCAATATATTGAATGGTCCAGAAAGCATCAAAAGAAGATGGTGAGAATACACAGAATAGCTGTACCAAAACAAATTGGCTGACACTAAAAAAAATCAGGAAGTACCATATGAATAGGAGCCAATGGAAATGAACAAGGAAGTATAAGCTGCATTGAAGGCATCAACAATAAAATAAGGAATCGATGGGATACCAATTGACTTGTTTCAATTAACAGTTGCAGCCTTGGATGCACTCACTAGTCTATTCCTGGAAATGTGGAGTACGGCTGTCTGGCAAACAGATTAGAAGAGGTCCATATTTGTTCCCACTCCTAAGAATGGTGACCCAATTGAATGTGAGAACTATCAAACAATATCATTAATATCACATGCAAGCAAAATACTGCTAAGATCATTCAAAAATTGCTAGAAGAGTATATAGCTAGGGAACTTCCAAAAGTTCAAGCAGGATTTAGAAAAGGCCGTGGCACCAGGGATATCATTGCTAGAGTCAGAAGGATGTTGGCTGAAAGTGAGGAATACCAGAAGAATGTCTATTTGTGCTTTATTGACTATGAAATGGCATTTGACTGTGACGATCATAACAAGTTATGAAAAGTAATGATTTTATTTGTACAGATCTAGATTGTTGTTGTTGTTAAGTGCCGTTGAGTCATAGGCAACTCATAGCAACCCCATGAATGAAAGACCTGGACACTTGTATAACTTTCATCCTTTCTCTAGGTTCATAGGGTTTCCGGAGACAATAGTTGACTAAAATTTTGACAGTTTTCCTTAACTTCAGAATATTAAATTTTAAGAAAAAAGTCATTTCAGCATAAAATCACATTTTAAAATGTCCATTGAAAACTATTTTCCTTATTTCTTTAAGTGTATGAGTGGGAAATTTAAAAGATTTGCTTTAATATTTGCTTCTAAGAACATTTGTGTGTTTATGAAGAAATTCTGAGAAAAGCCAAAGTTTTATGTACATACATTGGACTATGATAATTTTTTAATTGTATTCTAAGAAATTTGTGCTTTTTACAATTTTGCACTAGAGAGAAAGTGGGCAACTATCCTTAATTGGTGGCATGACAAATTGAATTTTGATATAGAGCAATAATTCTGTTGTAGAAGAATATAGATTGCATTGAAGAAAAATTAAGAAGACAATAATTTTAAGGTCTTTAGGAGAAAAAAAATACAACCTGAAGAATGCAAAGCTGAACAATTTTGTTCACCAATTAGGCTTCAATGTTAATATAAATAGAGGAGGCTGGGAATAAATATTTGAGACTGGCATTGGGAGCAGCCTAATGGCAAGAAGGTGCACTGTAATCACAGAGGTATATGGTTTGAATCCACCAGATGTTTTGCTGGAAAAGGAGGGACAATCTCCTTCTGTACCAGTCAGATCTGATTTTATAGTACACACACACACATACACACACAAATAATAAAATAAAATAAATTTAAAAGAGACTGGCGTTGGAAAAGTGGATGGTCAGATAAAGAGAGACCTTCAGCAAGGTAAATTGATATAGTGACTGTACAAATGGGCTCTGGCATATCAGAGATGGTAATGATGGCATAGGACAGGGCAAAGGTAAATTCTGTTGTTCATAGTATCACTATAAGTCATTGTTGACTTGACAGAACATAATGACAACAACAACAGCTAAATTTGAAGAAGTGCTGTTGATAGAATAGATTTGAATAAAACTGGTCACATGAAAATACAATTGTGCTTTTCAGAAAGCTATCAGTTTTATATACCACTAACTGCCAAATGAATAAACAAAAAGATATGAAAATAACAAAAAGATTGAAACAAACAAGAAGATAGAAAAATCTATCTTGGAAAAAGAGCAACCAGAATGCTCATTAAAAGCAAAGATGAATTGAGTTCTCACATGATAGGGCATGTTATGAGTAGTGTCTAGTCTTTGAAAAAGAAAACTATGCTGGTAAAATTTAAAGACATGGAAAAAGAGGAAGATTCTCAAGGAGATGAATTGACATACTGACTATAATGAGTTCAAACATAGCAATGCTTTGTGAACATGGCATAGAATGGGACATGGTTTCATTCTGTCGTTTATATAGTCTCTATGAATCAGATTTGACAAAAGAGCACTTACAATAGCAACAATGAAGATGAAAATTGAAAGTCATTATAACTTTGGTTGTCAGTTTAAACTATACAAATCAAACAATTATCTATTTCAGTATTTTTTAAAATCTTGACTTAACAGAGTACTTGACTTAATTGAATTATTTACCCAATAGATATTCCGACTGTTCTTGATAAATTCCCAGTTGGTTGTGTTTTGGTTTTAGGGTGTGGTTGGGTTTTTTTATTGTTTGTTTGTTATTCTTTTGACAGCACAGCAAGGGGTTGTTATTCCTAAAGGACAAAGGTTTAGAAAGAAATGAAAAAGGGAAAAATGAAATGCCCAAACCAGCAATCACTGAGTGGGCAGTCGGCACTATTTGAGCTGAGGGCAAGATGATCGAAATACATCCACAGTTGTCTCTAGGCTGACACTTGATTTAAAATGCCAAGAGGATGGAGTTCTCAAACTTATAGCCCAAACCTACAACCAGGAGAGAATAAATAGATGAATGAGCCCTTCTAAGAGTCAAATCACTATTTACATAATAAACCCAGATTGAGAAAAAAAATTGACAATGAAATATTTGATAAGGAATTCACACCTAAAATTTATAGAATAATCTAGTGTGCACAGAGTATGCATAAACACTTCACCAAAAAAGACAACTGATGGCGAACAAACACATGTAGAAAGGTTCAAAATCCCTAGCTATCAGAGAGATGCAAATCAAAACAACTATGAATTATTTCCAGCAACAATAGCAAAGTTCAATAGGGCAGCTAACCACAAATGCTAGTGAGGCTGTGGAGAGATGAGAACTCTTATTAATTGCTGGTGGGATTGTAAAATCATACAATCGCTATGGAAGGCGAGCTGGAACTTTCTCAAAAAGTTGAAAATAGAAATACCATTTGACCCAGCAATTCCACTACTAAGAATATACCTTAAAGAAACCAGAGCCATGACTCAAACAGATGTATTCACACTCATTTTTATGCTGCATTATTCACAATAAGAGAGAGGTGGAAGCAACCCAAGTGCCCATGCTACATTCGCTTAATGGAATACGACCCGGAATTGAGAAACAATGAACTTATAAAACTTTACACAACCTGGGGGATCCTGGAGGACATTATCCTGAGTGAAATATCTCAGTCACAAAAGGACAAATACTGCATAACACCATTGTTATAAAGTAAGATAGACATAAACATGTTGGGGAGAGAATAGGGAAAGAGTGTATAGTAAACACTGCATTAGAACAGATGTGGGGAAGAACTGTCCCAAATATATATATAATTATGCATACAGATGAGAATAATCTGGAACAAGGGATGCATTTCAGGTAGCTGGGAAAGGGGGAGAAAGGAGATAAAAATGTGCAAATAAAAAAAATATATTGTCCAGAGGTGGCTCCTTGAAAGATACATAATCACAGTCACTAAGATCAATTCAATCAAGGAAGAAAGTAATAAATGTATTATCGTATATGTATAGCAGCTATTATAAAAACAACTCAAATGACTGTTTCTAGGGCAGAGCCATTGTCTTCCTATAAAATACACTCCATCTACTAATTTTATTGCAAGATACTGCTAGCACTTTCACAAGGTTTGATGAGTCGGCTTAACTTTACCAACAAGAGAAGGTAGAGTAGTATGAAATGGTTGGGTGCTTCTTTTATCTACATGGTTTGTTTACTGACAATTGCTCATGGTAATTGAATGTGGACTGTAAATTAGCTATTTAACTAGGTGAATTACAACTGGAGGGCGATGCTCACCTTCATTCCCAGGCCTTCAGGAAACCAGAACCAGGGTCTTCTCCTGAGCTCCAAAGAAAAAAAATAGAATGTTAAGGAATTACAGATGACTTAATCTTTAATACTATCTACACTTATGAATATTGTTTATTGTTTAGTAAGAGTGAGAATTACCTCTTCTATTACAAGCTAGATACTAATCTTATTTATTAAATATTGTTACTTTCCTGTTTACAAATGTGAAAAATCTATTTGTGGTTTGAGCTGCTAACCAAAAAGTTCTTAAAAAACCACCAAGTCCATGTTGAGAAGATGAAGTGTCCTGCTCCCATTAAGATTTATATCAACAGAAACTCTGTCAGGCACTTCTCTCTCCCACATGAATTGAAATCATCACTCAAAGGTAATGGGTTTCCTAAAGTAATATGCCAGTGTAAATTTGGGACTGACATTTTTTCTAATCTCACTTTCAGTATTTCTTAAATAAGTATAATAATCAATGCCAACCTTAAAAGAGTTATTGTGAAAATTCAATAATTTTTGTAAAAAAATTATATTATTCTACATACTTATTCCAACTGAAATTAACATTGTAGCTGCCTTTCTTTTAAAGTGATTATTTTTCAGTATTTCAATCTCATTCCTAAAGTTGCTATTATTTTACCCTTTCTGAATACTTCTCTTTAGCTTAAGTTTAATAAAATCACTTTTGATACGATCTCCATAGTGCTACAGAGCAAAGATATCAGTTTAGAGACTGAGGTGCACCCAATCCAGGCGATGGTCTTCACAATCACTTATGATGCATCAGAGACTGCATAAGGATGTGAATAAGGATGACAGAAGAAATGACTCCTTTGAGTTGGGATGCTGGAGAAGAGTATTGTACATACCTACATGCCTTGGACTGCCAAGGGAACAAACAGATCTGCCCTGGAGAGAGTGAAACCAAGTTGTTCTATGGAGGTAAGGATTTTGAAGTTCTGTCTCACATACTTTGGACACGTGATCAGGAGGAACTAGTCCTTGGAGAAGGACATCATCTTAGAAGGCTGGAAGGGCAACACAGAAGAGAAAGACACTGGATGAGAAGGATTGTTTGATATAGTGACTGGGATATTATTATGGCCTTTGCACTTACTATTTCTTTTAGGACATTGAATATTCTTCTTAAATACATTGGAATATTTCTATCTTGTTTTTTACCTCTTTCTTTTTATTCCCCTCTCCTATTTATTTTCCTTCATATTAGTCTAACTCTTTTATACCAGAATTTAGGTGCTTCATCTGGGGCATGGTCTCTTTCCTACCCTCAGAATACTTGCCAAAGCCTTTGATTGTCTGCCTGGATCCTGTTCTCACTAGACTCTTTAGTGCAATGTGACAGTTCTATATCAGGCCAATGATGATTCCACCAAAAGCAATACTCCAGAGAATGATTTTGTAAGGCTCAACTCTAGAGTGACCTCACCTGGGCTGGTAAGGTAGCATGCAATGTAGAGTTGTCAATATACTTCCAGTAGGCACTTTGAAATTTGAGTAGAAAAATTTGTCTGATTTAATCAGTTTTGCCATCTTAAAGTTGATCTGGATATCAAATATACTACAGGGTGAAAGTAGGAGTAGAATTAATATATATAACGAAGACATGATACTCCTAGTGGCCAATACTTGGAGAAGCAGAGGGTCAGCTAATGAATGGATGACTGACTCAGTGACCATAACAATGGGTTTAGACATAGTGGAGATTTTAAGAATAGCACAGGATCAGGTAAGTTTTCAAACAGTTTTGAAGGTTTCAGTTGCTATAAGTCAGAGTAGATCTGAAAAATCTAAAATAGGACAAAAATAAATTGTTCTTCATATTCACGTTTCACTTTTTTAGTTTTCAATTTATATTTGTACTTCTTTTAGATAAAGACCCTCAGCCATAAATTAAAAAAAAAATTGTAGCTAACCACATGTTCTTTATTATGATGAAAGCTTTGAACATTTCCCCACTGTAGCTAAGAGACACTTTAGCCACATGTAATATCAGAAACTATAGGGTTTCAGGTTAAAAAAAAAATTAGGGAAAATGTGCAACAGAATTTTAAAGCAGAAGCAAGAAATGCGAGTGATTTTAAGTGTCAGCAAAGTGCCAAAGAAGGCACTCAGTGAGAGCTGCTGGTATTTATTTTGTGTGTTTGATCTCAGAACACCTAGCAGGGCTAGGGTGGAGGCTCTTTGCTGACTATTGCATCAGTGCTAGAGATGAAAGGAAACAGTCTTCATAGTCACCCTAGTGTTGATTGTCCTATCAATAGGAAACTACTCTGTTAACCTTGTCTGTTGTCCTACTGAGAGTTTTATTAAAAGTAAACAATGCATGTCAGGATAGCAGAATGTGGGATTTCTACTTACATGCCCATAATTTTCCCTGGTAAAATTGTGGGCATGTAAGTGTTACTGACTCCTTGAGTGCTGTGAGTAAAAATAACGTTAGCTTCAATGATTTTTTAATAAATGAGTTTCTGTTTGGAAATTTCCAATGTGATAATATGAATTTATTGCCCCACCCATCCCATATCTTTTATTTTGACACATATGGGCGATGCTGTTTTGTTTTGACACTTAGAGGAGATGCTCTTTTTACTAAGAATCACTAAACAGTAATGAGCTTTTAGTTAATGATCTTACCAGATTTGCCTAACATAAGGAAATCTGATACTGATGAATTTACAACATTCTACAAAAGATAATCTTAGGTATGTGCATAATTTACAATGATAGAATTCATTTGTAAAGTGCTTTGTATTTGGTCTTGCCAGAATTTTTGTAAGGGGTCCTTGAATAACCTTTCCCTATTCATAGAGTCGGTATCCATGTGGTAGAATGCTGAAGCCAGAACAGAACTTGGCCATAAAATAAGGAGAGTGATGGAGTGCCTAACACTCTCTTTCGTTTAAGAGCAGAGGTTTGATCAAGGCAGCATCTCAGTCATGCCCAATTAATAGTGTTCTTTTTAGGAAAGCATAGGAATGTATTTAGAAGTTGGAAGAACTCATAGTATCCTACTTGTTAAAAGAGATGTCCTAGACTAATCATTCCTTATCTTTAGAGGTCTGTATCCCAGAACCTAGGACAGAGATAGAGACCTTTCAAAAGTACTAGTTAGTAATTTACAAAACCATTGCTCCTGCATACTACATAATATTCTACTGTGTGAATGTATTTCATTCCATTGTGGTTGAGCATTTGAGCTGTTTCCATGTTCTTGCTATGGTGAATGCTATGAACATTGGTGTACATTCTCTGCTTGTGCTTCAGTTCCCGTTTCAACTCCTGGAGTCAGACTTCTGGGTTTACAATTGAGCTCCTGTGCTGCAAAACTTTATGAAAGTTAGTGACATACCTGGGTGTCAGTTTTCTCATCTGTGAAATTAAGATACTAATAGTATTTAGGGAGTTCTGGTGGCTTTGTGGTAAGCAGTTGTGTTGTCAACCTAAAGGCATATGATGCAAATATACCAGCTGATCTGCAGGAGAAAAATGGACAATCTCCTTCCAAATGATTAACTGCCTCTGAAAACCACTAGAGGATCAACTATGTGTCTCTTTTACTCAACAGCCTATAACAATAACTATGATAATGTTTACTTCTTAGGTTAGTTGTAATTAGGTTAAACTCTTCAACATAGGAAAACTGATTACCATTGAATAGCTTTTAGTTCCTAATAATACCTAGTGTCAGACTAGAATCCTGCTGAAGATTATCCAAAAATAACTAGAGCAGTACATCAACAGAGGAATATAAGCTGAATTTAGGAAAGATTATGGCACTAGAGAAATTTTCACCAGTATTAGATGTATCTTGGGCAAAAGCAGAGAGTAGCAGAGTATCTGTATTTTATTGACTGTGCAAAGGCATTTGACTGTATGCATCACAATAAATTGTGGCTAACCTTGAGAAGAATGGGATCCTAGATCATTAGATTGTTCTTGTATGAAACAATAGAAGGCAGTCATCAGAACAGGACAAAGAAACACTGCATGGTTCAAAATTAGGAAGAGTGTATCAGGAATGTGTTCTGTCCCCATACCATTTCAATCAGTATGCAAACAAGTCATTTAGGAGGCTTGACATCATGAAGAAGACAGTGGCATCAGGATTGGAGGAAGACTCATCAATAACCATTGACATGCAGATGATGTAACTGAGGAGGATCTAAGGTGTTTACTACAGAAGATCAAGGACTGTAGGCTTCAATAAAGATTAAAACTCACCTTCAAAAAAATAAAGATTCGCATCACTAGGCCAATTGGCAGCACCATGATAGACAGAAAAGAGATTGAGGCTGTTAAAACAATTTCAGCTTACTTAGATCCACAATCATCACTCTTGACACCAGCAATCAGGAAATAAAAAGATTACTTTCATTGAGAATGTCTGCTATCAGGGACCTCTTCAGAAGTGCTAAATAGGAATGATGTCAGTCTAGGGACTAAAGTCCACTTGATCTAGACCATGCTCTTTGCAATTACTTGCTATGCATCAGAAAGCTGGACAATGATAAAGATGACAGAAAAATTGATGTCTTTGAGTCCTGGTGCTAGAGAAGACTAGTGAACATAGCATGTATTGCCAAGTTCAAATAGATCTGTATTAGAGAGGGTAAAATGAAGTTTCTCCTAGGAGGTAAGGATTTTGAAGCTCTCAGATACTTTGGGCACATGGCCAGGAGGAATTAGTCCTTGGAGAAGGATATCATGCTTGGAAAGGGTGGAGGGACAGTGCAGGAAAGAAAGACCCCAAATGAGATGGAGTAACACAGTAACTGGGACAATGAGGGTATGTGTGTTGGAGTCAATGAGATTGGCTCAAGATAGATAGGGTAGGGCTCAAAGTTATTGTATGTAGATAAGGTCACTATGATTGACAGGCAACTTGATGACACATAACTACAGCAGGGTAACCAATAAGGAACCCTGGTGGAACAGTCTGCACCTGTTAACCCTAAGATTATATTTCTCTGATTTCTCTATTTAAAATAGCTCAAAGGGAAGATGTTAGACAATCTCCCTTACCACAATTTACAGTTTTAGAAAGCCAATGGAGGTTTCAGGTTAAATGAGTTTTAAAGTGAGAATATTCAGTGGTTAATCTCTTGGTAGATTGAAATTTCCAACTGTTTCATTAACAGTCTATGGTTTACAGTACCGAGGGACATGTTATTTGTTATAATAATTTAGTTGTTAAAACCAAGGAAAAACTAAATTAGTGGGAAGGAGCATTATGAGATTTCTAAAGCTTGTCAAAATGATTAGTCAAACTCAGACAAGATACTATTTTAATAGTGACATTTTGATAAATACAAACTCAATAAATTCAACCACCATTTAAAAATTATTGAATATAAGATGGATAACTATTTTAATAATAGTTATTCACCACATATAATAGTTACCCATCTTGTATTCAATAATTGGCTGAAAGCAGATAATACCAGAAGAATGTCTATCTGTGTTTCATTGATTATGCAAAGGCATTTGACTGCGTGGATCATAACAAACTGTGGCTGACTCTGAGAAGAATGGGAATCCCAGAACATTTAATTGTGCTAATGCGAAACCTAACTTGGACCAAGAGGCAGTAGTCAGAACAGAGCAGGGTAACACTGCATGGTTCAAAACTGGGAAGGGTGTACGCCAGGGATGTATCCTGTCTCCATACCTTTTCAAAATGTATGAAGAGCAGATTATCCGAGAGGCTGGGCTCTATGAGGAGAAGTGTGGCGTCAGGATTGGTGGAAGATCTATTAACAGTCTGCGTTATGCAGATGACACAACCCTGCTTGCTGAAACTGAGGAGGACCTCATGCACTTGCTGCGAAGGGTCAAGGACTGCAGCCTTCAGTATGAACTGAGGCTCAATGTCAAGAAGACAAAGATTCTCACCACTGGACCATTTGGCAGCGTCAGGATGGATGACGAAGAGATTGAGATTGATAACAGCTTCAGTTTGCTCGGCTCCACAGTCAACACTCTTGGCACCAGCAGTCAGGAAATCAAAAAGCGTATCGCAATGGGAAAGTCTGCTGTTAGAGACCTCTCTAAAGTACTCAGGAGCAACGGTGTCTCTCTGGAGAATAAGGTGTGCGGATACAGGCCATGGTCTTTGCAATCGCTTGTTATGCATCAGAGAGTTGGACAATGACTAGAGAGGACATAAGGAGAGTTGATGCCTTTGAGCTGTGGTGCTGGAGAAGAGTACTGAATGTACCATGGACTGCCAGGAAAACAAACACATTCATCTTGGGGAGGATTAAACCAAGCTACTCCTTGGAGGCAAGGATTCTGGGGCTTCGTCTGACATACTTTGGACATGTTGCCAGGAGGGACGGGTCCTTGGAGAGGGACATCATGCTTGGGAGGGTGGAGGGACGGCGCAGGAGGGGAAGACCCTCTATGAGATGGATTGATTCGGTGACTGGGGTAATCGGGATGGGTGTGTCAGAGTCAATGCGGTTGGAGCAGGACAGAGCAGGGTTTAGGGCTGTTGTGCATAGGGTCGCTATGAGTCGCAAACGACTCGACGGCACATAACAACAACAACGAAAACTATTTTAATTAAAGTAAGAACTATATTGGAGTGAAAGATGATTAACTTTGGGTTTAAACATGTTTTTTTCTAAAATTGTAGATGAATGCTGGAGGAAAAGATAGTTTTATCATCTTTCATAATTGTCCTAGACGTTGATTCACATTTCTAGTTCTTTTAATAAGATAACTTGGCTAAATTTTTACTGTTATTCAATGAAATTAGAAGTGAAAAAAATACACAGATACATGTTTGATGATGAAATACAGTTGAATTTCCACAAAAAATAGATAACTGTTATTGGTTGTTCTTTGTGGTTGAGTTAGAGTTAACTCAAAGCTGACCCTTCAGGGCATTTTCAGGGGATGAGAGCAGATTGTGCATCTTTCTTCCATTAAGAGCTCAAAAGAAAAAAAAATATCTAGAAAAATTTAAATATTCTCTGGCGTTCAATCTAATTCACTATTTATCATATTTGCCAGCATCCCCCCAAGGAGAAATGACCCAATATGCCAAATATAACATTTTTCTGCAATTTTTTGTGATCCCAGGAGAGAAAGCCAAGTGCAGAATAAAGAAGGGCCTCAGCTCAGAGATTATTTTCCTACTATACTTCAATTACTTTTGTCAAGTTTTTTATTTTATGCCAGCATAAATGATTTTCAGAGTTAATAATTTTAATTTTTAATAAATCATTTGCTTTGGCAACGATAATATCACAGATGTTTTCTTAAAGTCTCTCTAAAGCACACACCTTTGCCAATATGTTGTTTTGCACATTCCAAGGGATAAACACTTGAAAAAAGTAACATACCTCTCAGGTTTCACACAATTTGCATTACTAATTACATACCTTCTAAAGAATGAGCAAAGAAATGTATAGTATTTAAAAGACGGCTGATGAGCTAATTTTAGACTATCTAATATGGTAAAAGTTCAAAATAAAATATATCATTCTAGAAAACTAAATGTAAATCAAGAATGAAATAAAATTATAATAAAGAAATATATGTGATTTTACCAGATCTAAATACTCAGAGGCTTACCAAGATCTGAAAATCTACAGGTAATTTTTTTCCCCTAAGGTGTGGCATTGATTATTTTACTTTTAGAAACAAATTCCTGAATGTGGATAGTTTACTAACTGGAAAATTATGTGAATTTAATTCTTTCTTCATCATTATCTCTTCCTTGATCTTGAAGTTAAGGTATTGAAACTATTTGAGAATTAATTTCCCAAACTTCAGATGGTAATAGTATTTAATAGCCATAACTCCATAACTAACTAAATGCTCTTTGCTTTAGTTGCCTTTTTCTATATTTTTACATGCTAATTGCTTTTTTCAATAAGGCAAGCTAACAAAAAGTGAAGTTCAACAAAAGTCACTGATATCTAGAAAAACAGCATTAAAAAGGTTTTCATATCTTCACCTATTCTTGGAAAGAAGAGAAAAAAACAATGAAACAAGTAAAGAACAAAAAGGGAAACCCTGCACAATCAAGCATTGCATCCCTCAGAATGGAATCTCATGACCACCTCTTACTTTCTTAGTTGCGTGTGTCTGTATGTTTGTGTGTCTGTAGGGGATGCATTATAACAGTATTTTTATGTTCCTCATTTTTTAACTTGTATTGCTATTTGAGTGAACATTTATGGAACAAGGTGTGGTGTGGTTTTTTTTTGCAACCATTCATACATGTTTGGTTTTAAGATATTAATTACAATCCCTGCATTGCAACACTGTCTCACTTTTCTCCTGTGATGCTTCTTCCGATCTCTCTATTCTATCATTTTCTTCCTTCTGAGCTTTATCTGTGTGGACAATCTGTCCTTTTGATCCATGTGTGGTTGACAGTTCTAAAGAGTGAATACCTTTCAGATATTATTGTTTGCCTTATATTATTATATAGGGAGATCTGGCTGCAAGAAGCTGCACTGCAATCCAAAAGGCAGGCTGTTGGAGGCCACCAGCTGCTTTATGGGAGAAGAATGGGCAATCCCCTCCCATGCGATTAACTGCTCTGAAAACGCGCCCGAGAGTCAGCTATGGGTCAGTTCCGACTCGATGATACACAACAACAACAACATATTTATATATATTGTTTGATTGAAAGTCGGATCACATAGGTGAATGTAGATTCTGACTGTAAGAATGATTGTTTCAGGGATTCCCCAAGCTCCATCAGACAAGTAGCCAGGATCTCTCTTTATGATTTTGAATTTGGTTTCACATTTTTCTCCCACTTTATCCATGATTTTTTACTGTGATTTCTTTTAGTCAGCTGTGCTGATCAAATGCCATCTAACATTTTTGGTCTCAGGGTCATGGAAGTTGAGGTTTGTATGGTCCATTAATCCTTTGAATGAATTAGTTCCATGTGCCTTTGATTTTTTTTCCCACTCTTCCTTGCTCTGTATATGAGGAGACCAGTAGTTATATTTTAGACTTCTATTCAGAAGCGTTTAAGTAAGATATATTGTCTTTATAAACTATATTATGCTAAATTACTTTGATATCACTTAATATTATTATCCTAAGGTTCAAATTCCAAAGACATATTCTTTAGGGTGTGGCTTGTGGCTAAATAATTAATATAAGTTTAACATTTGCTTATTTTATACATCGATATATATACAGAACATTCAAATACACATGTAGAAATATTGTCTGCCATATCTTTGTATAGTTATGAATCTAGCCAACTTCTTTCTTTTTAAAGTGACATTAATATTTTCTACTTAAATCATCAAATTTTAACAATGATACTGGACCTAGTTTGTGTCATCAAGGAAACTATAAACCCTCCTTTTCTGAGAAATGACATCTGCAGGGACTACATCCAAAGGCAGTTATTGTGGTTCTGTGTAAAAATTGATTTACTAATGAATGTCCACCCTCCTGGAGAGAGGAAGAAATTCAAGCTTCTATTGGGAATTTAGGACACCCTAGTTGGACTAGTGATAAGGAGCTGTTCTACCATTCCAAAAGCTGTGGTTTGGATCCACAAGCTATTCCACAGCAGAAAGATGGACAATCCCTTCCCTTGGAATGTACTCCCTCTGAAAACCCACTGGAGGATCAGTCATGAGTAGATGCCAACTTAATGGTAAACAACAACAACATAGGACATTCATGAGTCGTTATGGTTATGTGAGTTAAACATCACTCCTCTTTCTATATAAATATAAAATCTAAGCTAAGTCATGACTCATTTCTCCCAAGAGCTACAATCTTTGTCTTATACTGCCAGCTTAGTCAAGGCTGAGAATGGATGCACGCTTCCACAACAGAAAGGTAAAATCTTTCTAAGTATGCATGATAAATTTCACTTAGGGCAACAATATAAGAGTCATATTCAAATTTGTTACAAGAATGAACAAACAGCTTTGGTATTTTTTTCTATAAGAAAAAAACCGCAAACCCTATTGCTTCATAAATGTCAATCATTAACCCTGCAGTGGAAAGGAAAAAAAATTTAGTCTGATCTTCTTTTAGTTCCTTTGTGACTGTAAAAGTAGGGTTTGAGATCTCTCTGAAAGATTACAGCCATGCTCATTAATTTTAAGTCTCAAAAGTTTAAATTAGATAACATGAAGAAAGGAATTTAAAATAAAAGCTTAATTTAAAAAAAAAAAATGCACTCTATCATCTGTGAAAGCCTTCAGGCTTGTACAAATGATCAATACAGAAATCTTTCATTATTTACCCGGGAGAATGCTATGGTCTAGTAAGTAAGTCAATCTTTTTAGGTTAATAGTGAGTCAATAGATTTTTTTAACTGATATTTGTGCCTTAATTCATGGTATTACTAAGACAGAAATACCACAAGTGGGTGGCCTTATTAGAGATTCCTTTTTTTCAAAGTTTTCAAAAGACCAGAAGTCCAAATTCTAGGATGTTGACCCTTTGAGAAGGTTTTGCTTTTGGTTTGTTTTTTTTTTTTTTTTTTTAATCCCTTTCCATTCTGGAGGAAAGGTCTGTTGGTTTTTTTCTTTTTTTTTTTCCTTCTTCTCAATATTTGTTGTTGTGTTTTTTGTTTTTTTTTTAAATTCCCTAGAGATGTCCATGCATCTCATGAACTAGCTCTTTCTTTGGTCCCTGCTCTGCTCCTTTTAAATTTCAAAGGGAATGGTTTAAGATGTCTTGCACTGATAAAAATTCATCAACACTGTAGAGAAATCTTATTCCTAAATGGTATGCTATCCTAAACTATCAATAAATACAACAAAATCTCATTGCCTTCAAGTTAGTTCCAGCTCATAATTACTCCCATAGGTCAGAGTATAACTGCCTAGAGGATTCCCAAGGAAGCAATTTTAATGGGAGAAAACCAGTTCAAACTCTTGAGTTTATAGTTGGCAGTCAAATGCTTTAATTACTTAATCACCAGGGTTTTCATATCCACATGAGGAGTTAGGATCTACAGTGCAAATATTTAAAGAATCACAATTTATTTACTAGATATATATGAGAGAAAGAAGCAAAAAATAACAAGTTTTCTTTTCTTTCTTAAATTTTGTGAATCTGATGATTTTCCTGGTCAAGAGGCATGAAAATTGAATTGCTTTTCAAGTATAACTTATGTGATATTCTTTCCTGCTACCTGATCTTCATTCTCCCATTTGCTTTTCCATAGACTTAAATACACATGTTTACAAACATTTTTAAATGAAGGAACAAAGATAAGAACTACTGATAGTGATAATGGAGCATAGAAAAGGTGATTGACCTTCCCTGTGACCATTTATTGCTTGTATACACTTTTTCCCTTAACCTTAAATTTCTTAGTAAAATAGTCAAGCATCCCAACCCCAATCTTTCTCCCTTGGAGTAGCTGATGGATTTGAACCAGAAACCTTTTGGTTAACAGAGCAACCTATAAATCTCCATTGATAGGTAATTAGCAGATATGTTTCATGTGCGTTTGTCAATAATGATATGCAGGCTGCTTTTATAAAAGGTGAATCTCAAATGTCATACTTGAAATAACAGTATTATATATTTTGTCTTTTTTTTCTCCCTAATATTTTATTTACTTTTTAGTGGAAGTTTATGTAGCATATTATGTTTCAGGATGTAGTGAGTCTCTTGTTCAACATAAGTTTTTTAGTTCATTGCCCTTTGCCACATGCCTGTTTAAAAACATGCAAATAGAAATATGTTCGTTTATCCATAAAGATAAATTGACTGGTTTTGCCACTTCACCAGGTTTGAATTGGGCAAGCTTAGTAAGAGGTATTTGGGATCTCACTATCAGCAAGAAAAAAGAACCAGAGAATGCAACATGTGTCTGAGATAAGAGCTTCTGTACTACTCGGACCTGGGCCTATAGGACAACAAGCAAACACAGCTGAGAACAACAGACCCAATGTGAGACAGACCTGACCTGAGACTTATGCTTCCCAGAGCCAGAGCCAGAGGCTCCATTTAACCTTGCTAGAAAATGGGGTGGGAGGTGCCTAAATTTTCAGGAGTAAGATAGTTTTAAAACACTGCCCTAAATTCACAAGGCTGATGGTTCTGCAAGCACACTCCAGAAATTGTTCTCACTAAGAAACTGTATCCTGCTGCCAACTTTAGTTGCAACTTGTTAATTTCTGAAATAAATCCCATAATCATGAGTATGGTTGTATGATGTCTGTGTAGCTATTACTATAGATTTCATGCTTAATAGATATGATTCTTCTTGGAATTAATAGAAATAGGCAGAGGAGAATGGAAGACCCGACTGAACTTTTGAAAAATGTATTTGTATGATGGATGTTGATGACAGGAACAGACCTTCATATAGAGTTAGGAGAGCTCAGATCTGGCAATCCTGCTGCCTCACTACCTTTTTTTACAGTTTCCACTTAGATATTTCTACAGAGGGAGTTCTGGTGGCTTAGTCTTTAGAGCTGCAATTCTAATCAAAAGGTCACATCTTTCTAGTGATTTGAATTCATCACCAGATATCCTCCAAATTTTCCAACATAGTCTTGTAAGCACTTCCAAAGCTGTATCTGTCAGTTGGAACACTTCAGTTGTATTTCATTGATTTTTGCGTTTTTATTTATTAGCAGTGCCTTCAGTACAGCTTGAAATTCTTCCTTCATTACCAATGACTTTCATTGGGTACTTGATTTTTTTTTTTTCAAGTGACTCTGTATAGTCCTTCCATCCACTTTTGGTGCTTCCTGGCTCACTCAAGATTTTGCCCATAGTGTCACTCAGTATAACAATTTAAAGCTTGAAGTTATTTCAACTTTAGGAACACTGAGCAAGTTCAAGTTTTCCCCTTTGTATTCTCCAGCTCCATTTCTTTGTAAATTTCATTTCTATACTTTATCTTCTTGAGTTGCCCTTTCAATTTTCTGTTCATCTTTTACTTAAGCATGAATAGGCAATATTATTTATTAATTAAGCCATTTTTATGTTGTTAAAATAACACTAAAAGTAGTGTCTGTTAAAAAATTTAAAGCACATCAGATTGTTAGTCATATGAATTCACCAGGTCACTGGTTTTTGTTTGTTTGTTTTATGTTTTGTTTTTGTTTAGTGTTGGTGTTTTGTTTTTGTTATTTGTACCACTTTTATAGATTTTTAGTTTTATTCTGCAATCTTCTCTCTGTGTGAACCATCCACCGCCCCTAGAAAATCAGTAAATGATCTGGGTGGTAGGTTTTCTTTTTTTTTTCTTTTCTCACTTTTTAAATTAATTTTAATGAAAATATACAAAGACTTTGGATTTCCATTCATTCATTGTTGCACTTTTCTCCCTGCCCTCCCCCCAGTACACTCTTCCCTTTGAGAAGTAAAAGAAAAGTTCCCCATTGCTTTATAATCCCTCCCCCCAGGTCCACTCCACTATTCATCCTTCGTTCTGGAATCCTGTCTTGACTATACCTAGTCACATATCCCTTTTAAACAATTTTTCTAATCTCTTACCAGATGAGGCTGTGATTCATGTAAGGTACTTGATGTTTCAGATTGTCTCCATCTTTGAGTCATTCATTTCCTTTTTTTTTTTTGTTTGTTTGTTTGAGATAAGTGGATACCAATAATTTTGTCTTCCATGGCCACTTAAAAGATTTTAAGAACCTCTATGTTATTACTGGTCATACAAGGCTATAGAACATCAAGTTTATAGATTATGTTATGCCAAATTACCAAGATGCATCATAAAACTATAATTCCAGGCACTCAAACCCAGTAAAAGAATCCTGGAAGATATTTAGGTATGTATGGTTGGCAAATGCGACTGTGACCCTATGTTTTATTATAATTTTTGTTTTTTATCAAAGATATTGTAAAATTCCTGAATGAAAAGAAAGTGTGTTTCTTTCTGTTTTCCATTTTTTTAAATTTTTTTTTTTGCTAAGCTACTGGGCGGAAAGGAAGCTTGAAAGTGGTGCACAAGGAAGCCACCTCAGATAAGCAACGAAGAAAGGGAAACATAATCTACACAGGAGTTCTACAGGACACGTCACTTTCCCTTGGAGACAGCACAATTAAACTTAAGAGACACTGGTCAAAAGAAAAATGTCAGCAGTCGACGGTTTTTGGAATCACAGAAGCCAAGAAAGCTTAAGATACAAGCTGTCAGATCATGGGTTGGACAATGGAAGATATTTTCTGAAGGGACTTGG
>NW_006399897.1:2757548-2770389 GCF_000299155.1 Elephantulus edwardii | reverse complement strand
CAGGGTTTAGGGCTGTTGTGCATAGGGTCACTATGAGTCGGAAACGACTCGGCGGCACATAACAACAACAACAACAACAAGAAATGTAATATTAATTGTTCAGGCAACAAATATACTCTTATTTGAAAATCTAACAAAAGGTTTTGATAATATTTTCAATAAAATTAGAAAATGTTGCCATGTTCAGTAGTAGTTTATGACAAAATCAATGACTCTTATATGGAGGCTTGAAAAATGACCCCTTTTTATGTTAACAATATTTCAAACAAGTTGAACATGGTAAGAAATTTGTGATATTAAGGGATTGTGTTAAAAATGGCTTTTCTGACCTTTGATTGACTACCACGTGAATTGGAGATCTGCAGCTGAATCTGTTCAATTTCACACTTAAATTGAGTAGATACAGCAGCAGGTTGGAGGATTTTCCTCACCTGCATAGAAGCAGCAAGTGAATGTAGAGAATCTTTTGGAGCCAGAGAGTCTTGTGCCAGCCAGAAAAGGGCCTATGGGAGCAAGGTCCACAGCAGCCACAGTGGAGAACCAGACAGTGGATCCACCAGATGGAGTGGATCCTGGGAGTGCTTCGTCATTTAACCAGAGCTAAGTGCTTTTTACCCAAGTTCATTGGCCGACTTGGGGCAGGATTGGGTAGAGAGGTGGGGTGGGTAATGGCAGAGATCTTTTACTGGTAGAACCAAGAGCTTTGTAACGCTAGCCTAAAACCACAAGGCTCAAAGATGAGCTGCCTGTGAGTACATTTCAGAAGCTGTACTAGTAGTATTCTGCTACCACCCTGAAGCCTTTGACTTCCCTAATATGGTTTTGTATTATCTGTTAACTATCATATTGGATTTTGGATTCAGTAAAGCAATGAGTTTTGTCTTGTGATAAGTAGAACAAGGTGTTGGAGTATAGGGTACATATTTGACCTCATGGAAATTGGTTGTCTGTTGTTGACAGGAATAGCTTCCATTTGTGAAGTTGATGAGAGTCATGGATGAGCACCCTCATTGGTCCTTGCTGTTTTTTACAGAAATTGTATCTACAACATCTGAAAATCAGAAGATTCTCTATGCTAATGTTTTTGATCATTTTTGTCATTCACACAAAAGGTCTCAAATTTTAGAAAAGCATTCTATATATCTGAATATGCTATACTATTGTTATGTTGCTGATAGTGTTCGAGTTGAGCACAACTCATAGTGATACCATGAACAAAAGGCCTGAAGCCCCTCTACAACCACTGACATTTATCAAAGTTCATAGAGTTTCCAGAGGTGTGCTGTTTAGGAAGTGAATGCCACTCCAGCCTAGGCTATTATTAAATTTATGGTACTATAGCTCTTTCCCTTCCTTTTTCAAACTTCTTTAAAGTGTTCCTAAACTCTTCTAAATTTATCTTTTTTCCTACTTATTAGCCAATTCTTCAAACCTTAGATAACCATTTTATTATCTAGAGCTCACCTTATGCCTCTGAGTAATTTCTTTTAATATCATTAATAATACATTTATTATATGAGTTGCACTGGGAAAAACTTGTCAAGGACCCTTCTAGGGTGCTGAAGAACAACAATGTCAGTCTAGAGACTAAGGTGTACCTGATCCAGGTCATGGTTTTATTAATTGCTGGCTTTGGATCCAAGAGCTAGACAATGAATAAGGATTGATGAATAATAATCAATGCATTTGAGGTATGGTGAGAGTGTCTATTTGTGCTCCATTGACTATGCAAAGGCTTTTGACTTTATGGATCAGAACAAGCTATGGCTGACTCTAAGAAGAATGGGAATCCCAGAATACTTGATTGTACTAATGCAAAACCTATACTTGGACCAAGAGGCAGTCGTCAGAACAGAGCACGGAGACAGTGGATGGTTCAAAATCAAGAAAGGGGTCCATCAGGGATGTATTTTGTCTCCATACCTTTTGAACCTGTATGCAGAATGGATCATCTGAGACACTGGGCTGTACAAGGAGGAAGGTGACATCAGGCTTGGTGGAAGAATCATCAACAACTTGCATTATGCAGATGACACAACCCTGCTTGGTGAAACTGAAGAGGACCTGAAGCGCTTGCTGCAAAAGGTCAAGGACTGCAGCCTCCTATATGGACTGAAACTCAACATCAAGAAAGCAAAGATTCTCACCACTGGGCCAATTAGCATCATCAGTGTGAATAGTGAAGAGACTGAGATAGTTAACAGTTTTGGGTTACTTGGTTCCACAGTCATCACTCTTGGTAACAGCAGCTAGGAAATCAGGAGACTAATTGAATTGGGAAAGTCAGCTGTGAGGGACCTCTCAAGAATACTGAAGAGCAATGACATCAGTCTGGAAACTAAGGTGTGCCTGATCCAGGTTATAGTCCTTGCAGTTCCATGCTATGCATCGGAGAGTGGCACAATGAATAGGGATGATAGAAGGAGAATTGATGCCTTTGAGCTGTGGTGCTGGAGAAGAGTATTTAGTATACATGGACTGCTAGGAGAACAAACGGGTTTGTCTTGGAGAGGGTGAAGCCAGAATGCTTCTTGGAGTCAAGGATTCTGAAGCTTCGTCTGACATACTTTGGGCATGTTGCAAGAAGGGACTGGTCCTTGGAGCGGGACATCGTGTTTGGGAGAGTGGAGGGATGGCACAGGAGAGGAAGACCCTCGAGGAGATGGATCGATTCTGTGATTGGAGTAGTGGGAAAGAGTGTGTTTGCGACTGAGGTTGGCACAGGATAGAGCGGCGTTTAGGGCGCTTGTACATAGAGTCGCTATGAGTCGCAAGCGACTTGATGGCACATAACAACAATAACAATGGACTGCCAAGAGAGCAACATGTGTGTCTGGGAGAGGGCAAAATAAGGTTGCTCCTTACAGGCAAGGATTTTTAAACTTTTGCTCTCTTAATTTGAGTATTCGGCCAGGAGGTGCCAGTCTTTTGATAAAGGAATTCTGCTTGAAAGAGTGGTGGGTCAGGGCAGGAGAGGAAGACCATGAATGAGATAGACTGACACAGTGACTATGGCAATGAGGTTAGGAGTGTCAGAGATGGTGAGATTGGCCCAGGGAAGGTTCAGGGTTACTGTTCTTTGAGTTGCTATGAGTTGTAGTTCTCTTGACAAACATAAGAACAGTACCATGTGATTTAATAACATATCAAAATTTATATAAAACATGGATTTTGATGGTTCTCAATATATGAATTTTACCACTTATTTTCTCTTTTCTGAATCCAAGTACATTTTTCATTAGCTTTATTTTTAGTTAATACTTTGATAGATCATTTTAATATGCAAAAGATACAGCATGGTTAGTAAAGAATTTTGACATAAAAATAACTTCTTAACATTACCTGATACATGTGTTATTAAATGTAATTAATTTGCTGTGTCTTTTAGTTGCCCTTCAAGCTAATAACTACACAAGACAAATAAAGTCATTCTCAAACTACAAAACCAGAATCATTTAGTCTCAGATACACATAACATGTAGTTTTTAGGCATCATTTTACTTGTCTCTAGAGCTCAAGTTCGCAGGTCCAGATAGAACAAGCCCCCTGGATATAGACTACATGTCTGTTCTGTAAAATGTGTTGATGCATAAACATTGCACCTCTGTATCTGGTATGTTGAAGTACATTAAATGTCAAATAGCTATAAGGTACAGAAGAATTGCATGAGAGAATATGCTCTCTCTGAGATATGCTGCTAATTCAAATGAAATGCACTGATTTAAATCTGTATGGAAAACTTGCCTGAGCTAGAATTTGACCAGAACCCTAGGGTTAATAGCTTTGCTCTTTGAGAGAGCTCCAAGCTATTTTCATTCCAGGTCACTCTTACATTTACATAGTACCTATCACTAAAACCCCAAGGTGCCTTACTGACAAGGAACAGATATTTGCTTTCTAAAGTTAATGTATCTCCCCATTACTTTCATTTTTCCATCCTTTGAATATATATATTTCAAGTAACATGGTGACGAGAGAGAGAGAGAGAGAGATACACATACAGAATTAGGGACCCCCCCATACACACACACATGGAACTCTAGTGGTTTAGTGATAAAGAATTGTGTTGGCAATGTGCATGGTTCAAATCCAACTGCTAGTCTGTAGGAGGAAGGTGGGCAATCTCCTCCCGTGCAATTTACTGCCTCTGAAAACCCACTGAATTGTCAGCTATGGGTCAGTCCTGACTTGATGGTAAACAACAGCCACACGCACACACACACACACACACACACACACACACACACACACTTTTTATCTCCAATTTTGGTGCTGTTTTCTTCATATGCTCCCACATCTCAGATTATTGGCAAAGAGCAGAGATTGAATAAGTATAATAAACAGGATATAGATCTCTTGATGCATATCTTTCTTTCTGATTTGATATGATTTTGAAAAAATTTATCGACATAGGAAAAAAATGATAATATAATGATAAAATTTAATCATCAAAATTATGCATCAGAGAGTTGGACAATGACTAAGGAGGATAGAAGGAGAATTGATGCTTTTGAGCTACTGCTAGGAAAACAAAGATTCACCCTGGAAAGGGTTAAACTGGGCCGCTCCTTGGAGGCAAGGTTTCTGAGGCTCCGTCTAACATACTTTGGACATGTTGTATGCAGGGACCGGTCCTTGGAGAAGGACATCATGCTTGATAGGGTGGAGGGATAGCGGAGGAGAAGGTCCTCTATGAGGTGGATTGATTCAGTGACTGGGGCAATCAGAATGGGTGTATCAGAAACAGTGTGATTGGCACAGGACAGAGCAGAGTTTAGCGCTGTTGTACATAGGGTTGCTATGAGTTGCAAGCGACTGGACGGCACATAACAACAACAACAACAAGGGAATATTAGCAATAATACTTTTCACTTAAACATTCTAATACACCAAAATATGTTGTTTTCAATCCTGCACACTGTGTATAAAATAATTATGCCAAAAATAAATCTATCCAGTGTCTAAAATACAATCATGTTCATACAAAATACAGGTTAATACTGTAGCTTGCAGTGACATTGTTTTTATGATATGCTGTTGAGTCAACTGTGACTCATAGCAACCTTGTGAACAATAGCTCTTAACCTATTCCTATCCTGAGCCAATCTCACTGTCTCTGACACACTTATCCCTATTACCTAAGTTACTGAGGCAATCCATCTCATCTAGGTTCTTCATCTCTTGTACTTACCCTCAATCCTTTGAAGCATGATGCTGTTCTCGAAGAACTAACTGATCCTTCCTGACAATATGCTCAAAGTATGTGCAACAGAGTTTCAAATTCTTTGCTTCAAAGGAGCAACCTGGTTTCATCCTCTCTAGGGCAGACTTGTTTATTCTCTTGACAGTCCATGATGTGTTCAATATTCTTCCATAGCACCACAATCCAAAAGCATTGATTTTCCTTGTCATTCTTACTCATTTTCCATCTCTAATATTCATAGCAATCAATTGAGAAGGCCATGTCCTGGACTAAGCACAAGTTAGTCTATACACTGACTTCATTTCTCTTTAGTACTCTGGGGAGGTCCCTGACAGCAGACTTTCTTAAACAACTTATTTTTTCATCTATTGATGCCAGTAAAAAGAGTGTTGATTATAGATTTGAACAAGCTGAAGTTGTTAACAACATCAAACTTTTCAAGTTGCTGTCAATTGGCCCAGTGGTGCAAATCTATTTTTTTGACGTTGAGATGCAATTCATAGTGAAGACTGCAAAATTTGACCTTCTGCAGCTTAAAATCCTTCAAGTTTCAGTGAGCAATGTTGAGTCATCTGTATAATAAATATTGTTGATGACTCTTCTTTCAATTCTGATGTCACATTCTTCTTCATACATTCCAGCCTCTCAAATGATGGGTATCTATTCCATGAATAGGTTGCAAAGTTAGGAAGAAAGGGTACATCCTTGATGTGTCCCTTTCTTGATTTTGAACCATATGGTGGTCCCTTTCTTTGTTCAGATAACAGCTTCCTGATCTAAGTAAAAGTTTCATATGAGCACAATCATGTGTTCTGGGATTCCCATTTGGCTCAGTGTTAGCCACAATTTGTTGTGCTCCATACAATCAAATGCCTTTTTATAGTCTACTCAAAATACATAGACATCCTTTTGCTACTCTGCTTTAAGCCAACATGCTGCTGAGGTTGGCAATAACATTCTCAATGCCAGGCTTATCCTACATCAGCATGTATTTCTGGAATTTCTCTGTGGGCATACTGTTCTAGTCATTTTTGGGTAATCTTCAACAAGATTTTTCTTGTATGCAATATTAGAAATATTTTTTTGTAATTTCCACACTCTTTTGGATTACCTTTTTTTTTTTTTTTAATTTGGAATGGGACTAACTATGGAACCTTTTGAGTCAGTTGGCCAGGTAGCTGTCCTCCTGATTTCTTATCATAACCTAGTAAACACATCTAGAGCTACAACTTTGTTTTCCAAAGGAAAAAGCTAACTGGAGAGGGGGGAGCAGAGAGGAAAATGTGCAAAAATGAATGAATGGAAATGAAGTTCTTGATAAAGTTTCATTAAAATATCAATTAAAATTAAAAAACAAATATGTCAACTGGTATTTCATCTATTCCTGAAGCTCTATGTTTTGCCAATTCATTCAGAGCAGCTTGAACCTCCTCTTTTACTGTCATTGCTTCTTGATCATATACTATTTTATGAAATTTTTCTGTGTCAGCAAATTCTTTTTGGTATAGTGACTGTATATTGCTAACATCTTTTTTAATTTTTTTATGCTTTCTGGATCATTCTACTCATAACATCTATAAGAATTACAACTGGAGGCTTAAATTTGTTATTTAGTTACTTCAATATAAGAAACACTGAACAAGTGTGTCTTTTTTTTTATTTTCTGACCCCAGCTCTTCTCACAGGTGGCTCTAATGCTTTGTTTTGTCTTCATGAGCTGCTAGTTCTGTAAACTCTCATGCATACTTATTTTACACTAAGTAAATTGCAAAACTTCCATACTTATTTGCTAAGGTCTGGTTTTAATTGAATTTAAATTTATAAAATTGAAATCGGTAGTTTGTAGTAATAGTATGTTTGGCTTCCAAAGTTATCTGCTTTACATCACTGTATTAATTCCAAAAGGAAGGATATGATTCAAAAAACTTGAGTCCTGTATCTTTCCCTTTGTAACTCACTCACTTATAATTCATGTAAAGCTGGAGTTTTATCATGGAAATCTTAGCCATGGCTACTCTCCTCAGAATGGGTAAGACCAGCAGGTCTTCATAGAGGACCCTCATTGGAATATAAAAAGAGTATCTCTTGGATTTCTCAAGACCCTGTAGGCTCTTAAAACAAAACAAACACACACACACACACACACACACACACACAAACAAACAACAATAACAACAACAACAACAAAACAAACAAACAAAAACCCCAAAACATGCAGGCTGTAAAGAAGAGAAGCAATTTCTTAGGTGGTAGAAGAGTGGGAGAGGTTCTGAACCTGGATTTTTACCACTCACTGTCCAGTCCTGTGGAAACAATTCTAACGGGTTTTATTAGAACATGGCTAGACAGTGAGAGGAGAAGAAAAATGAAGCCTTCAAAAGTACTCAATTGAGGTCAATTGCTTGGAAGCTAGAGAACAATTCACAGCACAAGGATAAGTGTCCTGCTGGCCACTTGGAGTGCTCCTATGAATCTGAATCCAGTTGTATTTGGGAAATGCTGACCAGTTTCAGAAAAAATCTCTGAACACTCTGCTGGTGAATAATAGAAGAATTTAGCTTTGGTTTCTTTGGGTGATTCTGGGAACTTTTCTCTGTGAATTGGGCAAATCCCTCTCTTGGCTCCTAGATGCTGAGTTGTTGTTGTGTACTATTGAATTGGAACTAACCCTTATCTGACCCTCTGGTAGGTTTTCAGAGGCAATTAATTTCATGGGAGGAAACAGCCCATCCTTCTCCTGTGGAGCACCTGGTAGACTTGAACCACATGCCTTTGGGATTGCAGCACAGCTTCTTGCCACTAGGCCACCAGAGATCCTGAGTATTGGCCCCTGTTTATGTATGTGGCACTAAAGTCTGCATTTTGAGAATAAGAAAAGAACTTTGGCTTGTAACTAGAAGTCAAGCCCATGACTCAAGGGCAAGTGTTTTTGAGGAAGTTTGGTGAACACCATGAATATACGTATGGAACATTTTGCGTGTTATTTTAACCATAAAATTTGAATCCTTGCTAAAGTGATTGGTTGCTAACTGAGAGGAGTCAATGATATTCACTTCCTGTCATTTATTTAGTGGGGACTTAAGAAGAAATTCAGGTTATAATTTTTGGTAGAAGAATAAATGCATAGATGTTTAACTTCAGGTAAGTTTCTAAAAAAGGTAACGGTTTATATCAGCAAGGTCCAGGACAGATCTCTCCTTGGTTGCAATCATTTGCATTGAACTGTGCCTCAGTTAATGACACAGTTCTGTCAGTTGCTACTGCTTCTTTTGGGACTTGCTGCGAACTTTCTGCCTTGTAGTGTTTATCTAATGCTTTCTTTGCTTTGCCTTCGTTTCTTCTCTTTCTATATTGTTAAAGGACCCTGTGGTGTACAGATACTGGGGCTTTCTGGCTCGAGGTTATTTTTTTTTTTTACTAAAACCAAGGACCAAAGGATTAACATTCTACCCTTGTAACAAAGGGACACCTTGTACATTTCGCCGTGTGCCACAAATACCTGGTTTTGCACCTTATACTGGGTTTTCCCTCTTCTGGTAGAGGAGCACCAGCACCCTGGCCTACTGGTTCCTTTCATTGTTTGTTCATGTTTTGAAGATTGTGAGTGATCTTTTGTGCAATAAACTACCATCCTTATTCTCTTAAGCTTCCAACTATATTTCCTTCAAGAATTGATTTTGTCTGTCAATAAATCCTCAACAGGTGGATACTGAAAAAATTCTATAGCACAGTTGGCAGAACTTGTGAAGAAAGATTATTCTAAAAAATGTTTTCAAGGTTTCCATGTTTTTTTAATTACATGTGATTTACAAACTATATTATATAATCAGTGCAACTCTATCACCTTAATCTAATAAATTTAATCCGATCTCACTTGAGCTAAGAAAATCTGTCAGTCTAATTGTATGTGATGTAATTCATTAATTCTAACACAATCAGTCCAGTCAAACCTAAACTTATTTAGTACAGTCAAATTTGTCTAACCCATTAATATAATACAATTACTATTATCTAATAAATTTGGTAATATATTGTTTAATATTTTCAGTTTAATATGTATAGCTATGGTCTTATTTTTTATAAGATAAACCTTCTCACACATTAAAGTAATAAATGTTTTGCTGTATTTTTTTGTACTTTTTATTGTGATTTGGGTGAAAGTTTATGAAGCAAATTTATTTTTCACTAAGCATTTATCACATAATTTGGCTTTTTTTACATTGATTGAAATCTTTGCAATCTAACCTCACTTTTCCCAATTTCTCACAGTATATCCTGTTTCTATCCTTCCTTCTTTTCTTTATCTCTTGCTTTTTGAGCTTTATCCTTGAGCATATTCTACCCTTTTGATGTCCTATGGTTAGTTATTCTAACAAGTAAATAGCACTTCACATTATAAACTTGACTATTGTTTGGGCAAAGTTCAGTTTCTGGTTAGAAAAGTGACCATTGATATTGCACCCATCTAGTCAAAATCAACTCCCAGTTGACCTTCCAGCAGATTTTTGGAAACAGTAAACCTCATGGGGGAAAATTGCCCATTTTTCTATCACAGGGCAAATAGTGGAATCAAAATATGTTCCTTAGGGTCAGCAGGAAATTCCTTACACTATGCTACCATCTTTTCAGGAGCTTTAACAGTCTCTAACACACTGGTACCAGCAGTCAGGAAATCAGGAGACATATTGCACTGGGAAAATCTGCAGTTAGGGACCTCTCCAATTCATTGAGGATTAATGATATCAGTTTGAAGACTAAGATGTGTTTGATTCAGGCAGTGGTCTTTCCAACCACTTGCTATGCATCTGAGAGGGCTGGACAATGAGTATGTTTGACAGAAGAAGAGCTGATGCCTTTGAGGTGGTGTTGGTGATGGGCTTGGTGGTGTTGGAGAACATTTTACGAGCTTCAAAAAAATCAAACTAATATATCTTGGAGAGGGTGTCAGCCAGCGTGTTCTTTGGAGGCAAAGATGATGAGGCTTGCTTGATCTCACATACTTCAGGCTTGTTGCTAGGAGGTGTTATTCCTTGGAAAGGGATACGATGCTTGGAAGGGTAGGGGCTGGCAAAGGAGAAAAAGACATACACCAGGTAGATTGACACGATGACTGCCACAGTGAGTCTCAATGTGTCAGGAAGTGTCAGGATAGCAAAGGGTAGGACAGGATTCAGATCTGTTATTCACAGATTACTATGAGTTGTACTTGAACCAACAGCACCTAACAATAACAACATCTGATCTCTAAGTCTGGTTTTTGGTTCATAATTTATTTATTATTCAATATTTTCTCCTTATTCTATTCAGTACCTTCTAGTGTGATCCCAATCAAATATGTTGTAGTGGTAACTAGGACAATCTAGTTTTTCTTGCCAGACATTCAAAGTCACTGTGGTTTGTGTGTCCATTAGCTATTTGGACTGTTTCTGTTGATATTTGATATCCTTCACTCTTTTCTCTGAATTTCGAGCAACCGATAGTTGTATTCACTGCAGTTTCTCATAAACTTTTGTGAACACACAATTTCACTTTGCTCTTTTGAACAATGCCATCTTCATCTATATCTAGATTCCATTTAAACAAGTCTATGTTCTTGAATTCCTATCCTTAGCGATGTTATTCTTTGTATGTTCTTGTCTATAATATCAAATACTTTCATATTGTCAATAAAAGAGAGGTAAACATCATTTTTATATTCTCTTCATTCAGCCTAAAGCATCAGTATTCTAGAATTACTTCTGAGCAACAATTTTACAGAAGAAATAAAATCTATTCTTTAGTCGAGATTTCAAATGAATATATGTTTTCCTAATAACACAACATCTTATTTACTAGTTACAGAAAAACCTTTGTTTTTCCTTGTTTTCATTTTAATTATTTATATTTCTAGTAGTGCTATAGCTTTAGTGTTTAGTAAAAGTATGAAACTAACAATTATTCAGAAAAAAGTTCTGGTTAATTCATCTATTTCATAACCTTTGTTATTTACTTATATTCAGATCTCAAAATTGATATAGTTACTAGTTTAGAAATAATTAACTGTGATTGATTATTTTAGGAAATACAAATGAGTATGCAGTTCTTCACAGAGTCTTTCCTACATTCTTTTAACAACCAAATCATTCTCAATTTTCTGGTGTGTAAATTCAATGTGATCAGTACAAATAAACAAACTGACAAGATATGGGCAGTTGAAACCCATTGTTTTACAACGTCTTTGTTTAAAATCTTTCATAATTCATCCACAGAAATGGTCTTCCTACTAATTAGTTACCTTTAATGTCTTCATTTTCATTTAAATGTTCAATGATCAGGATAATTAGAATTAATTTGGCATTGTCATTTTATGGTAATGAAGCTTCTGCCACTTATCAAGAACATCCTGCAGGCACAGTGTTATCAGAGAAGTATGTGGATCCTCCACTTCCCACACTGGTTTACAGCCTTTGGTTAAAGTGGGAACAGTACGACCTGGCATCATTCCACTTTAAATTAATGCCTGCTTTGATGGAGAATTGTGAGCAATCAAGTCAGTAGCCAGCTTGTTGTGGATGACGTTCTGCGTGTAACTCAGTTCTCCATAGGCAATACAAGAGGTTTGCTGCCGTCATCTTAAAGAGTAGGATTGATGCTATATTTAGAACAAATCTGTTTAGAGATTAAAATAGAAAATAATCTTAACTCTAACCTTTTGAAAAGATTTTGGGGTTAATTCAGAAACAAGAAGTTTCTATGAATTTGGTGCCAGAAAGTCTACAAAGAAAAGTGAGTGTACCTGTAAGGAAGAGAGACTTTACCAGTGACTTTTCAAATTAGAACAAGCTTCTCTAATTACCTGATCTAAATGTCTCTGGTTTGGGAGAGAAAACACTTTTTAAATTCTACTAACACCATTAATTCCTTGTCATACTTCTCTCTAAACAGTAGGAAAGAGTTCTCCTTGACTTTTTTTTTTTTGTGATCATGCTCTCATTTTTAAAAAACAGATATAATTAATTGTCCAGCACTTTAACTGCCTACAAATATGTGGCCTGACACACTGAACATGCAAATCTGTCAAAGAAAATACAAAAAAGATGACTTTTTAATGACTGCTTTGGGAAAATTGTAGTAGTTTCAGATTACATTACATTATGTACCGATTTTTTTCTTTATTCACACTTAAAGTTGTTCTTTTATTTTGTATTTTCAATTTAGCTCTTGTCTTTATAGAATTTTTTTTTATATTTAGAAAGGAAATTTATATTGCTCATACCTATATTATTATTTTTTTTTTGCTCATACCTATATTATTTTGAAACCTGGGAAGATGGGGAGGTCTCCAGCCAGTCAGATCCCAGCCTCCTTTTGACCTTTCTGCTGGAATGGATGTCACGTGCTCCTGGTGTCTCCGATTACCTGGGAAGATGGGGAGGTCTCTAGCCAGTCAGATCCCAGCCTCCTTTTGACCTTTCTGCTGGAACGGATGTCATGTGCTCCTGGTGTCTCCGATTAATCTTAATCTTAATCTGAACATTCACATTAAGACAGACTAGGAAGAAGGATTGGCCATCCACTTCTGAAATAGCAGGCCTCTGAAAACCCTATGTACAACATTTAGATAACAGAGATGGCAAAGGAGGTTGAGTTTTCAAGCAT
>NW_006399897.1:2752116-2754733 GCF_000299155.1 Elephantulus edwardii | reverse complement strand
GCGGAGTTTAGGGCTGTTGTACATAGGGTCGCTATGAGTCGCAGGCGACTCGACGGCACATAACAACAACAACAACAACATATTATTTTGAATCAGTAGTAGTAAAATTATAATTTAGAATGCAAAATACTTTATAATTATATAAGAAGGGACATATTATTCTCAATCACTTTACTTGAAATGAGTGTGAACAGGTTAGAAAGAATACCTTTATTTCAATAATACATCCCTAGTGTTGGGTTACAATCCCAAGGTAGTGATTGATCAGTCGATTGACTTTCAAATTAGTTCATAATTTTGTGGAAGTGGAATTTGTTGGCACTTGGCTGCATACGGAATGGGATCCTCTTTTGGGTACAATCAGTTATCAGCTCTGATTTCACTCTTCTTAAATGTCATTAGGCTGCATATTCAAAATTGATTATTAACGTAGCTAGAAGTGAATGTGGATTGGGAATTCCACTGTGGCTGATATGTCGTTAACCTACAATCAGCCTTTACGTCATGTAAGTAATTTTGAATCATAGGACCTCTTTCATGATGGTAACCTTACAAGAGAATTTCAAGAGAAGCAGACAGAAGTTCCCAATCTTTTCTGGAACTAGTTGTACAAGATAATTTCTGTTGAATTATATTGGTTATGACGCTTATATTCTTTTACCTTGGATCTAGGTATGTATTCATAATTCTATTATAACCAACAGAATGCAACAGAAATTACTATGAAATGACAAAAAAAAGAT
This sequence comes from Elephantulus edwardii, assembly GCF_000299155.1. Classification (NCBI taxonomy): domain Eukaryota; kingdom Metazoa; phylum Chordata; class Mammalia; order Macroscelidea; family Macroscelididae; genus Elephantulus; species Elephantulus edwardii. The sequence continues at coordinate 2,753,990 of NW_006399897.1, read as the reverse complement.
GAGGAAGCATTAGAGTAAGGCTTATCAATAACCTGCATTATACAGATAACACAATTTTGCTTGCTAAAAATGAAAATTTAAAATGCTCACTGCAGAAAATATAAAATGACAAGCTTAAATATTGCTTGTATTTAAACATTAAGAAAATAAAAATCCTTACTACTGTACAAAAGAGACAATTTCAGGATAGATGAAGAATAAATACAAGTTATAAATTATTTAAATTTACTTGAATCCAAAATCAGCACTGATGCTAATAGTAGTAAAAATTAAAACACATGTTGCAGTGGAAAGGCCTTCTCCAAAGTTCTATGAACTAGAGCAAGGATAAGTCCTAGATATGTGAAAGTTGAACAATCAATAAGATGGTAGAAGAACTGACAACTTTGAACTGTGGTGTTGATGATGGGTATTGAATATCCCATTGACTACCAAAAGAACAAAGAAGTTTATCTTGGAAGAATTGCAATTAGAGTGCATCTTAGAGGCAAAGATGATAAAACTTTGTCTCACATACTTAAGGCATATGGTTAGGAAGGACATCTGAAGATCAATCAAAACAGGTATAACAAAAGATTGATAGAAAATTGCCAGAAGTTTAAGCTGAGTTTAGAAGAGGCTATAACACCAAGGATTCTCTTGCTGATGTCAGATGGATCCTTGCCAAAAGCATAGAATGCCAGACACATGTGTATTTGTGTTTTATTTGCTATGCAAAGGCATTTGTCACTGTTGATCATAGCAAACTAAGTTAACATTAAAAAGAACAGAAATCCCCGAACACTTAATAATGCTCATACAAAACCTACCCTTAGACAAAGAGGCTTTTATCTGAACAGGGAGCACTGCATGGTTTAAAATAAATAAACTAATGTGTAAGGATTGTATCATTTCTCCATACCAATTCAATCTGTAGGCCGTGCAAATCATTCAACAAACAGGACTCTATGAAGAAAAATGTGATATCAGAATTGGAGAAAGACTCTTCAACAATCTCTGTTAAGTAAATGAAATAATTTTGCTTGCTGAAATTGAGGATGACTAGAAACACTTGCTGCAGAAGATCAAGAACTATAGCCTTCAATATGGATTATGTTGCAACATAATAAAAAGACACAATTCCTCACAACTAGTCACAACAACAACATAATAATAGGTAATATGACAATTACTTAATTTTACTTGTATCCACAATAAATACCCTTGGAATCAGCAGTCAGGAAATCAGAAAACATATTGCACTGGGCAAGTCTTCTGTTAGGTACTTCTCAAATTACTGTGGAGCTATGATGTCAATTTGAAGACTAAAGTGTGACTACCCATGACATGGTATTTTCAATCACTTCTATGTGTGGGAGAACTGGACAGTGAATAAGGATGATGGAAGAAAAATATCTCATTAAGATGTGGTGTTGGAGAATACTGAATATCTCGTAGACTGTCAAAAGAACAAAGAGATATGTCCTGGGAAAGTGTACCTAAAGTATTTCTTGGAAACAAAGACAGTAACATTTTATTTCACATGCTTTGGTCATGTTGCTAGAAAAGGCTGTTCCTTGGAAAAGAAAGGTCAGGCAAAGACAAACAGATCCTTGTAGAAGTAGGAGCTGATGTGGTGGGAATGTAGCCACGGCTTACTTCTAAACACTTCGCAAAGGATAACTGTCTTCATCAATAATATACATTTTGTTGTTATTGTTATGTGCTGTCGAGTCGTTTGCGACTCATAGCGACCCTATGTACAACAACCCTAACTCTGCTCTATCCTGTGCCAATGGCACTGTCTCTGACATACCCATCACGATTACCCCAGTTACTGAATCAATCCATCTCATAGAGGGTCTTCCCCTCCTGTGCTGTCCCTGCACCCTACC
>NW_006399897.1:2749405-2751111 GCF_000299155.1 Elephantulus edwardii | reverse complement strand
TTTTTTTTTTGTTTGTTTGTTTGTTTTGCAGGTGTTTTTTGTTTGTTTGTTTGTTTGTTTTCTATTGCAGTTGTTTTTGGATAATCTTCAGTAGAATCTTGCTTGCATGTAAAATCAATGATATTGTTCTGTAGTTTCCACACTCAGTTGGGTCACCCTTCTTTGGAATGGGGACAGACAATAGCAGACAATATATAGCTGCTTTAACAGACACAACACCACTGATGCACTTGCCCTTATTTCCACCAATAATTGAGTTCAATATTAGATGATGACTCACAGGCTTTACTCACAGTTGTGGTACCTAGAATGAGTTTTATTACAGAGATTAGTTGGAGAGTGGGTGAGGTAAAGAACATCACCTAATGCAAATCCAGATATTAGCTCATCAATCCCAAGGAACAAATTTTCAATTAGTCTAGGCTCTGATTTCAGTTCAACAGTCAGCAAGAATAGCAAAAATCTTTAACTGTGACTTTTATCTCAAGGTTCCTCTGGTTAAATCTACCACAGTTCCTCCGCAGCAATGCCAGTCTCTCCATCACCATCACCAAGGTTTCACCACCAGGGTTTCACCACCAGGGTCTAGCTCTCACCCGAATCTTGCTCCTGTCTCGCACTGTAGGAAACTTGCTGCTCATTGTGGGAGGTGCTCTCTCACTTATCCTAGTCTAATAGTTGTTGATGTTTGCAAGATCATGTGTTTGCAAATAAGGTAGCTGGAGTCCAAAAGGGGCTAGTATAATGAAGAAAATAGCTTTTTTTAATATTTACTAGTTTATTTACAAAATTTGAATATATTGTTTTTCAGATCAGAGTCTTCCAATTTCCCTCCGGCCTCAACAAATTGTTTAACACCATGATTATTTCCTCCCCTCCCTCCCACATCCTCATCCCTCTGCTTCCAACTTCCTCCTCTTGGATCCTTATAGTCATTCTACAATAATGGTTTTATACAATATTTATCCTTGCGGAACACTCAGTATAGTGCTCTCTAGTCCCTCAAAATTAGGTAATAATTTACAAAATCATTGCTTCTGCATGCTGCGTAGTATTCCATTGTATGAATGTACTATAATTTATCAATCCATTCACTTGTGTTTGGGCATCTGGGCTGTTTCCATGTTCTTGTGATGGTGAATTACACTTCTATGAACATTAGTATACAAGTCTCTGTCTGTGCCTCCCTGTGAACATCAAAAAATTTTCACAACAGGCTGAAAAGAGAACCTACCAACTGGGAACAAATATTTCGTAAAACTGTCTGATTAGAGTCTCATAATGAAAGTTTACAGAATACATTTGGGTATCCACAATAAAAAGACTGATGATCAAATTACAAAATAGGCAAAAGGCAAAGAATGAATTTTCACAGAAGAAGATACTTGAATGGCAAACAGACATATGAAAAAAATGCCCCAAACTGAGAGATACAAATCAAAACCACAATGAAATACCATTTCACTCCAGTAACAGTGGCAGAGTTTGTTTGTTTGTTTGTTTGTTTTCAAATAGTATTCAAGCCACTGGTGAGAGTCAGCGCCCAGAGCCATCAGGGGCTTTAAGCTTGTTGCCCGCTGCTGTGGTGGGGACAGCTGAAACCCAGGCCCCGACAGGCACCTGGCGGGGGGGAACCCAGACTCTACTTCATGCTCTGCTGGAGAAGGAGGGGCAGTCTCCTGTACCAGTCAGATCCAATTTGACGG
>NW_006399897.1:2725664-2748192 GCF_000299155.1 Elephantulus edwardii | reverse complement strand
ACAAACAAACAAATAAGACAAATTAAACATAATAAACTCAAAGAAATACTTTTAAAAATCTCCACATGATCAGAAGGATTCAGGTTGAATATTCCTTGAAAGTCTGTTTTAATTGTCCCATTGTCACAGTGCTTGTCAAAACCAGTACTGATTAATCTCCTTTGTCAGTGTGTCCTTTGCCATTCCCTATCACTCCTCCCTGAGAGAGATTTCACCCTGATTCATAAGGAAAAGAGGACGGTGTATTCTCTTAGCTACTTCCTACTGAAAAGGGACACTGTAGGTTTCAGGGTGAAGATCTTCTCTCACTACTCTAAGGGGCCCCCTTGGCAATAGGAAACACGTAGGCTATTGTGGAGATTGATTTTGGAATTTAGATGCACTGTTATCAATTGTGCTTAGCTATACAAGTTCATATCCTTGAAGATGCATCGTGGAACTGTTGCAGCCTAGAAGACACAAATTTAACTAACAAGTGGCGAAGTTTAACAGGACAGCAAATAACAGAGAGGATGGATGAAAGAAACTCTTATACATTGTTGGTGTGATTGTAAAATGGTACAATCATTCTGAAAGGCAGTTTGGCACTTCATAAAAAACTGAATATAGAAATTTCCTATGACCCAGCTTTCACTGTTAGGAATATACCCTGAGAAAATGAGAAAAGCCAACTTTTAAGTTAACACTATAACCCTCAATGAGATGATTGACACAGTGACTGCAGCAATGGGCTCAAGTGTGCCAGAGATGATAAAGATGGCACAGGATCTATTACATGTTCGAGGTCTGTTGTTCATAGGGTTGCTATGAGTTGTATTCAGTAACACCTAAGATCAATAACAATAATGAATAATGCTAAATTTCTGAAAGCTGGACAATGACTAAAGCTGAAAGAAGAAAAACAGATGTGTTTGATGGAGAAGAATATTGAATATCCCATGAACTACCAAGAGGACAAACAGGTTGATCCTAGGGAAAGTGAAACCATGGAACTGATGGTGAAATTCCATCTCACACACTTTGGGTACGTTGTTAGGAGGGACAAGTATTTTGAGACAGACATCATGTTTGGAAGATAGAGGATCGATGGAAGAAGAATACTCTCAATGAGATTGATTGACATGGCGACTGTAGCAGTGGTGACAAGTGTGGTGCTTTATAGGATCACCATGAGTCACAGTCAACTCAGTGGCAAATAAAAACAACAAATGCCCAAGATTCCCATGTTCAAGCCTTCCATTTCATTTTCACGAAGTTTACATCTTCCTAGGTCAATTTTTCATATATTGTCAATGTTATTTTCAAGGTAGGGTGTTTTTTTTTTTATTTTGCTAGTGGGTTTTTTCTTTCCATTTTAAGTCATTCCATATCTGAAAAAAGGCTTCCAAAAGTTATCCTCCACCAACATCTTTAAAGCCAACTATTATGATTTACAAGATTGGATTTAAGAAATGGACAATTAAAAATAATACAACTTTTATTCTATACCCCTATATTGATGAGAAAGGAGTTTGGAAAGTAGTGAGTTAGTTTCAATGAACAAAAAAGATCTATGAATGAGTGATCCATTTCTTTCCATATTGAAAGGAGGAATAAGATATAATATTTATCATTTGGTTTCAATTTATCTATCCAATGAATAGGTGGATGTCTAGCAAACTAAGCTTACCAACTAGTCAATAAGTTAATACTTATATATACTCATTTTGAACTTCTTCAGAATAAGTATTTATTGAACTTAATTAACTAATATAAAATTTTAACAAGTTAATTATAAATTTTCTTGAAATTATTAATCAAAGAGGATTTTTTAAGTCAGAAAAATATAGTATATTTGATTGCCATTGTTTTGACCAAAATTCCCAAAACAAGGTGAATAATTCTCCAAATAATGTGACACTTGTTAAAATAGTTTCTATAAATATCAGAAGACCATATACGTAACAAAGACGGTTATACAAAATTGTTTCAGGTGGTATTAAAATAGTCAATACACATATAGAGAGGTTAAAAAACTTGTAAAAATAGAGCCATCTAAATCTACACTTCAGTCATTTCCTTTATCTGATTTGTGTTTTCTCAGTTGTTTGCAGGCACAGCTAACAGGAGAAGTGGAAAAGATGACTTATGAGTGGATCAGGCTGATTGTACACAATCAGAGTGATTATGTGGAAATTATTCAGAATTTTCTTTTTTAGAAAATGTTTGTTCTGGTATAATGAGTGACATCTTAGTTATTTTTAATTCATAGACTTGTTTCAGAATGGTTTTTATTTCACTAAATGTTATCCTGCATCATGCTTCTGTTTTTTGTTTTGTTTTGGGGATTTTTTGTGTGGTTTTTGTTTTTTGTTTTGTATTTTGTTTGTTTGTTTTGCTATTTAAGTGTAAGGAATTGCTCCTGAAGACTTTATTAGACATCAAAAAATGGCACTAAATAGTGACTTCTGGGCACACAATTTATCTTTACAGAATCCACTCTTTGACACTCCTCTCCCACAATTTCTTATCTCTCCTCAAATACATCCCCTTCATTGAATTGCTAGAACAGGTTTTACATCCTTTGGTTCAAGATACACGGATCCAAGATGAACACAAAGACTTGACAAAATGCAAGAAGGTGTTCTTTATTTGTAATGTCAGTACTTAATGGTTCCTCTATTCCTGCCACAACATTTACATGTTAGGTGATTATGACTCAATCATTGAGATATCCTGTATGATTCTTATTCATCTATAAATCCTGAAAAAGAAGGGAAGCAATTTCAGATATTTTGTTTTGGCTCTGAAAGTTATTTTCTAGAAAATTCTGAACACAACACACAGCATTCTCTCTTAGAAGAGTTATTTTATATGCTCAAAACTTAGAGAATATTTATTTGTCAACGTGTGTGTGTGTGTGTGTGTGTACCATACAATCAATTTTTTTTTCTCTCTCTCTCTTGACCTGGTGGTCTAGTGACAAAAAGCTGTGCTGCAATCCTGAAGGCATGTGGTTCAAACCATTGAGCTATTCCATGAGATAAGGATGTGCAGTTTCATCTCTTGTGATTAACTTTCTCTGAAAACCTGCCAGCGAGTCAGCTATGGGCTGTTTCTGACGTGATGGTACACACCACGATAACATTCAAAAGGCTGTTCATATCCCTAGTGGTCTAACTCTAGCAGATTTCTCTCTCAGAGAATATGAGCAGTCTCATCCTGTTAAGATTTTAAGATTTACAACTTTGGAAATCTGATTAAAGGTTTCTATAAGCCATAATTGACTGAATGTTAGTGAGTGATGATATTATATACATATTTGGCTATTAAGTAAAAAATACAATGCTAAAAAAAGGTAACACATTGCTAGAATTCATATAAGAAAGAACTTAACCATCTTTCCCTAAAATCATTTTTTAGCTCGAGGAAAAATTCAAAGTTAGTTTTACTTGGTGTTGCTTATAGTAAGGAGGATTCTACGATTCACAACTGATTATCTACATCCTTCTTTATAAAGTTTTCTTCTCGTTACAGGTGTATAAATAAGTTTTTTCAAGCAAATTGATTGCAGACTTACTAATGGAAAATATTAGTTATATGGTAAAGATGAAAGGATTTTGCAGATTCAGTTAAGGTTTATGATCAATTGATTTTAATTTAATCTATGCAAAGGACTCCTTTAAAGTGCTAAAAAGCAAGAATGGGATTTTAAAGACTAGGCACACCTGATGGTACTTTCAATTATTTCCTATGCATCTGAAATTTGGATAACGTGTCTTGTTGATTGTCTTTGAGTCAAGCACGAATCATAATGACACTATGAACCAAAGGCCTGAAGCCCCACTACAACTATTGACATTTTTCAAAGGTCATAGAGTTTCTGGAGGCAGGTTTTTTAGGAAGTGGATGCCATTCCTGCTATCAAACTCGTTATAGTATGTTATTGTTAGTATGTGCCATTCAATTGCCTGCGCTGTATAGCAACCGTATGAACAGTGGCTCTGAACTCTTCTCTGTCATGAGCCAGTCTCAATAATTATGACCAACAAACCACCATGGCCCCAGTTACTGTATCAATCCATCTCATCCAGGGTCTTCCTTTCCTGTGCTGTCGTCCATCCACCCTTCTGAGCATGATGTCCTTCTCCAAGGACCAGTCTCTCCTGGCCATGTGTCCAAAGTAAGTGAGGAGAAGCTTCAGAATCTTATCCTTCAAGGAAAGACTTGGTTTCACTCTCTCCAAGACAGACATATTTGTTTTCTTGGCAGTTCATGATATGTTCAAGACTTCTCCAGCACCACAACTGGAAAGCATCTGTTCTTCTTCTGGCATCCTTAGTCATTGTCCAACTCTCTGAAGCATAAGAAATAATTGAGAAGACAATGGATTAGGCACATCTTTGTATCTAGACTGACAAGGAATACCAAAGGAGAATCAGTGTCTTTGAATTGGGGTGATGGCAAAGACTATTGAATAAAAACTGCCAAAAGAACAAACAAATCTGATTGAAGCAAGTGCAAAAGGATGCTTCTTAGAGTAAGGATGATAAAATTTTATCTCACATACATTGGGTTTCTTCTTCAGAGGGGTCAGTCCTTGGAAAAGACTTCGTGTTTAAAAGATAGGGAATCAATGAAAGAGAGGAAATCCCTGACCAAATGGGCTAACACAGTGGCTACTATAATGGGCTTGAAGATGTTGAAGACTGTGGAGATGGTACTGATAAGGCAAAATTCTGATCTATTGTTTATAGGGTTTCTATAAGTAGTAGTTGTCTTGATGACACCAAGCAATGATGATATTTTCCTTAAGGGGAAGTTAAACTAATTCTATATTTGTTTTTCAGTTTTCAAAAGACAAGTTTAGAATGGGAAGTCAGTCTTGAGTCAACTAGAATTCATTTGATTAGTGACAATTGTTTTTAAAAGCTGAGCCATGAGGTATTAAGCAAGCTTAAGAATTTAAGTTACAATACTAACCAGCTTGGCAAAAAGAAGTACAAACCCAAGATAATAACAAAATGATAATGACAGACATAGTTTTGCCAAAAGTTGGTTTTTTATCCATTACTTTATACCCTTTGGTCTCCAATTAACTGTGTGCACATGAACTTGTGCTCTTAAAAATCATTATGACCTAGCAAATCAGCAACAGCTGGAGTGTCAATATGAGAAGAGAACTTTCCACACTGGGTGGTGTGTGAAAACACCAACACAGGAGTGGCAGCACAACTGTGTTCAAGCTCCTAAGTTGGTCCATTGTTCACCAGTTTCTGTGAAATAACCAGCCTGCTCACCCGCACTTAAGTCATTCCCCTGACACATTTGAGTCTCTTATAGGCTTATAGGAACTTCTAGTATTTTTTTTCACCACACTCAAAAGATCATAGAGGAAATGGGGAACTGAGCCATGGATGGAGCTGCTAATATAAAATATTATGAATTTACATAGCTGGATAAGCATTTATGATTATGACCTAAGGTTTCTGATTAGTGGTGTGCTAGTAATCTTAGCACAGAGTATAACAAAAACAATGATACAATGAGCTTAAATATTTAAGCTAAAAAGGAATATGTATAAAAAGAAATTGAGATTAAAAAAGTGGGAAAGAATTAGACAACATAACAAACCTCAATATTCAGTAAGGAGGCTTGGAAGGACATTGATCATATAGGCCTACTGATGTTGTTGTGTGCCATTGAGACGGAACCAACTCATAGCTGACCCTCCAGTAGGTTTCAGAGGCAGTAAATCCTAGGAGAGGAGATTACTCATCCTTCTCCCTCATAGAAGGTGATGGATTTGAACAGTGTGATTTGGGGATTGCAGCACACCTTCTTACCACTAGGCCACCAGAGCTCCCTGCCCTAATGATGTTGGTGGTGTTGTTAGTGCCATCAAGTCAAATATGAACTATAGTAACCCTATGAACAACAGATCTTATCCCTATGCTATAGCCAGTGTCATCCTCACAATCTCTGACGCATCAGGCCCATTGCTGCTGCACTGTGTCAATTACCTGGTGAAGGATCTTCCTCTCCATCACCTCCTTCTGCTTTTCCGAACATGATATCCATCTCCAAGGAATAGCCTCTCCTAGCAAGATGCCTAATGAATGTGAGACAAAAAATTATCATCTTTTCCTCCAAGGAGCACTCTGGGTACACCTTCTCCAAGACATATCTGTCTGTTATTTTGGCATTTCATGAGATATTCAGTATGCTTCTCCGACATCACAGTTCAAAGTCTAGCTCTCAGATGTAGAGCAGTGACTGAAAAGATTATGGCCTAAATCATGCACACTTTAGTCCCCAAATTGACATCATTGCTCCTCAGTAATTTGGAGAGGACTCTGACTAATGACTTTTCCAGTGAAACATGTCTCTTGATGTCCTGACAACAAGTCCAAAGTGCATACTACTTGTTATTGTTATTGTTATGTGCCAGCAATTCACTTGCAACTCATAATGACAATGTGTACAATAGACCTAAACCCTGCTCTATCCCTTGCCAATCATTTTGTCTCCAGCATGCCTATCCCCATTACCCCACTAATCGAATCAAGCTATCTCATCAAGGGTCTTCTTCTCCTGTACTGTCCCTCCACCTTCCCAAGAAAGACATCCCTCTCCAAGGACTGGTCCCTCCTTGCAACATGTCCAATGTACATCTGACAAGCTTCAGAATCCTTGCTTCCAAGGAACAGCCTGGCTCTACCCTCTCCAGGATGAACTTGTTTGTTCTCCTAGCAGTCCATGATATATTCAATACTCTTCTCCAGCAACAAAGTTATACTACTTACAAATTAAAAAACCTGCCATTAATGCCCTGCACATGAACTGAAACTTATATGAGTATTGGTGACATTGTAATAAAGAGTGGAACAGCCACAAAAAAGGTAAGCAGTTCAAATCCATCAGTTTCTCCACAGTAAAAAAAAAAGTGTGCAATCTCCTTCCATATGATTCACTGCTTCTGAAAATCTACTAGAGGGTCCACTGAGTGTATTCTGATACGACGGAACATAGAAGCATAACACCAATGGTAAATACTGGTGATAGAGATGTAAAATAGATGTTGTTTTGTTGTTCTTATGTGCCGTCGAGTCGCTTGCGACTCATAGCAACCCTATGTACAATAGCCCTAAACTCCGCTCTGTCCTGTGCCAATCGCACTGTCTCTGACACTCCCATCCCAATTATCCCAGTCACTGAATCAATCCACCTCATAGAGGGCCTTCCTCTCCTGCGCTGTCCCTCCACCCTCCCAAGCATGATGTCCCTCTCCAAGGACCGGTCTCTCCTCACAACATGTCCAAAGTATGTTAGATGGAGCCTTAGAATCCTTGCCTCCAAGGAGCCGCCTGGTTTAACCCCTTCCAGGACAAATCTGTTTGTTTTCCTAGCAGTCCATGGTATTCTCAATACTCTTCTCCAGCACCACAGCTCAAAGGCACCAATTCTTCTGTTCTCCTTGGTCATTGTCCAACTCTCTGATGCATGCCTAAAAATATGAATTTGTAATTTAGCCAAGGAGACATGAAAACTTCCTATCTTCATTTTCCACCTATTTTTAAATACCACTGTTTTTATCTCTGTCTGTAAATATATCATCTTTGTCTTAACTTTGGTACTCAACTGCTTATTTTCTCTTAACTTTTTCCCCCCTATAAGAACCCTTCCCTCTCCACCATAGGAACTCTCATGGCCTCATCATAAAGAGTTGCACTGCAATCCAAAGTATGTGATTTGAATCCACCAGCTGCTCCATGAAAACAAACTGGACAATTTCCTCTGGTGTATTTAACTCTCTCTGAACACCTACTGGAGGGTCAGGTCTGGGTCAGTTCCAACTTGACAGTAATAACAGCAACAGTATAGTTGTTTCAAATAGTAATGCTAATATAGAATTTAATTTTTAAAAAATGTTGGACTCGCCAATCTATCATTTCTTTGGTATGCAAAATTAACAGTTTATTGAATGGTTTTGAGATATTAAGTGGTAGTAAGTTTATAGAATATTGTTGTTGTGTACTGTAGAGTTCAAACTGACCTGAGGCTGACCCTCTAGTGGGGTTTTCAGAGGCAGTTAATCACACAAGAGGAGATTATCTTTTCTCCTACAGAGCAGCAGGAGGCCTTGAACTGACTGCCTTTGGTATTGCAGCACAGCTTCTTGTTATTAGGCTACCTGGGCCCCCTAATAGGATATTACTTGTGAAAATGATCTTAAAACCATTAAGGTAATAACTACATGCAAATGTGCTGCTTTTATGTAACTGATATTATCATTGTTAGTCATTTTTTAAACTTTTATTTTTATCATCAATGTCACAAACTGAATTTTAAACTAAAAAATGCAAAAAGTAATATTTTAGTTGATTTTTTTCTTTTACAGAAGTCCTGTGAAAGAAATTTGATGATCTTTCTATTAGGATTGGCCCATAATAGTCTTCAGTCACATTTCGATCAATTTTTTTTAAATTTTAATTGGGATTTTTAGTAAAAGTTTACAGAAAAAGTTGGATTTTCATTCATTCATTGCTGCACATATCCCCACTCCCTTTTTCCCCCACCCCACTTCACTTTTTAATAATTTTATTAATTTTAATGGACATTTACAGAGATTTTGGATTTCCATTCATTCGTTGTTGCACTTTTTGCCCTGCCCACCCCTCTTCCCAGTTTGCTCTTCTCTTTGAAAAGTAAAAGAACAATTCCTTCATTTGTTTACAATTCCCCCCTTCCCCTCAAGTACACTCAACTAGGCAACCTTCATTCTGGACATTTGTGATAATCATAATATCCTATCAAAATGATTGATTGTTCTTCTCAATGAAGTTTGGGAGTAAATTGTATAATTGTAAATTGTATAGTAAAAATTATTAGTAAAATATCAGCATAAAATATTTCAGATAACACAAATTAAAGAAAATCACACAACATAACACTTGGCTAGAGATTTTGCTTGATATTTTGTAGCCTATTCATAATTAATATAAGCATATAATATATTATCAATTCTCCAAATGGAAGTATTTCTTATATTTAAGTGGAGAAATATTTTAGAAAAGTAATTATAATGATTCAAATAATATTTAAATTGAAAATGTTTCTTAATTCATTTATGGCCCTGGCACTGTTACTGTGTGAATTGTGGTCTAATGTAGACAAGGTGGGTGCTTTTGGCCTTATTTCCATTTCTTCTCAACTGAGGTTAGCCAAAGTTCACTCACCTTGTCAGCTAAGTTTTTAAGCCAGATGAATTGTTTTATATAATTGAGCTAACTACAGTTAATAGCCTAATAGATTATGCCTCTAACTAAAAAAAAAAAGAAGTAATTGCTTGCAAAAGAATTCATTAAATATTTCAATCACATCTACACTATCAAAATAGAACAAGGTGACAAAGGCACTTTCAATGGTAACCAAACCAATAGTAATAGCAAAGCTACTTAAATGGTGTGTTAAGATCATTTATAATTCTTTGTATGATGTGTTTGTGCTGTGTGTGAGAGAAAGTGAGTAGAGCAGAAGAAAAGCGGATTATAAATTTAACTCTTTGTTGAAGCGCAAATACTTGCAAATTATTATTTTTCCTTCCATGACATTACTTCTACATAGTACACTTTAGGAGTATATAAAAAGATCAAAGAAGACTAGCTGCTATATTTTTTGAATTGTGAATTTTAGTATTAATGACTTTGTGTTTCTCTTTCTAAATTTATTTTATATGTAAACATGTCATGGTTTAAATATTAGTGATTCATTTAATGAGAATACAAAATCATTGCATATCTTGCTACATTAAAAAAAATCAATCAATCCAAGAAAAGTTTAAAAATTAACTGTTCTTGAGTTCCATGATAGTGAGGTTACATTAAAAATACACGATGCAAGAAAAGTTTTAAAAAAAATGTACTAGATAATACACTTAATTGATATGAGGTCCATCTTCTTGAGTTATTATGCAATTTATTTTAGTTATTTTTGAAAACCCTTCCAACTGTTTCATCATGCAAAATATTGTGGATATTTTTTCCCTCAAAGGAAGATCTGATGGCTTAGTGGGAAAAGATATACCGAAAATTCAAAGGCACATTGCTCAAGTCCACCAGCTGTTCTACATGAAAAGATGGGCAACCTTTTCCCATGTAATTTACTACCCCTGAAAACCTATTGCACGATCTGCTATGAGTTGATTCTGACTCAACAATGCATAACAACTAACAAAAATGTAAAATAAAGATTAAACATATAGTGTTTAAGATTGGAGAAACTAAAATATGGTTTAGATTTTAAAAAAACTTATGAATATATAATAGTTGAAATACAGTATGCATGTTCAATAATGGGTCCCTATTCACAAGTCTACTAAAAAAGATAACAATTACAGGACACGATGGCATTTAAAAAAGTAAGGTAAATTTTGTTTGTAACTTCCAACATGTCTTTTTCCCATTTCCCCCAATACCTTTCTCTACCTGAATCTTTATCAATTTGAAATTAAATTTATATTGATCACTTAAGTATTTCTTACATATACTTGTGAGTTGTGTTGTGTTTGTAGCAAACTGCTTTGTTAAATCAAGATTGCACCTCTCTTGTCTTCGAATCTGCAAGCAGCTTTATGGGAGAAAGATGAGAAGTTTCTACTTGTGATTTATAAATTGAGAAATACAATGAAGCATTACTGTGAGCCCAATCCAGCTCTACGGCAGTGACTTCAAGGATTGGGATTTTTTTTAATGGATACTAAAATTTTAACTATATTTTTAAAACGTAAACTTCATAGGAGATGACAGATTATCTTTAAATGGACCAAAAGATAATATAAAAATTATCTGAGAGTTACAATTATTGATCGTTTTCATTTATCTTTTATAAATCTAGAAAGAAAATCTATATACTCTTGGAAATTTGAACTGTTCTAAAATAACTTTTTCTCTGAGTTTATCATGTATAAAGTTATAAACCAGGCTTAGTCAACTGCATCTGGAAAGTGTCTGAAGGGAGATTGTGCCTGATGTGTTACAAGCAATCAGGAAGCATCTCTGTGTTTGCTATGAGTGAAAACCGACTCAACAACGGTGTATTTCAGTTTGAGAATATGCAGCGTTGCATGGTGGGCTGCTCCTTGGAGGCAAAGATTCTGAAGCTCCATCTGACATACTTTGGACATGTTGCAAGGAGGGGTCAGTCCTTGGAGAGGGACATCATGCTTGGGAGGGAGGAGGGACAGCACAAGAGAGGAAGACCTTTGATGAGATTAATTGATTCAGTGACTGGGGTAATTGGGGAAGATGTGTCAGAGACAATAAGATTGACACAGGCTAGAGCAGGATTTAAGGCTGTCGTACATAGGGTTACTATGAGTCGTAGGCAACCCAACAGCACATAACAACAACAACAATCTTGGTGGCATCTTGCTATTCTCTCTACCTGGAATTCACTTCTCCAAAATATCATCATGGCTTTATCAGCTATTCCCTTCAGATAATATTAGAACGCTACCCTCTTAAGAAGCCTTACCTTTCCAGGCTATTTTAAATCACAACTCAAACATTTCATATTCCCTTTTCTTATTTTGTTTTTTCTCAGCACCACTAAGTACAACCTAGCACATTATATGTCTTGTTAATTTGTATCTTGCTTATTATCTGTATTCCCCAGAAAAACATAAACTTCATGAATCAGGGATATTTGCTTGTTTTGTTCTTACATCTATCTCCAGAGCTTAGAATGTTGTTTATTAGATAGTACAGATGGCCAATAAATATTGGCTAATTTCATAAATTAATGTGGAAAATTAACCAAACTCTTTATTATACTCTGGCACCTGCATAATTTTCAAAGAAGAAGAAAGATAAACAAAATATTTGAAGAGTATGTCACATTAATTGGAAGAGCTTATTTTCATAATTGTTGTTGTTGATTACCTTCAAGTTGAGCACAACTCATAGTGATCCTGTGAACAAAAGGCCTGAAGTCTTTCTATAACTATCGGCATTTAACAAACTTCATAGAGTTTCAGGAGGCATGTTGTATAGGAAGTGAACATGATAAAAATTTAGTCATAAAGAAATAATCCTATCAGTCCTCCAAAGAAAGAACAAATGAAAATGAATCACTTGGCATGAGTTATACTTCCTATAATTGAGGTATTGATTAGGCCCAAATAACACTAATACGTCAAGTTAAGGGGAAATCACAAAGTCTAGAAATGTATTTGTGGTGAAGTGGATATGAGATTATATGAAATACATGGACAAACAGAGGCATAGGAGGGTGGACTCCAAAAGATTAGATATGTAACATGTAACAAGTTAGTTGCTGAAGTATTTTAACTTAAAATTAGAAATCTCATAATATGATGTTTCTTACTGTTAGCTGCCAGTAAGTTAGTACTTATCCGTGCCAATTCTATGTATGAAAGAATATAATGCCACCTCATAATTGTATATTTGAGCCCATTTTTGCACTATTGTGTCAGTTCATCTAATGGAAGTTTTCCATCCCTTTCATTGACACTTTATTTTCCCAAACATGAATTTTTGTTTCAGTAGTTCACTTTTCATGAAGACCTCTAAACAAGAAGTCTTAGCATACTTACCTTTTAAGAACCACACTGATGGTCTCTTCTTCCTCCAAAACTAACATGCTAGTTATAAAGTTTTACTGAAGATTTTTTGGAAATAAATCACTAAGCCTTTTTCTTAATCTATCGAAATTGTGCACCATGATTAGTCATATTTGTATTTAAAATATTAGTTTACAGCATCAAAATAATACTTTAAAACATAATAGCAAAACATAAGCCTGCACAAACTGACAAATGAGTGGTAATAGGCCCTCTTCAAGAAAGTGTTTGAGAAGGAGATGTAAGCATTTTAGAGTTTTAATTGTCAGTGGTTCTAACTAAAGCTACACTTGCTCAAGGTGATTATATAATGATATGAAAATTCAATTTTTGAATTCAGTCTATCACATTGACAACATGGAAACATAAAACATGAGGATGCCCAGCTGTAGTCACAGGTTTTCACAGGATTCTAATTTTAAATATCAGCCTGAATATTCTAAACCCTATTCATTTATATAAAGGTCCTAAAGAAGACATTAATTTCAAAATATAGGTTTTTTTTGGTTATTTCTCATCTACAGTAGAATTTTCCATGCCTTTCTGACAGCTTGTCAATGGAAAGACTTTATAACTGTTTTATCTAGTGCTTATGTCTCTGCTTAAAATGAATCTAATAGAGAGAACAAGGAGACACATTTAGGGATGATTAATGTAAAAATACTCTTTGATGAGCAGTATAATGCATATTAATTTCAAATGTTTTATTTCAATGTATAGGCTGTTTCAGATACCATGTTATTTATAATTAATGAAGGACAAATCTCTAAGTTTCTTTTCTGGCATTTATAACTCACTGTGAGAACGTGTTTATTTAACTAGCACGGCCTGGCCCCAATCCAGAATGAATATTTGTGCAAATCTATGATCAGTATTAATATTAATTTATTAAACAATTAGAGTATGGCAAATGAAACATATAATTCACTTAATATAATAATATGATTATTTCTCCTCACAACTCTCTTTACCTTCATTTAAGAAATCCCTAAAGTCTGAAGGTATATGTTTATACATATTTATGTAAATATTTCTTTTTATTTATGAAAGGGGATCATTTGTTCCCTCACGTGGGGAAACTAAAATTTCACTTTGACATGATACAAATCAGTTATAGAAAACAAATTATTGTAAAGTCTTTAGAAACTGAAATGATGCTGTTGGAATATAGTAACAATATAAATAAATCTAGAAGATGCAGATTTTTATCTTCTTAGCATGAGATGGGTTTGCCCAGGATCATATCTCTGAATTTAGTTCATTGATTTTTACTCACACATGATTTTTTAATTGAAACCAAGAACTATCAAAACCAAGAATTGGTTTATAATCTTTCAAAATGTGTATTTACAGAGACCTTGGAATGGAAACCTTTTGTTCAGAAAAGCGGTTGTCTTTTTAATGTTTCTATAAATAGCAATAAAACACTTTTTAAAAGAAATTAATGTTTTTATTTCGTTCCCTTTTTATTTTCAAAAATAAATAGAAAAGTTGGAACACAGGAAAGTATCATGAATTTTGTCGTTTTTATTGTTGTGTGCCATTGAATTGCCTGTGACTCATAGCAACCTTAATGTGCAATAGATCTGAACCTGGCCCACTCTTGGCCTGTCTCACTGCCTCCAACATACCTGTCTTCTTTTTTTTTTTTTTTGTCTTCTTTACGCCAGTTACTGTGTGAATCCAACTCATCCAGGGTTTTCTTTTCTATGTTGTACCTCCACCCTTTCAAGAATGATGTCCCTCTCCAGGGACTTGTCTCTCCTTGACCACATACCCAAAGTATGTGAGACAAAATTCTAAATACCTTGCCTCCAAGAAGCAAGCTGATTTCACCCTGACCGGGATAAACCTATTTGTTACCTTGGTAGTCCATGATATGTTCAAGATTCTCCTCCAGCACCACAACTCAAAGATATCAATTCTTCTATCAATTCTAGTTCTTGTCCAGCTCTCTGATACATAGCAAGTAATTTTGAAGACCATGGCCTGAATCAGGTGTACCTTAGGCTCCTGAATGACATCATTGTTGTTACTTTTTAAACATTTAAGAGAGGTCTCTGACAACAACTTTCTCAAGAGCAATTGATGTCTTGGCTGCTTGTGCCAAGAGTGTTGGTTACGGAGCTGAGCAAACTGAATGTTAATGACCTCAATCTCTTCTCCATCCTGGTGCTGTCAGTAGGTCCAGTAGTGAGATTCTTTAGCTTCTTAATGTTGAGCTTCAAACCATATTGAAGACTATAGTGCTTGCCCTTCCCCAGCAAATACTTCACGTCCTCCTCAGTTTCAGAGAGCAAGGCTATACAAATATTCATACTAAATCCCTGTACATTTAGGAGCTCTGGTGGCTGGTAGTAAGACGATGCACTGCAATCTCAGTGGCACATGGTTTAAATACACCGGCTGCTATGGAGCACAAGGACCGGCAATCTCCTCCCATGTGATTAACTCTGCTGGAGGGTCAGCTATGGGTCCGTTTCCACTTGCCGACACACAGCAACAACATATTTATATATTAAACTGCCTTTGAAAAAAAATCAGTGATTTATATGAACCATTGAATGTTCAGTGGCAGAATTCTTGCCTTTTATACAGGAGATAGCAGGTTAATTCTCAGAAAATTATTGTCATGACCCATCACTACTCACTTGTCTGCAAGGTTTCTGTGTTGTTACGTGTGGAGCATATTCCAGTGATGTTTCTAGATTAAGACAGATGAGAAAAACTCTAGAGATCTCCTTCAGAAAACAAAGCAATAAAAATCTGGTGGATCACAAATCTAATCGTAACCAATTATGGAGAAAGCCTAGGATTAGAGAGAATTTTGAGAGATTTACCCCGCCCTGCCCCTCCTTTGCCTTGCCTTTCCTCTTTTTTTCTCCTCTCCTCCCCTCTCCCCTTTTTCCCCTCCCCTCCCCTTTTTCCTTCCCCTCCTGTCTCATTTACTCTCCTTTCCTCTTCCAACTCTGCAGAAAGTTACCATAAGTAGGAAGATGACATGAAAGGCACTCACAGTGCCTTTCCTCCATGACCCTGTTGTTTCCCTTCTCAAAGATCATTACTATCTGTAATTCTCTAACACTATAAATTTCTTTTGACTGTTTCCTTGAAGACAATATTTCAATGTACTAATGACACTTTAAAAAACTATTCATAAAAAAAGAAGAAAAAACTATTCATTTGATATTTTAACACTTTCATGGAGCAGCCATTAGTCAAGAGGAATCAAAAGGAAATAAAACATTTCAACTCAGCTTTAATAAGACTACATGTTTTATGATCATTGAAAACACGTGGGAAGATGATACCATGCTCAAAGGTCTAAGTTTTAATGACAGCTAAATCATTGATTCTACAAATTTCCCCTATATATTTTTTAAAGACTCGAAGGCACATAGCAACAACAACAATGTAAATTTAAGAGGGAAAAGATGAATCTATTACTTTCTAATAATATGTAACCGAATAAATGGTTTATAGATGGAAAACATTTTTTTAATTGGAGAATAAATTTACATTTAAGAATTTGTAGGTGGTTAGAGAGCATTATATAAGAACATATTAAAAATTAATTCAGTTAGTTCAAGGAATGTCATTTATTTTTGCAATTAATATTCTATTCTCCATAACTGTGTCCCAGAGTTAAAAGTGCTTAATGAGTTCTTACTGGAAAGTGACTATTTTAAGAGAATATAATGGCCTTTAATCACTTCACTCTAGCTATTAGTGAGAAAGGTAGTCAGGAAATGGTTCTAATTTTGTTATAAAATTAATTGAAATTCCAGTTGAATGAAATAAGAAGTTTGTCAACATATAACTTCCATTATCTTGAGTCAAAAGAGTCTCTTTTCCTTATTTCTATGATATAAATTATACATTTATTTGAGTAAAATTTTATTACTCACCAGGTGAGACTAGCTGAAGAAGGCATGCAAAACAACTTCTAAATAAGCAAATGCTATATAGTACTGGAGGTCATCAAAGATGACAGGCACATGGGCTCTTAGAAGCAGTTTTACTGGAGGTCATCAAAGATGACAGGCACATGGGCTCTTAGAAGCAGTTTTACTGGCACATGGAGCTTCCATGGATTGAAGATGACTCCTTAATATTGAACAAGAAGTAGTGACTTTTGACTTCTAGTCACCATGATGAGGGCTATATTCAGGGTCTCAATTAGTGCATCTAACACTCAGGGAGGTAAATATTATTCCCTTTTTATCGCAAAATTTCCTAAGATTTATGGAAGTAAACCATTTTCTCAGTATCAAACGAACATAATTTCTACTGAAAAATTTGAAGTACAATGTCATATAACCCTAAAAACCAGCAGAAAGATGATTTTATAAAGCATTTAAAACGATGCTAGGCATAATAAACTGTTTGAAGAATCTCAGGGTACAAGCAGTAAGCTTTGAGGTTTTGGCCTTGTATCTTTGAAGTCTTAGAAAAGATTTAACATAGGGTGCTTCAGGCACCTTTAAAGTGTGAGGCTTAGCACAGCAGTATTGTCATCAATTGTGAGCTTATTAGAAATGCAAATTTATGAACTTTATGCTATATCTCTGAATCTCTGATGATGAGCTTTAGAAAACCATGTTTTACAGTTCTTGAGGTGGTTCTTAAGGTGCATTAAAAGTTGGAGAATTAATGGTGTTTTTTAGATGTCTCATTGCTAACTAAAATACCCAACAGCTAATGTCAAGCAACTTAGTTTATCCTCCTGAGTCTCAGTTTACTCATTTGCAAAACGTAAGTAAAAATAGTAATAGTAGCTGCATCATAACCTTTTAGCAGATTTATGTAAAGCATATGGAAAAATGCTAGACACATAGTAGTGATATGTTAGTGACTATAAATGAACATATTTTCTGGTGATAAAACTGAAAATTATTGCTATGAAAGGAATTCATGAAATTTTTAATAATTTGAATTTAATAATGAAGTAAAATAAATATTTTATTACTGTACATAAATAAACATACCTTTTATAACTTGGTTCATCACTCAAAATATATAGAACTTAAATGGGAAAAGAAATGAGAAGCTCACATAAATATGTTGTATTAAATTTTGCTGTTTTATGAAGATGAATTTATAAGGAATTCAAAGCAGATGCAATTAGTGTTGCAAATTAGAAACTTCAAATAGTGATTTTGCAAACATGTGATTTAACAACCAAATCAGAGAAGAGGAAAAAAAAAATAAGTAAATTTGGATTTATTCAGAGACTTAATTTTGTGATAAGTGATTCCCAAAAGAAAACATATGATACACATGGTTGCAAAAAGAAGAATTTAATATATGAGAAAAATTGCTGTAGAAATTTTAAGCATCTAGGAAGACCATTAATAGAATCCACATATATTCATTTAAATAGATGGGGATAATTTATAGTAGCATTTATTTCTTTTATATCTATGCCTTTTAAATTTAGTTTATATTGGTGAATAATCATGTTTTAAAATGGCAATTGGGCACTAAATGATGATGCAAAGGATATGAAAAAAGAGCCACACATAGATGTTTTGAGAAATGTTACAGGCCTACCAGACAATCTTTGATGGGAAGAATATGGTTAAGCAACTTCTTATTTAAGCTGTAAACTAAGAATATTTATTAATTTGGAAAAAAAAAGTTGAATCCTTCTTGTCCACATACACTATATGCATGCATGCCCTTAAAGCATGTGCATTTGGAAGACTACAAGCAAAAAATAAGAAGATTATTTGAGAGACATTGATTTACATTTCTTTTTTATCAGAATAAAGGAGAAAAAAATCAAATGTTAATCAATTTTTAATATCATTTGGATAAGTTTTTTGATAGACATAGGGATCTAATTTTTAGAAGGTCTCAAAAGTGTAGTTTGTAGTTTTTGTTAGGTACCGTTGAGTTGAGTCCAGTATGGTTTATAATGATCCTATCAACAACAAATCTGAATCTTTTCGTACTTTGTGCTATGCTGTATTCTCTAATACACTTGAGCCCACTGCTGAAGTCACTGTGCCACTCCATCTCTTTTGGTGTCTTCCTCTCTTTTGTTAATCTACTTTTCCAAGGAATAGCCTCTCCTAGCAACATGTCCTCTACTGTTCACAGGATTTTTAATGAGCTTACATATTGTACAAGATTATGAAGGTGGCACAGGATACAGCAGTTTTAAGATTGATTGTTCATAGGGTTTCTAAAAGTCATACTTAACTTGAAGGCCCCTAACAACAAGAGAAACAACAAGCAAGATGTCCAAGTAAGAAAGATAAAACTTCACCATCCTTGCCTCCAAGAGCACTCTGGGTGTACATTTTTCAAGACATTTCTTTTTGTTCTTCTGGAAGTCTATGGTAAGTACTCTTCTTAAGTATAGTTTATTCTTCTGTCATCCTTATTCCTTGTCCAGCTCTTAGATACATAGCAAGTAATTGAAATGGCCTCAGTCTAGTATACCTTAATCTTCAAACTACTATCATTGGTCTTCAATATTTTGGAGGGATTCCTAACAGCAAACTTGCCCACATCAATATGTCCCCTGATCTCCTGACTGATAGTGACAAAAATATTGATTGTGTATCTAATTAAGATAAAATCATTGACAGTTTCAATTATTTCTCCATCTACCATAATTTTGTCTGTTGGCCTAGTGGTAAGGATTTTTTTTTATTGATATTGGCATGTAATCCATATTAAAGAGTCAACACAAACTGTTGATGAGTCTTCCGCCTATCTTTATGCCACATACCTCTTTACAGAGTCCAGCTCTTCTCATTGTACTATTTTAAAATTTTATTTGAATTTGTGGATAATAACAAATTATGACTCTCACTAAGAAGAATGGAGATTTCAAAACAATTTGTGCTTATATGAAACCTATACATAGACCAAGAAACTGTTGTTTGAACAGAGCAAATGAACACTGCATGTTTTCATATTAAGTTTGTGCAACTATTAGGGAAGGCAGTACGACACTTTCTCAAAAAGCTGGAAATAGAAATGCCATTTGACCCAGCAATTCTACAACTGGGAATATACCCTAAAGAAACCATAACTGCCCTCCAAGCAGATATATGCACACCCATGTTTATTGCTGCTTTGTTCACAAAACAAAGAGCTGGAAACAACCCAGGTTCCCATCAACAAATGAATGGATAGAGAAGCTGTGGTATATTCACAAAATGGAATATTATGCAGCACTGAAAACAAAGAACTCATGAAATATTATACAAAATGGGTGATTTAGGAGGACATTATGCTGAGTGAAATAGTCACAAAAAGACAAATAAGGCATAACGCCACTGTTATAAAATAGGACTGATATGGGAGTTGGGGGATATGAAGAAAAGAAGTGATAAATAATGTGTATGTCATTGAAACAGACGAGGGAGAGAACTGTATAAAAGGAATATATGATTAGGTATTATTGGCATGACAAGAGTCCAGAATAAGAGCTTCATAGTAAAGTGGTCTGGGGTGGCAAGGTGTGTATAACAGTGATGAGGAAGGGGTGAGTGGGTAGGAGAAAGATGTGCAACAATGAAGGATTGGAAACCCAGTCTTTATAAACTTTCATTAAAATCTCAATAGAAAAAAAGTTTATTTCACTGATGTATGCTTTTTTCCATACATACGTAAGTTGTGTACTGAGCAAATAATTTGAGAAGCTGGATGGTATTAATAAGAATGTGGCATCAGTGTCAGAGGTAGACTCATCAACATCTATGTAATGCAGATGACACTATTTTACTTGCTGAAAGCGCGGAGGTCTTGAAATTCTTTCTGGAGAAGGTGAAAGAATAGTCTTCAACATGTATTGCATCTCAATGTCAAACAAAAATTCTTACTATTGGACTGATAGGCAATGGCATGATAGATGGGAAAATTATAGAAACTGTCAACTGACTACTTTATCCTAATTGTACTAAAAAAAAAAATCAACAACCTAGGCACCAATCATCAGGAGACAATGAGACATATTGCTTTGGGAAAACCTGCTGACCTCTTCAAAATACTAAGTAGCAGTTTGAAGACCAAGCCATGCTTGATTATGGTCATAGTCTCTTCAATCTCTTGCTATGCATACAAGAGGTGGATAATAAATAACAGTTGAACAATTGATGCCTTTGAGTCTGGTATTGGAGAAAAGAACTCAATATTCCATAGAAAACACACAAAAAACTTTGGAGAACAGTGAAGCCAGAGTGGTCCTTAAAGGGAAAGATTACAAAGCTTCATTTCACATAATTCAGGCATATTGTTAGGGGAGCATATTTCTTGGAGAAGGACAACATACTTGGAAATGTGGAAGGTCTACAAAAAAAAGACAAAGTCCCTCAACCAGATGTACTGGCACAGTGCTTGCAGCAATAGGTTTAAGTATGTTGGAGATGATCAGTATGGTATAGGATAAGAGAGGTTTCAGATTTGTTGTTCAAAGACTTTCTATGAGTCTTCCTCTACTCAACAGTACCTAACTACAAGAACAATAATACTTTTAACTTATATTTATTCTCTTCTCTACTTATTCCATAGATTCAGACTCCTAATTTCCCCATATTTTTGTTTGATAATCTTTATAGTTTTATATTTTACACCTGCTTTTTTGTTTAATCTTGAGCTATTTTATATATGACAAAAGGTTAGTATCTTATTTCAATTTTCAGCAAATAGATATCCAATTTTTCCATCACTATTTGCTAAAGAGGCCATATTATCTCTACATAATGGGTTTCTTCTTTTTTGTTAAAGATCGTTTTGTCCATAGGTTAAATTATTTATTTCTAGGCTTTCTGTGTTATTCTATTGGTCTATGTAGCAGTTGCTCTATCTGTATAACTGATCATTTTGACTGTGAGTATGCTTTGAGTTCAGGGAATGCCAGCTCTCCTGCTAAATGAGTTTTACTTTTTATAAATTTTATTAAATTCCTTGTCTTGATTTCTTTCTTATTTGAAATTCTGTAACTACATTATCTCCCCACTTGCATTGTTGTTTTCCTCATTTATAGGTTGACATCTCTGGCTCCTTAGTGGTCTAGTCTTTAGTCTTCTAAGTTTTTTAGTGATCCATGTTAGCAGCATTCAAGAAAACAAAAGATGTGTTGGATTGGGCCAGTCTCCTGGAAAGGTCTTCTTTATGGTGCTAAACAGAAAGGATATCAGTCCAATATCTATACTGAGGGTGACCCAAGACATGAAATAAAGAATCAATGGAGAATCTATGCTTTTGAATTGTACTGTTAGTAAAGAATATTGACTATACCATGGACTGAGAAGAGAACAAACAAATTTGCCTTCAAGAGAATACAACTTTAACAACAAGGATGGTGAAACTCTATGTCATGTGCTTTAGGCATAAAACATTATTGTTGGAAATGTAGAGGTTCAGCAAAAAAAAAAAAAGATGATCCTCTAGGATATAGACTGACACAATGATTGCAACAATGGACTTAAACATGATGATAATTGTGAGGATGGAGCAGAGGGTAGGGCCAATTTTCAACCTGCTATCGATTGATTCACCGTGAGTCATAATTTACTTGATGGTACCTCAAGAAAGAAATTCTCTTCTTTTTGTCTTCCTCTGAATCAGCTTCTGAATGATGTTGTCATGTGTGATAATTATAATTTGTTGTCTGTCATTATTCTATTTCTGGAGATCTCATTTTAATATTTTTATTAATGTTGGTAAATTTTTCATAAGTTTGCTTAGTTATTGTTTATCTAGAAATGTTCTAAATTCATCAACATATTTGAGGAATGATTTTTTAGTCTGTACAAATATTTGGTATATTTTTCTTTCAGATAGATAGAAAGAAAGAAAGAAAGAGACCACAGCTTAGTCTTCTTGGTTTTCTTTATAAGTAGCACTTGTATTTTACTGAGCTGCTTTCAGTAATTTCTCTTTGTC
>NW_006399897.1:2724057-2725465 GCF_000299155.1 Elephantulus edwardii | reverse complement strand
TAGCAGGGATGGCATCCACTTCCTAAAAACATGCCTCTAGAAACTCTAGGAACTTTGAGAAACGATGATCGTTATAGAAAGGCTTCAAGCCTTTTGTTCACAGGGTCTCCATGAGTCATGCTCGACTTGACAAAAATCAACCAGATGACCTATTTTTTTCTTCTAGTTTTTTATTGGTTTACATATATATCATATTTTTCATATGTACTTTGTGTTTTATAATCTTTGATATGTATTTTATATCATTGATTATCACTGCTCTGTGCCTATTATCACCTTACATTTTAAAGTCACCATTAAACCTTTCCCATTACTTCAACTTTCCTCCCTCCACTAAACTCAGCTAAGTGATTTTTTCCCCTTTCCTCATTTTCTTTTCCTTCTTTCATTTTCCTTTTGAACATTTATACACATCTTATTCAGTTATCTTCATCCTTTCACAATTGTGGCTTTATGCAATATTTGTCTATATGTGACTGAGCTATTTCCCTCAGGAAAACGTTCTCTAGTCTCTCCCAAGTTATATAGCATTCTAGAAAACTATTGCTCTTTAGTGCTTCACAGTATTCCACTGTGTGAATGTACTACAATTTTTCCATCCATTTGTTTGTTGAAGGGCATTTGAGCTGCTTCTATTTTCTTGCTATTGTGAATATTGGAACCTTCATACACTGTTTGTGGGATTGGAAAATGGTATAATCCCTATGGAAGATAGTTTGGCATTTCCTGAAAAAGCTGAACATAGAGAATTCATATGACCTATCCACTCCAATGCTAAGAATACCCTGAGGAAGATGAAAGTGAGACACAAATGGAGATTTGTGCACTAATATTCATAACAAAACAACAGCTAGGACATGAAAATAGTCAAAATGTCAATCAACAAATTACTGGATTGATAAATTGTAATATATAATGGAATACTAAGCACTACTCAGGAGCAACAATTTTAAAAGTACTATGTAACTAACATGGAAGAGGCTAGAGAACATAAAACTGAGTGAATTATCTCATGCTATAAGGATAAATTCTGCATTATTTCAGCAAGACCTTTATAATAATAACAGAAGGATAACTTGTAAGATGTGTGTGGATATCCAAGGAGGTTTGGGGAGGAAACAAAGAGTCTGACAGTGGGGAGAGTAGCAAATCAGAGTCACAGAGTTTGGTGGATAGGGGAAGTGAAGTAATTAGGAAAAATCCATGGAGATGTGAAATGGGATAAGAGTGTTCACTGATCAATGATGATTATTTTATTTCACTTTATTTTTTTATTTGTGTATATGACTTTGAGTCTATCCCAACTGAATTTCAGAACCATCTCAGGACCAGATTTGAGGCTTTGAACACTAATGAACGAAGGTCAGATGAGTTGTGGGAGGATATCAAGGGTATCATCCAGGAAGAG
>NW_006399897.1:2707145-2717385 GCF_000299155.1 Elephantulus edwardii | reverse complement strand
CAGGAGGGGAAGACCCTCTATCTATGAGATGGATTGACTCGGTGACTGGGGTAATCTGGATGGGTGTGTCAGAGGCAGTGCGGTTGGCGCAGGATAGGACAGGGTTTAAGGCTGTTGTGCATAGTGTCCCTATGAGTTAAAAACAACTCGACGGCACATAACAACAACAACAACAACAATTAATATTTTAAAACAAAAAGTTTATGAATGTATAAAAACGAGTATGACAGCCTTCATTGAAAATATAAGCTTTCACTGAAAAGTAATTTTTAAAATTAAGGAAAAAGAGTTCTAATCTGTTCACAAGCTCTCTAACAGTTATTGTGTGCTATTTAGTTGAACTTTGTTACTACTCTGGAATGAGGTAATTTCTCAATTTTATTTTAATTTGTTTCTTTATAATTGCTAGTGATTTTTAACATTTTCTCATGTGTCTCTTGGCTATTCAAATGTCCTTTTTGAAGAGTTTTTTCATATATTTAGTCCATTTTGTGATTGGGTCATCAGTCTCTTTCTTGTGGAGGTCCTGTGGTATTCTATAAACTTTGGTTATGGGACACTTATTTGAAATATCATTTACAAGTGGTTTGTTGTTTTGGGGTGCTTTCTTTGTCTTTGTTTTTTTGTTTGTTTGTTTGTTTGTTTTTTGGTTTTTTTTTTAGATCTGTGGGATTTTTGCTTGCTGTAGAAAGCTTTTGAGTCACACAGTGATTTTAGGAAGGTCCCATTCATTAATCTTATCTTCTCCAGACTGTGCATTTTTGGCTATGTTTTAAAGTGTATTTATATTATAGGACAAGGTTTCTAAGTGTGTTGCTATTTCATGTTATGACCTTTATGACTTGAAGTTTTGCTCCTGGATCTCTGATTCATTCTGAGGTGCTTTTTGTGTATGGTGTGAGATGTGGATCCTGTTCTAGTTTTCTGCAGGAAGGTAACCAGTTTTGCCACCATCAGTTATTAAAGAGGATGTAATTTCCCATTTTTTAGACTTTATTACCTTTTAGAAACATTGACAGACTAGAAAGAAGGATTGATCATCCATTCCTGGAATAAAAGGTCTGTGAAAATGCTATGAACAATGGAGCACACTTACATTAGAATTGCAGATATGCCACCATAGGCTAAGTCCTCATATCGGGAAACACAAAGGAGGAGGAAGAGTTGTAAGAAGACATTAGCAGGTTGAATGTGGAATATGAGAAGTATGAATGTAGAGAAATTGAATAATATTAAGGAATAAGTGGAATGTATAAATATTGACATACTAGATGACACAACTTTGCTTGCTGAAACTAAAAAGGACATGAGGCATCCAGAACTGTAGTCTTTAAAATGGACTAAACCTCAACACCAAGAAAACAAAGATTCGAGACACTGGGCCAACTAGCAGCTTCATTATGGACAGAGAAGATATTGAGATTATTGATAACTTCTCCACAGTCAACACTCTTGGCACCAAAAGTCAGGAAATCAGAAGACAAATTGCAATTGGAAAGTCTACTGTCAGAGACCTACCTAAAGTAGTGAAGAGCAATGATATCAATCTGGAGACAAAGGTATGCCTGATCCAGACCCTGGTCTTCACAATTACTTGCTAAGCATCCAAGAACTCTACAATTACAAAGGAAGACAGAAGAACGATCAATACATTTGAGTTATGGTACTGCAAAACAGTGTTAAACATACCACGGAAGATATATTGTCAGAAGAACAAATAGATATGTCCTGGAGAGGGTGAAACCAGGCTCTTCCTTAGAGGCAAGGATTTTGAGGCTCTGTCTCACACACCTGGGGTTGTTGGCCAGGAAGGACCAGTCCTTCCTGGAAAATCATATTTGGAAGAGTGGAGGGTCGGTACAGAAGATAAAGACTCAACATGAGATTAATTGATTCAGTGACTGGAGAAATGGGATTAGATGTCTGAGATGATGAGATTGACTCAAGCTAGAGCAAGTTTAAGAACTAATGTATGTACGGTCATTGTGATTTGCAGGCAACTCCATGGCACATTAATAACAATAGGCATTGACAAACTGAGATGGATTGGAATGAAACTGTCTGAAAAAGAAAATCATATCTAATCACAGTGGAAATGAAAAGATAAGAAAAAAAAAACAGGGTTCCATTCATAGTTAAGAAAAACAATTCTAGATTCATTCTGAAATACATTGTTGCGAGTGTTAGAATAGTACTCATATGCATGCAAGTAAGACCTGTTAATATCACTATAATTCAAATATATGCACCAGCAACTAGAGCCAAAGATAGGGAAATAGAAGATTCCAACCGACTTTTGCAGTTGGAAATTGATTGAACATGCAACCAAGATGATGATGATAATAATAATAATAATAATAAATAATGGGTTATTGGAATACAAAAGTTAGAAACAAGAAAGAAAAATCAGTAGTCAGAAAATATGGACTTAGTGACAGAAATAAGGGTGGAGATAGAATGATAGAATTTTGCACATTAATGATTTACTAATTTAAAATTCCTTTAAAAAAACTAAACCATACAAACAACAACTATACATATGGACTTCACCTGATGGTCTACACAAACATCAAATTGATTACATCTTTGGAAAGAATCGTTGGAGAAGTTCATCAGTACTGAAACTAGATCAGGAGCTAATTATGGAACAGATTATCATTACTCATATGCAAGTTCAAACTGAAACTAAAGAAAATAAAATTAAATCCATAAGAACCAAATTCAACCTTGCTCTTATTTCATCTAAATTTAAAAATCATCTTATCAACAGGGGACGGGGACTGTGAACAATAATGAATGAAAACCAGATAAGCTGTGGGAGGATATCAAGAATATCATCCATGCAGAATGCAAAAGGTCAATACAAAGACAGTGAAGGAAGACTGAGATGCTTGAAAGAAGTGGTTCTGAATATTGCACAAGAGCATTGAGATGCCAAAGCAAAGAGAAAAAATCAAGAAGTTAAGGATCTGAACAGAAGATTTCAAAAGCCAGCTCAAGACGGGTTAGGGTTAGGGTTAGGGTTAGTATTATAATGAAATATGAAAGGAGCTAGAGTAAAAAATCAAAATGGACAAACTCAACGTTTTCTTATCTGAAGGAAGTAAAGGACAAATTCAAGCATCAAGTTGCAACACTTAAGGGCAGAATGGAGAATGATCCAAAGAAGGTGGAAGTAGTGCTTGCCATCTTATATCAAGAAATCTGGGGGACAAATACCTGGCCAATATCTGACAAAGTGGAAATTATCAAAAAATATCACTAATATAATACATAAGCAAAACCCTGTGGAAGATTAGACAAAGATTACTGGAATAGCACATCAACAGAGAATTACCAGAAATATAAGGTGGGAATAGAAGAGGCCATGACACTAGGGATATTATTGATAATGTCACATGGATTTTGGCTGAGGATAGAGCAGGGATCAGAGCTACTGTACATAGGATTACTATGAGCCACAGTTCACTTAACAAACATAATAACAAGATTACCTTGTCAAATATCAATTTACCCTAGGTTGATGAATTGATTTCTGTATTCTTTATTCAAGTCCATTGATTTATATGTCTGTCATTATACCAAAACCATACTGTTTTTGTTACCAAAGCTGCATAGTAAATTTTGAGATAAGGAAGTTAACTGCAACTATAACTATAAGCTTGAAATTTTTTAAACACAGCATGAAAAAAATATTATCCCAGTGATGATTGTCATGCAACCATGTGCATTTGATACTCATATCTACACGTTCCCTCTCCCTTTTTTATTGAAATTTACACAAGCAGCCTGACTTCACACTCTAGACTTAGCCTTACTATCTTAATTAAATACATAGTAGGTGTAAGTGTGCTCTCACATCTTAGGAAATGAAAAATACTAGGTGTTATCATTTACAATGTTACATTCATCAAGTCATACTGATGTGTGATGACTTTGAACTCTTCAAGGTCCTTATGAAAACTTGAAATGGAAACTTGAGCTATCACATAAAACTCATGTTTAATTCATCCCACTGGCAATGAAGGACAACATTGTGGTCATTATCTTAGGAAGATAATTTTATAATATAAACCATTAGTTTTGAGAAAAAAAACCTATTCTTTATAAGATTAACAGAATGCTCATTAGAAATTATTTAACAAGATTATTAGAAATGATGGAGTTGCAAACAACAAAATTACTTTTGCTTAAAATTTGTGCAGAATTCCTTCCTAAAATTCATATTCTGCTAAGCATCTCAACAGAGGAAGTAAAATTAAGGACATGATGCTTCATTTTTTAGTGGAGAAATCTTTCTGTCTTGCTTCCTCACTCAATTCTTACCTACTCTCCAGGCCTTAAATTCAACAGAAGACTAAAATCCATCTGCATTCTACTTAATATGTGTAACCAGCTGTGATTTTAGTTTTTGATGCTGCCACATGAAAAAAAGATTTTTTTTCCTTGAGATATAGGTGTTAATTGGTATCTTTGTATCTTGCTAATTAAGTTCTAGCAACACCTTTTCCCTCTTCCTCCTTTGTATTTAATGAGCTCCCTTGTTGTATTAATTTATAGATAATTAGATAAAACAACAACAACAAAACTACCCTTAAGTTTCTTATTGTAGTGTCTTTAGAAAGTACACCTATTTCAAAGATGGTCAGAAATGTATATATTCTCAGGAAAAAAACTCAAGCCATGATGAAACATATTTCAAGCTGGCCAATTATACTTATATGGACTTTAGGACATATGTTAAAAAAAGTAAGAGAAGAATTAAAAGATTGCCTCTAAGGCCAAGACAAAAAATTATTTTGGTGTAAGCAAAACAGGATCACATATGGTACAACATCATGCTCATATCAGAAACCATTGAAATATTTAAGCACAACAAATAAATTATCACTTAAGCAATGTGTTCTTTGGACATCAATTATCATTTGTATTTGCATGTTCATTTTCTCTGTAAAATTATTTTTAAAGCATTGACTATGTTCTTTGTTTTTCATTATGACACCAGAATTTGGATAATGCTTAGTGTAAAACTCATTGTATAGTGAAACTAATTCTTGTTTAATATTATAATAATTCCTCTTCTTCAAGAAAAGATTGTTTTGAGAGAGAATATACAGATTTCATTCTCCTTCTCCAAATCAGATTATTCAAGTCAATAGCTTGTTAACTTCAACAAGATCTTGAAAAGGATCAATAATAGCTATTATTGTTCTATTTTTGCCTGTTGTGGGGAATCATATTAATGTAAATTGTAATGTTTTAGCTGATCTTGTAAAACAAAACATTCACTGTTGAAAATAGAAGTATTAATTTTTCTGAAAATTCCAAACCTGAAACAAATGGTTATGGATTAGATTCCAGCTATAGACGGGGTTTTCATGGGCTGATTTTCACACATATAATTGCAGGCATTTTCCATAGTCTGTTTTAGTACGGAAGTTCCATTGAAACATTTTCAACATCATAGCAAAGAACAAGTTTCTGCTTATGGATGGTAAGTAAGTAGTGGCTTGTTTAAAGTATATCAGCTTAAAGGTGATCTACAAATTACCTCTACAAGTCTTCAAGAAAAGTAACCATTAATATTTAAATTGAAATAATACCTAAAATTAAAAATATTAAGTTAAAATCTATACTAGGTTGACATGGAAAAACCCAACTACAGTTGAAATTGTATTTAGGGAATGACAAAAGATACATTCAAGTTGAAAGTCATTACAAAATGCAATCCTTCAGATATTCTTAGATCAATATAATGACACAAATGAATACCTATTCTGTACCAATTTTGGTAATGTTAAGATTCCCAGCTGGGATTAGCACATTTTAGCAAGAAACTTAACAAAATTTCAATAAGTAATCCCCCAGGAGATATTCTTTCAATGCCTCCTAAAGGAATAGTAACAATATTTCCAGACTGTCTACACTACATCAATACTTTGATTTAGTATGGAAACAGGAGGACCGAGAAACTGAGCTTGATAAGATGATTAGTAATCTTCTATTTAAACTTGGAGGAAATAATTCTCTTTCTAGTGTCACTCATCGCTTAAGAATTGGAAAATGGTGTAGGACATCTCCATATTAAAGAAGACACAAAAACAAGTAATGGACATGACATAAAAAAATCTTTTTTCTCTTGCTTTTTTCTCTGCTCCAAAAGCTAACAAAATCCCCTATGACTGTTAAAATCATAAAGGGGAACTGAATACCCAGAGTAGTAATTGGAGAGACAGAGATAGCAGAGCTGTGAGAAGATTGTTTGCAGAAAATATCCTTTCCATGTGTCAACTTGGCTTTTGAAGCAAAGAATTACAACAGGAAATTAGGAATAGGCTGGTGTAGGCTCATAAACAAGTACAAAATTGTGTCAGCACAACAAAATATTTTACTAGACTACCCTTCCCCTAGGAGACTCACAGGTGGTATAATAAATGAAATCAGCAATCCTTCCTACATGTCTAGCATATATGATTATTTTGGCTCAGTAGACCATTAGTTATTTGTAAGTTAGGGTATAAATACAGACACTAGTTGAATATTTATGTACAGCTTCAGAATCCACCTTCGTTAATTTGTCTACCTTTGGGGGAATATGGCTATAAGGGGAATGAAAAATATTTACTCTGGGAGCCCTTAGCATAAAGCATTAAATATGAACATGCTCTTGGTATGGGAGGTCCTGGAACTCTTGGTAGGTGTTGGGTCCCCACTGACCCTTTATCATTTTGTTTCTTCCTACAAATAACATAAAACTGAAAAGCTGCCTTTAACATTTAGCAAACTGTGATACTGCCAGACTCATCATACATATAAAAAATTTTCTAAGTTTTTATCCAGACATAATATTTTTATTAGCTAACTTGTAGCAAGTCCTCCTTAGAGTATAACTAACTAAACATGATAAAAATATTGTCTTTGTAGAAAATGTACATTATGAGATATTTCTTTTATATTTCATTGAGCATTAAAATGAATTAGTTATTGAATTCGTATTGTCATTAAAGACACGTTGTTCTTATTCTTTCAACAGTAGAAAATATCCAAAGAGTAAACAAATAAAAAATTAACACTAAAAAGATTTCAGTTATGTGTATCCTAGAATAAACTGGGAAATTGTTTAAGCATGTAATTCAGGGTTTCACCTTTGATATTTTGGTAGAAGAAATGCTTGTAGCTTTGAGACTAATTCCTTCTAATTTTATTAAAATGCCACTTATCTAGAAAAGTCACTAATTTTTAAGATGAAATAGCTATTATTAAATCAGTTTTTAAATCTGAGTTAAAATGCAAAACTGATTAAAAACCATGATTAAATCATGACCAAAAAACCCACAAAGTGCATTGTATGATTAAAACCTAATTAAAACGGAAAAGTAAATTTTGTGTCAGTAGTAGAAAAAGATATATAGTATTTTCCTAATCTTTGTGGTGAATTCAGGTGGTCTAGTATATAGGAAACTGCACTGCTAATCCAAAGATGATGTCTGTCTGGTTATTTGAATTTACCTGTGGCTATAAAATAGGTAAAGAGGAACTGATAGGTAATATGCTATTTATAGTTTTCCTTTATAAAACCCGCAAAATTAGATATTTTCTAACTTTATACGCTCTCAGTTACTTTGAATTCCTTAGAAAAAAATCACAAAAGCATTCATTGTATTTTGGTCATCTGCTGAAATTTTATTAATCTAAAATGAGATATTATTAGACAGGGTAGATTTTTTATTTTTAAGACGTGAATTTAATTTTTATTTAGACTAAGTCTCTAATTTTTGTTTTAGACTAACTTTTATTTTTGTTTTAGACTAAGTTAATGAATAATAAGAGCTAATGGACAGTTTGGAAAATATCAATGAAATGCTTCTAAAAAGACTCATTTATATATGAGAGAGCTACAGAATGATAGCTATTGTTGAACTGGAAAAAAGGAAAGCTGAGAAAGTATTGTTGTTGTTGTTATGTGTCATTGAGTCACTTGCGACTCATAGCGACCCTATGTACAAGAGCTCTAATCACTGTTCTACCCTGTGCCAACCTAGTCAACTCAAATGCACTTATTCCCACCACTCCAGTCACAGAATCGAAACATCTCATCAAAGGTCTTCCTCTCTTTTGCCGCCCCTCCACTCTGCCAAGCATGATGTCCCTCCTTGAAACATGCCCAAAGTATGTCAGACGAAGCTTCAGAATCCTTGACTCCAAAAGAAAGTTGTAATGTAATTAAATACAATTGCAGCACAGCAGTTTTGCTGTGAGTAGCATTGCAGTGAGTGGTTCAGACCTTGAGGATTTCAAATAACCAAACCAAAAATCCCTTGCAACCCTATTTCAAGCTAGTACCAGAATATAGAATAAAACCCAATGTTGAAGATCTTATAAGAGAGTGAAAACATAGAGCAAAATTCAAAAACACAAAGTCAGGTTTACTGCTCTAAAAGTTGTTGCTAGATGATGTCAAATTGACTGCAATTCATAGAAACACTATGAACAATAGGTAAAAATTGTGTTCTATTCTGTGTCATCCTCAAAATTTCCATCATGCTCAAGGTCACTTTTGGCTGTGTCAATCCATCTCCTTGTACATTGTTTTGTTTGGTTTTTTTTTTTTCCCTGACCCTCTATTTGTCTAAACCTAATGCCTCTTTCTAAGAACTGGTGCTTCTCATCAACACGTTCAAAGTATGCAAAATGAAATTATACTATTCTTGCAGCCTAGCTACAAATCCAACTAGACAGCTTTTGGTGTTTTTGTTTTTTTTTTTACACAATGGGCAATTCATGGTAAATTCAATTCTCTTCCTCAATACCATGATTCAAAGGCCAGTTTTTCTTGGTTTTCCTTATCCATTGTCCAACATTCTGATGCATAAAAATCAACTGAAAATATCATGGTTTGTGTCAGGCATATCTTAGTTTCTAAACTGCCTTAGGGCAGATGTTCCTTAGTTTTCAAGCTGATATGTTTGTTCTGTAGCCCTTTGAAAAGGTCTTTGACAGCATGTTTTCCCACTGCAACATGTCTTTTGACTTCTTGACTTCTGCTACCATGGATGGGGATTGTGGATCCAAATAAAATGAATACTTGACAACTCAATCTTTCTATCTATCTATCTATCTATCTATCTATCTATCTATCTATCTATCTATTCTCTATCTATCTATCTATCTATGTATCTATCTATCTATCTATCTATCTATCTATCTATCTATCTACCATCTAGCTATCTAGCTATCTATCATGGTTTTGATTCAGTTGTGAGGAGGCTGGTTTTGTTGGTAGTGAGGTACAATCCATAAATGAAGGCAGCAGTCTTTGAACTTCTTAAGTAAGTACTCTTAAGTTTTCTTCAATTTCTGAAAGCAAAGTTAGGCTATTTGCATAATGTAGGTTGTTGATCAAGATTTCTCCAATATGATGCCACATGGAATGAATATTGAAGTTTGTATTTTCATTTTGGGGGATTCTTTTTAATTATAATTTTTAAATTTAATTTTATTCCGTTACTGTACATGTTCTCACCTCGTTTTCTCTTCTGTCCCTGTAATACACCCCTTGTTCCAGATTGTTGTCATATATATAATGCCTAGCCATACATTCCTTTTGGACAGTTCTTTCACTCATCTGATCTAAAGTAGTGTTCATTATATATCCACTCTTTTCCCAGTCTCTCCCTAAACCCTCATCTTTGTCTTATTTTATAACAGAGATGTTATGCATATTTTCCCTTTTCTGAAAGAGATATTTCACTCTTCAAAATGTTCTCCAGCCATGTTGTGTAATGTTTTATGAGTTCATTGCTTTCTAATCCTGCATAGCATTCTAATGGGTGAATATAGCAGTTTTTCTATCTATTCATTTATTGATAGGCACTTGGTTTTCTTCCATCTTTCTTTGCTATTGTGAATAATTCAGCATGCATATACATTTGTTTGAGTCATGGCTCTGGTTTCTTTAGGGTATATTCCCAGTAGTGGAAATGCTGAATCAAATAGTATGTCTATGCCATACCACCTTTCATAGTGGCTGTACCATTTTACATTCCATCAGCAGTTAGTAAAATTCCAATATCTCCACAACCTCGCCAGCATGTGTTGCTTTGCTGTCCTGTTGAACTTTGCTATTGAGCTTGGGGTGAAATGATGTCACATAGTTGCTTTGATTTACATCTCTGTGATAGCTAGGTATTTCTAACATTTGTTACTGTGTTTACCATCTGAATATTTTCTTTGGTGAAAT
>NW_006399897.1:2702166-2703249 GCF_000299155.1 Elephantulus edwardii | reverse complement strand
AGGAGGGGAAGACCCTCTATGAGGTGGATTGATTCAGTGATTGGGATAATTAGGATGGGTGTGTTGGAGGCAGTGTGATTGGCACAGGACAGAGCACAGTTTAGGGCTGTTGTACATAGGGTTGCTATGAGTCACAAGCAACTCAAAGGCACGTAACAACAACTTGTTTACATATAAAGTTCATAAGGTTTGCATATATTATTTTTTTCCAGACCTTTCCTTTTCCCTTTACCCTTCCCTCCGTCTACCCATCAAATTGTTTGACCCTTGATTAAGGCCTCTCCCCCTTGGATTCTCTTACTTGTCCTACAAATCACTAAGGGAGATGAAAAGCAAAACCACAATGAGATACTATCTTGCCTCAATAGCAGTGGCAAGTTTTAGCAGGGCAGCAAGTAATAAATGTTGGAGAGGATGTGATGAGATAGAAACTCATAGATTGTCAGTGGGATTGTAAAATAGTACAAACACTCTGGAAGGCTGTTTGACATTTTCTGAAAAAGTTGAACAAAGAAACTCCATACGACACAGCTATTCCACTGCTTGGAATATATCCTGAGAAAATGAGAACTAGACACAAGCAGAGACTTGTAAACTCATGTTCATAGCAGCGTTATTCACCATAGAAAGAATATGGAAACAGCTCAAATGCCCAACCACAATGGAATGAATTGAGAAATTATGGCACACTAACACAATGAAATACTATGCAACATGCAGGAGCAATGACTTAGTAAATTATTACCAAACTTGGGGGAGATTGGATACCATTATGCCAAGTGAACTAACTCAGTCTCATCAAACAAAAATTTGTATAAGACCAGTATTGTAGGATGAGTATGACTCTGTCTTTCTTAAAGT
Organism: Elephantulus edwardii; assembly: GCF_000299155.1. Taxonomy (NCBI): domain Eukaryota; kingdom Metazoa; phylum Chordata; class Mammalia; order Macroscelidea; family Macroscelididae; genus Elephantulus; species Elephantulus edwardii. The sequence goes on along the minus strand of NW_006399897.1, from coordinate 2,702,388 downwards.
TGTCAACTATATAGACCTTCTTCAAATTTAACTTATTTTATTTATTGCAAAAGTTTTTAAAAAGAAAAATCTAGGAATTTTCCCTGAAAGTAACTAAAACAAAACACTGCTTTGTGATTAGTAATGGGTAAGCTTGGTAAACAAAATTTCTATTATAAGATAAAGCAATGCCTACAAAAGTAGATTGTTGTTGTTGTTGTTATGTGCCATCAAGTCATTTGC
>NW_006399897.1:2692978-2700208 GCF_000299155.1 Elephantulus edwardii | reverse complement strand
ATGAAATCAAAGTCATATTTTGGCTCCTGTGGATTTGGTTTAATTTTCCTCAGCTTCAGCTTGAACTTGCATATGAGTATTTGGTGGTCTGTTCCACAATCAGCTCCCGGCCTAGTTTTCACAGCTGATATTGAGCTTCTCCAGTGGTTCCTTCCAGAGGTGTAATAGATCTGATTCCTATGCATACCATCAGGTGAAGTACATGTGTATAACCTGCGTTTGTGTCTTTTATAAAATGTATTTGCAATGAATAAGTCATTGATTTTACAAAATTCAACCATTCTCTCTCCAGCCTCATTCCTGTCACCAAGCCCATGTTTTCCGACTACTGATTCTTCTTCTCTGTTCCCAACTTTTGCATACCAGTCACCCATTATTATCTATGCATCCTGATTACATGTTCAATCTATCTCCGACTGTAAAAGTTGGTAGAAATCATCTATTTCTTCTTCTTTGGGTCTGGTCTGGATACTTCAAGAGTAGATTAGATTACAGTTTTGTCTTTAGGTTATGAAAACATGACTTAAAGAAAACTAATACTCACCTTTAGTGTTAATGTAAAATTTTCCTCACTTTGAAACTATTTTATCATCTTCTATAAGTTCTTAATCAAAATATTTTAGCTTACTACATGAACTATGTATAAATCATTGAAGAAAACATTTTAAAACTTTCCATTCACTGCTACTGAATTGATTTTGACCCATAGTAGACCTTATAGGACATAATAGAATGCCTGAAGAGTTTCTGAGGCTATAAATCATTATGTGAGCCGCCTATTTCATCTCCCACTTTGAAATGATCACCTCTTGCAAAAAAGTAAGATTACTTAAGAATCATGTTCACTTATTCCAGTGTTGCTACAAATTCTGCTAAAAGATATATTGTCTGTTGCCAAGAACTGTTGAGTACGAACGTGCCCTTACTTGGTCCTCTTGTTCGTTTCTGGAGGCAGTAAATCACAAGGGAAGAGAATGTTCATCTTTATCAGCTCATCATAGAACAGCAGCTGGTGGATTAGAAGCATACACCTTTGGGTTGGCAGTGCAATTCCTTACCACTTAGACTACTAGGGCTTAAAGAACTTAGATAATGATGTTAATAGTAACTTTTGGTATAGCATATATGTGCTAACAGAAAGAATACTTGAAACTGGCATCAGTGTTGAGTAAAACTTGAATAATACCCTAATTACTTAAGGATGGAAATTTTGCTAATCCCTTCAAAATTATATTTGTAAAATTTACATATTCTGTATTGATTATTATTTGAAGTATTTAGTTGGCTTTTAATTGTAGTATGTTTATCTGGTACTTTACATATTATAATTTACTTGTACGTATTATAAAATTTGTTAGATTTTTGTTGTTGTTCTTGTTACCACCTATCTCTAGCTAGCATTACTATTGTTTTTGTTGTTAAATGCCTTGAATTGTAGACAACTCATAGCAGCCATCTGAATGGAAGACCTGAACACTTGTATAACTTTCATTATTTCTCCACGGTCATAGAGTTTCCAGAGGCAAGCTATTTTGGAAGTGGATGCCACTCCTGTTTCCAACCTTGTTTTATTCAGGGAGTTCCACCAAACACTGTCCACCATTATCTCATTTGACACATCAATGTCACAGTGTTTAGCATCACAGCAACCACGAATCACCACTGTAATGGACAGATTACTACCAAATTTAACTGACATTAGTTTAAAGTATGATAAAGACTGAGGGTAGGGTACGGTTCCAATCTGTGGTTCATAGGGTCACTTTGAATCATAGTCAACTTTACGTCATTTAAAAATAATAACAAATAATAGTCAATATTTTAAACAATCACGTTGGTGTTTCTGAGAAGATATTTTGAGGACATGATTAATGTACACAAAAAATATATATTCTTTCTATAAGCTGAGTGAGCCACTTCTGATCACATATCTAAGGTACATGAAACAAAGTACCACCATCCTTGCTTCCAAGTAGCATTTTGGCTGCACTTTCATGGTTTGGGTTTTATCATAGTTCAAGGTATTTTCATCACGAACACCAAAATAAATTCTTTGATCTTTCTCGTCCGGTGTCCTACTTTGACATACAGATGAAACAATTGAAAATACTATTACTTAGATCAGATCCACTTTAGTTCTTAAAGCAATATTATTGCCCTTTAACACCAAAAAATCTAATTATCTTAGCTTCTAAGGAGCACTCTAATGTGCTTAGTATATATTTAATACGTGTTGGTTGATGAAAATAATTTTTAATTTTTTACTGTTGTTGGAAAGAATTCTCTAGATTTTTCCCCCCCATGGAACCACTCAGTGGAATTCACACCATTTACTATTTATTTTGTAGCTTGTTGTTGTTGTTATGTGCCATCGAGTTGCTTGCAACTCATAGCTAGCATTTAATTTATATTGTTAGTGAATTTTATATAATTTAAACTCAAAAATCATATTAAAGTATTTCCCAAAACTATTGGCCCTAGTGTTAAGGAGCTGCAATGCTATCCAACAGGCATGGGGTTCAAGTCCACCAGCTGCTCTGTGGAAGAAGGCTGGAATAGACAATCTGCGCCTGTGCAACTTACTGTCTCTGAAAATTCATCGGAAGGTCAAATATGGGTGAGCTCCAACTTGGCAATACATAACACAACCAAATTTGTCTTCTATGATTCCAAAAGTCATTGCAATTAAGCCAATTTTACCTGGTAGTGATCCTTCACTGGGTTTCTAAAGTTGTAGCTTTTAAGAGAAACATATGGTTAAAATTTCTCCCATGAAACTACTAGTAGATCTCAACAATTAGAAGCTAAACATTTTCTTTGTGTTGTCTGGAAGTCTTCATTGATCCAGAAGTTTTTCCTGGTATTATTGATTTTGCCAGTGGCTTGAATATAATTTTTGGCTTCATTATTATTGCTATTATTCTTTTATCACTATTGGTTCATTATCATGCATTACTTCCTGTAATGGTTCAGCGTAGATTAATTATTTTGTTAAAGTTAAAGTATATTCAAGTCTTCTTTGATTGTTGTCTGCCTCCTCCAGTATTTTGACTATGGAGTCCTAGAATGCAGTAAGTGGCGTGAAATAGCTATTCAATTCTTTCAGCTCGAGACATGTTGAGCTTGTCTTGGTTTTGGTTTAATCACTCCAGGTCTTTGCACCTTTAATTATAGTACTTAGCATGTTCTTCTTAAGCTGGTTTTTGAGACCTTTTTTTTTACTTTCTTATTTCAATTTTTCCATTCCTTTTACCCTTTTTCCAGGCTTAAGAGCAAGTTTCAATCTCTCTTACCATCTATGCTTGTCTTTTCTTCCTTTTTATTTGTATTTTAAATTACTGCTTTCTTCAGATGTTATGTCTTTAAATGATCTTAGATACTCTACTTTTTATTTAATTTTATAACAAAATATTTTGTGATTCAGATAATATCCATTATAATGTGCATTTACATTTTGTTTAGAGGAGAACTATTGGCAACAAGACCAAATCAGACATTTTCCCCAAGTTGGCCTCATTTGAACTTCTAGCCAAATTAATTTCTAAAGCTACAAGGTTAATGTTATGTGCATTTCATTGACTCTTCACATGTCATCATAGTCAAATACTTCTTGAGAGTCTGCCATGTGCTAGGAAATACGGACAGGGACGGAATTTTAGGATTTAGTTCCCATAGACCATTTAATGTTCTCATTGACTCTTGGCTCTTTAAGAATGAAAGGCATAATCCAGGCAGATAATAGGAGAAAGGCTTCAAAGCTAAGTGACCAGTGAAGCCAACAAGATGAAAAATAAAACAGCATGCTATTTTGTGGGAACTTCAAATAACTCAGATGTTTGATCCAATAATTGAAAGAGAGGAGATGAGGCAATGTTGAATAGTTATTGGGTTTTTATGGGTCATGTATTACCCAAGAAATAACTCAGTAAATATTTGAGCCTAGGTAGTACACTGTGAAAGAATTTTTATAGATGAGAATTATTACTGTTTTTACTAACACAGGTATTTATTTTTTCACACTGTGAAGAATTTCCAGGAAATTAAAAAAAAAAATAAATGAGGAATTACGGTGGCTCTTTCCATAAGCCCAGCTGAGGAAGAAGAAGTAGCTTTGGTGAAATAGAAATAGATCCAGATGTTCCTTGAGAGGTGTTATACTTAAATTTCTGTATGTGCCACCAAATCAAACTGAGTCAGAGCTGATCCTCCCAGTGGTTTTCAGAAGTTAGAAATCACAAAAGAAGAGCTTACACTTCTTTCTCCCCTGAAGTAGTTAATGGATTCGAACAACCCACCTTTCAGTTGGCAATGCAAACTTTTACTGCCACACCATCAGATAGAAAATATAAAATGCGAGGGCAAATTAGATTTAGCAGATGAGTAAAAAAGGAAATAGAAGAGTATGACTTGTTTTATTGACTCAGTAAGTTGGTATGTATAATTGCTTAATATAAACAGAGATTGCATTCAAAAGAAAATATTTTTTGAGTAAATGAGTTTCATTATAAATATGATAAATTTGAGTTATATGAGTTACTCAGGTGCTTATGTTCAACAAGTATCTTAATACATTTGTTCAGAGACTTACAGAAACATCTTTTGAGGAAATTCAGTACGTATGTGAAAGTAAAAATAAAAATGTAAGTATAGATGATGTCATTGATGATTATCATATTTTGAAAAAGAAGCAAGCAAATAAGGGACATTTAGATAATATCCAATATTTAAGTAATAAATGAAAAGGCAGGAGCCAGTCAGATATAGAAAAATGAAAGGTCAGGGAAATAGTAGAGAAGCTAAGAGAGATGTATCTAATAGAGGTCAAAGGAAGAACATATTTGATCTAGAAGTAATCAGCAATGGGATACATTCAACAAACACCAGGTAAAATTAAAAACATGTGTTTGTTTAATACTTTTATAGACACACACTCATCACATAGAGAAGCTTCACATTAGAAAGACATTTTTTGTATTTTATTCAGTGTCCTTGTTAACTGAAGTTTTTTGGAAAAAAAATTGTTCATTCTTAAAAATCATACACTATCACCACAGATGACATAACATTATTTGCAGTAAGTGAAGATGAACTGAAGCATATAGTGTAAAAGATCAAAGACTATAGCTTTCAATATGTGTGTTATATCTCAATATACAGAGAACAAATATCGTCACTTCTGCACCAATACACAACATCATGATATATGGAAAAAAGATTGAAATTGTCAATAATTTTATTTTACTTGGATTCACAATCAGTATCTTGGTAGCAGTAGTTATAAAATCAAAAGCTGTGTTGCTCTGGGAAAATCTGTGGTCAAATATTTCTCCAAAGTACAAAGATATAAAAGGAACGAAGTTAGTTTAGATTCTTGATTCAAGGCTTGATATTTTAATTGTTTCCTATGCATCTGAGACTTTAACAATGAATAAGGATGACAGAGGAAGAATGGAGGCCTTTAAATTGTGGTGATAGTGAAGAGGGGGGGATATCCTATGTACTACCAAAGAACAATCAAATCTAAGGTGAAAGAAGTGCAACCAGAATGATACTATTAGAGGAAAGGATTGTCAAACTTCATCTCACATACTTGGAGATTATTTTCAGAAGTAACCAGTTATAGGAGAGAGACATTATACCAGGAAAGGGCAGAGGATCAGGGAAATAGAAGAAGACCTACAAAGAGATAGACTGGCGCAGTTACTAGTACAATGGACATGAGTATGAGAGATAGTGTTAGGATGGTACAGAATAGGTCATGTTTCAGATCTGTTGTTCATAGGGTCTTTATGAGTCTTAGTTGTCTCATAAGCACCAAGCAATAATTCCAAGTTTCATCTGTTTTCAATGAGCAAAAATTTTAGACGCTGTGTTTTCCATAACGTATTTAAACTTATAAAACAGTTGGCACTTAAATCAGAGCTAAACTTACATTATTGTAGTTTCAATTTTTCTCTAGAATCTTTATAATTTACCTACTTAAAAACTATTATGTGTGTAGATAAAACAGGCAATTATTTTACATTATGTCATTTAGATATGACTCCTTCATTCTTACCAAATGTTAGACTTCCACATTTATCTATCTTGTTATTAACTTCATAAACAAAAATGACTTCTACCTCATACACATAATTACTTCCATCACCTTTATTTTTGTCTCTACATGACCCTGGAACCTATACACCTAGATCAATTCTATAAACTTTTATATTTTCATTTGTCCCTTTGTTTCTCAATGCAAAACTGAAAGCATGTGAATTGATTCTGGTTTTAATTTATTTTCTCCTGAATCCTTTTTGAGGCTACAATGCTATGCAGGAAATATATTTATATTCTTGGTCAGTATTTGGTACTGTTTCCTCATGTGGTTATACCTTTCAAAAGTTCTCAAGTCTATTCTCCTATCTTCATATTTTTCAAATTCAGAGTGTATTGTACCTGTCTCTTTATAAGGATGGTATATACTAAAAGCAGAAACAGTCCCTGATGTGTTCCTGTTATCTACAAACGTGTCACACTCATATTATCTTTCTTTTAGTCCTGTTTTATCACTCTTTCCTCTGCCCTATGTCAATTCACATAAACTTCTCCTACTAAATCTGGAACTCAAAACCGTTTCTCATTATTTTGACTTTTATGCTTTGACATTTAAAATATGCTCTGTCTTTTCCTTTAACTGGCAAAAAATTATCATGTTTTCTTCTATTAAAAATGTGTTTGCAATAGTATGTTACTTGCAATTTGTATATTCTCCTTTTTCCTGCTCCTTTTTTTCAAAACAAAGATTTATGATAATAGTCTTTATTATTCCAAATCAATCCATCTTCAATTCATCACAATATTATGCAAATTATCATTTTCTGTATTACTAGATTCAAGAAAATGTAATGTTACACTCACTACCTTGATAATGGAAATTTACTTTCTGGTTATCAAGGAAAAAAAAAGAAACTTTGAAAGAAACCAAATCAGTGGTACATAAACCTGCATATTAAAATTATCTAGAGTTTTAAAAATACTTACTGATTATCATCAGAGCTCTAGAAATACCCCTATGGGATTTTACTATGTACCAAAAATAGGCATCATATAGTTTAAACATTGACAAAGTATAAGCTGAAAAATAAATGTCATGCTCATTATTAGGCAATTGATTCTATGAAGTTCAATAGATTGTACCAATGGGAAAGAAAATCAGAAATATTAAAGAGAAGAAATGTATAAAAT
>NW_006399897.1:2692371-2692878 GCF_000299155.1 Elephantulus edwardii | reverse complement strand
ATTGATTGATTGAAGAATGAATGGTGTTTTTTTGAATGGGCATAAGTATGGATCTCTTGCAGTTATTCGGCCAGGTAGTTATCCTCCAGATTTCTTGGCATAACCATGTAAGGATAGAATTAGAAATAGAGGGATAAGTAAAATCTTACCAAAAATTGTGTCTTTCTTTTTCCAGATAGTACTATAAAATTATTCAGATAAGGCTGCAAATCAGCTACTTAAAAATCCATAGTTAAAACAAAATTTTATTCTCCAACTCTACATTGGATTTGGGCAGCTTTCGACTTACTCCAGTTAGGTAGGTGAATCTTCTTTAGGCTGCAAGTTTGCTGGGCTTGGCTCATCTAGCCTCATTCTAGGGCACAGACTGAAAGTCATAGAAGCAACTCATCTGATTGCATGTCCTTCTACTCAATTGACAGAAGTTGAAGGTCAACTCATCTATGCAAGCATTCTTGACAAAGTGATAAATTAACACAAGGTACACTACAGCCATCTTGAAGGACT
>NW_006399897.1:2687391-2691174 GCF_000299155.1 Elephantulus edwardii | reverse complement strand
ACTCAAAAGATAGGAAGGAAACTTTCTATTTGCAGGGTTACAAGAAGAGAAATGAAGTTGAGATAGAACCAAACTATAGAAAATATAAAAGTACAAGATGTTTTATAAAGGTTTTGAAAATGCAGCCTAGTTTCTCCACAGTGGGACAGACTCTGAAAGGTTGGGAATGGCAAGTAGGAAACAATATTCAGTGAGTAGGACAAACACAAAAATGGAAACACTGGCAAATACAGTGGCCATAACAACAAGTGCAGACAAATGACAGGTAGTAACTATACAGTTTTGACATTTACATTTCTGTTCACATGTAACAGTTGTTGCTTAACTTCTAATGTATAAGTTAATTTACCAAAGAAGTTTAAATCTTTGGAGAAAATATAGCTGTACAGAATACTCCACTTCAAAGTCGTAAGTAGAGAAATGTTATTATTGTTATTTATTGTTGAGTCAGAACAGACCCATAGCTGATCCTCCAGTGGGTTTTCAGGGCAGTTAGTTGTAGGTTAGGAGATTACCCATTCTTCTCCTGCAGAGCAGCTGGTGGCCTTGAACCACGTGCCTTTGGGATTGCAGCACAGCTTCTTGCCATTAGGCTATAACAAATGACAGTAGGATCCTGGGAACCACATATCATTTACAGTAGACTATTAATCTCGAGTGTGGCAATTCAAATCTACTCAGCAACTTTCAAGAAAGAAAAAAAATTCTGATGATTTCTTCTTTTAAGATTTACTCACATTTTTGCTGATAGGTGCTGTCAAGTTTATTAGAATTCATAATGACACTATGAACAACTGATCTGCAGCCTGTCCTATCATGTGCCAATCTCACAATCTCTGGCACACTTGAGCTCATTGCTGCAGTCCCTGCGTCAATCCATCGTATTGAATGTCTTATGATAGATTTTAGGAGAACTCCCAAATAAAGATAAATCAGGAAAAATGATTGGCCACCAACTCCTGAAATAACAGGCTCCTGAAAAACTTATGAACAAGAAAGGAACACAGATAGTATTAAATGTATAGCTCTAAATGAAAGTAAATAAATATGAAAAGAAACCACTGAAATTATCGTTTAATAGTAGGAACATGGAATTTATGTATGAATTTTGGAAAACTAGAAGTGAAAAATAAAATGTAATGCATGAACACTGATGTTCTATACATTAATGACATAAGATGGATTGGATTTGCCACTTTGAATCAGATGATCACATTGTATACTATAATGGGAATGGAAAACAGGTAGAATTATGTTACACTCATACTTAAAAAGTCAATTTCAAGTTTTATATTATCCATATGATAGAAAGAAGGAGTTCTTTGGTTGAGTCTTTATTTTATTAACAGTCACTTGTGGGCTGGGAGCCTCTTGTTTAAACCAATTCAAAGCTAGACTATATGAAGAAGAATGTGGTGGCATCAATATCAGAGGAAGACTCATCAATGACCTGTGTTATGCAGAAGATGCAACTTGCTTGCTTAAAGTAAGGAGGATTTGAAACATCTGTTGCAGAAGATCAAATTTATATTGCATCTCAATGTCAAGAAATCAAAAATTCTTGCCACTAGACCAATAGACAGCATCATGGTTGGTGGGGAAAAAATTGAGATTGTCAACAATTTCATCTTGGTTGGATCCACAATCCACACCCTGCAGTCAGGAAATCAGGAGATGTATTGCACTGGGAAAGTCTGCAGTCAGGAACCTTTCCAAATTTTTGAGTAGTAATGGTATCAGTTTAAGGACTCAGGTGCATCTTATTTATGTCATGGTATTTCCAATCACTTGCTACATATATGAAAGCTGGAAAATGAATAAGGATGACAGAAGAAGTGAAGCATTTGAGCTGGGTTGTTGAAGAAGAGTACTGAACATCCTGTGGACTGCCGAAGATTTTAAGAGTGCTGCTTGGAGGCAAAGATGATAAAGCTTTACCTCACATAATTTGGGCATATTGCTAGGAGAGGTTATTCCTTAGAAAGGCATTTAATGCTTGGAAAGGTAGAGGGTCAGCAAAGGAGAGGATGACCCTCAAGTGGTTGGATTGATACAATGACTCCTGTAGTGGGCTGTAGTGTGTCAGGAAATATGAGAAAGACACAAGGTTCATATCTTTGTTTATAGGGTCACTATGGGTTGACTCGATGGCAGCACCTAACAACAAGATACAAGGAAGACCTGATGATATGACTATTATTCAAATATATGTACCAGCAAGTAGCATAAGAAGAGAAAATTGAAAATTGCTTTCAAATTTTACAGCTTGAAATTGACTAAATATGCAATCAACATGTGTTAATGATAATTGGTGATTCCCTCACAATAATGGAATTACTTCTGGTTCACAGGGACTGTCAAGATTCTGAGGCTGTAAATCTTAACAGGAGAAAACTGGCCATCTTTGTTCTTCAGAGCTTCTGGTAGATGTGAATCATTGATGTGAGCTGCATGGCTTTTTTTGGTCAGCAGTGCAGCCAGCCATGGATTACTCCACCATGGCTTCAGTGGAACAAGTCTATTCAGATTGTCCATGAATCATAATAACTTAAGGACAACCGATTTGATTCCATTTGCTTAGCTAATTGACCATAAACAACTTAGGGAATTTGTCTTGGGAACAAATCTACTTAAGAATAACTTTGATCAATCCTAGCTACAAATATTAGATGTTAAGCAGTTAATAAAGTGTGAACCAAGTTTCTTCTTGGAGACTAGGTCTGTGAAACTTTGTCTCACATACTTTGGGCATGTGGCCATGGGGGACAGTCCTTGGAGAAGGACATAATACTTGGAAGGGTGAAGGATCAGCACAGGAAAGGAAGACCCCAGATGGACTGGCACAATACCTGGGAGAATGTGGTTAGGTGTGCCAGAGTCAGATAGACTGGATAGTATGGTGTTCAGAGCTGTTATATTTAGGATCACTACACCATACTATTCCAGGCAACTTGATGGCATTTCTTAACAACAATATTGGGTTTTTATTTGATATCATTAACACTATGTGTGTATGTGTGTCACAACTTAACAATTTTCATAAGAATGATCAGAAACCTCAGAATCTAACCTAAATAAATGAATGGGCTTGTGTATGTATTTTGTCTTTTTCCACCTTAAAATTGTCAAGGTATTTCTCCTGAGTTTTTCCTTTAAAAAGGTTTGGAGATTGTGGTAAGAATGCTAGGTAGGGTTCACCATTAATGAATACAGTTTTGGCCAAAAATAACTTACATAGTAGGCTCTGTGATAAAAACTTAACACACTAAAAAATACCCCTCACTGCTCTGGGATGACAGACTCATAGCTGACTTTCCAGTGAGACTCCAAACTCTAAATTGCACAAGAGGAGACAGCTCTTCTCCTGAGAAACTGCTGATGAATACAAATCACCAGAGAAGCATAGGCTTTGAGTGACCAGAACATGCCACCAGAGGTCCCTAAACATTTAATAGGTTGTTGTTACATATCATCAAATCAGAACTGATTGATAGATGACCCTTTAACAGTAGATCATGCAGGAGGAGAGAGCCCATCTTTCTTAAGCAGAGCACCTGGAAGATTCAAACCATGTGCCCTTGTGTTGGCAGAGAAACCACTTACCACCAAGCCATCAGAGCTCCCTAATATTTACTATAAGAGAGTTTAATTAGTCACATAATTATATTCTTAAAGATTTTATTTCATAGTATGAGGTCACTCATTCTGCCTTTAGTGTTTTTAAAATCTTTGTATGCTCCTGAATCAAAGAAACTTTCCAAGTAACATTAATAATATATCTTA
>NW_006399897.1:2683130-2684946 GCF_000299155.1 Elephantulus edwardii | reverse complement strand
AAAAATGTATTTGCTATGAATATGTCATTGATTGTGCAAAATTCGATCATTCTCTCTAATATACTCTGAACTGAACATTCATACATTGTGCTCTATAAAATTAATCACCATTGATCTATGACCACTGTCAATCTGTCTTTTCAGGTCCCTACAAGATCTATCCTAATTTCTTCATGTCTTCACTCTGCACACACAAATCTGTGACCCCTTGACTTCATCTATTCCTTTCCTTCAGCTCCCTCCATCCCCTTCCCTTTTCCCTTTTCTTAACTTTTATCTGTATTTTAACCCAGTAAGTCCTCTTTGTATTTCTGTTAAACGGCTTCTTCTAACAATTAATTAAATCTGTTAGTAACATAATTATCTAACTTTAACAGCATTTCTTTTTGGATATTATGTGCTATGCATCACATTTGTGTTTTGGGAAGTTACTAAGGGTGACAGGAATTAATTGACAGCAATCTTCCAAATGGAGTTTATTGTTGAGTTTTAGAAATGCAAGATTCTTGACATAATTATGTGTAGCAATGTTATATGAAAGATAGAGTGAATTCCTTCTCAGAATTTTCTAGGATGTTTTATAATAATGTTAAGGTTTTCCATTTTATGTTAAAAGACCATAAATTATCAGTGAAAGTGATATAAGAAAAATGAACCAACTTAAAATCCAGCATTGACAAGTAGTTAGGAGAGTAATAGTAGCTTTTACTATTTGTTTTAGTGATTTCATAGCAGTGAAAGGGAAAGTTAAGGTCAGAAGGTAGTTAAATAATAAATTTCAGTGCATATAAACTAATAATAAGGATTTGAGATTCGTGGAACTGTGGATAGTTTTCTGAAAGATTCTCAAATGCAATGTGGTACACTGAAAGCGTTATGGTTGTATGTGTGCATGAAAGGACCAAGCAAAGGTACCAGTTAACAGTCTTGGAAGTATGTAAGTATGTTGAAATGGGAGAAGGGGTGGAGGATTTTTGATGAAAATCGTGAAGATATAATGAAGTGCTTTTAGCAAATACATACCAGAATGAAGGAGGATGAAAAGAACAAAAAGGAAATTCAAAGATGATTCATTCCAAGATTTCTGTTCCAAAAAGAACATAGTCTTGGTGTCATTATACTTGGTTTTATCATAAATAAGTTAGGAAATAGGACATTTAAAGTTACTGAATTTCTCTAGGAAAAGTAGCAATTAACAAGTATTAGTGCTGGAGAAAAGTCTTGAATATACCATGGACCACCAAGAAAACAAATAAGTATGTCTTGGAGTGGATGAAAATGAAAGTCTCCTTGAAGGCTAGGATTTTGAAGCTTCATCTCACATACTTTGGGTACATGACCATAGGGGGCCAGTCCTTGGAGAAGTCTGTAATGCTTAGAAGGGTAGAGAAACAGCACAGGAGAGGAAGACCCTGGAGGATATGGATTTTTATATTGCAACTAGAGTAATGAAGGTACATGCTTCAGAGCCAGTGAGACTGGCTCAGAGTAGAGCAGGCTTCAGCGCTGTTGTACATAGAGTCACTATGAGTTGTAGGCAACTCAACAGCACATAACAACAATAAGTACATTTTTACAGATACTCAATACATTAAGAGACCTGTCTTATTTTCGTAATACATTGACAAATAAAAGTGACACACTTTTCTTAATTTTAAATTATCCAGTGTTCCCTTGCTCTGTTAACATTATAGACTATATATAGGTATAGGTTACAATAAGCACTATTACGTGTTTGGGGATTTCTCATCTTCTCAATGTTAACCGTAATTTGTTATGATCCACAAAGGCAAAAGCCTTTGTTTAGTCAAGAAAG
>NW_006399897.1:2668411-2682684 GCF_000299155.1 Elephantulus edwardii | reverse complement strand
AGAAAATGTAAAAAGAACGGATAGATAATGAACATTACATTAGAACAAATGAGGGGGAGAACTGTCCTAAAGGACTATGTGATTATGCATTGTATGTATGAGAACAATCTGGAATAAGGGGTACCTTGTAGGGTGTTGGGGTTGGGGAGGAAATGTGTGACAATGAATTAAAAAATATTTAAAAAAATAAAGAACACTGATGAGAAAAAAAAAAGAAAGCAGAAATAGATATCTTCTGGTATTCTTTGCTTTCAGGCAGGATTCACCTGATATCAGCAACTATATCTCTAGTACCAAAGCCTCTTCTAAATTCAGGTTGAACTTCTAGTAGCTCTCTTTGTACTCTTCTAGAAATCTGTGAATCATCTTCAGCAGTATTTTGCTTTCATGTGATATAATACTATTGTTCAATAATTCCACATTCTATTGGATCACATTTTTTTGGGAATGGGAATGAATACGGATCTTTTCCTGCCAGATAATACAAAAAACTATAGCTTTTATTGTCTATGGATGTCTTCTCCTATTTTCTGTAACATCTAGATCAGTTTAAAGAGAAGGACAATAAAGAGTTGTAGGTATTCAAGGAGGAGGCCTGAAAGTGCTGAAGAGTAAAGTCAGATGAAAGAGAGCTAGGCTGTGCAGGTGGGAGGAGTATAGAAGGAGCGGCATGAGACTGAAAAATCAGAGAAGGAAAATTAGCATAGCTGCTGGTAGGACATGCGAAGTAGTAGAAAGCACTTGACCACCACCACCCTCCCTCGCAACCCCTGGGAGCTCTAAAGTGATGAAGAAACAAGCCAATATTTAAAGAATAAGAGTAATAATATGAAAGTTACTTTCATTCTAAGAGCAGGAACAAAATTGATACCTGTTGCTTTTTATTGGTTGGTAAGTATTTTGTTCTGTTATCAGTGTCTATATTTTAGCCAAAGATCTCTGTTAACAATTGTCTTGTCTACTTTTAGGGCATAAGCAATCATGGTAAGACATAAATAAATGTGAATGACCATCTTAAGTAAAAATTTAATGGTACAAATACATCTACCAGCCAGTAAAAGAAAGATGAGAAAACTCTTCTTAAAAAATTTGCTATCTCTGAAAACCTTCAGAGAGGTCAGCTCTGAGTTTACTCTGACCAAATATCACCTAACAACAACACAAACAACAGTTTGATAACTATATATTTCTAATTTCTATGTGAAACTGTTCAAATTGAAAAGGTATGGAGACAGAATACATCCCTGGTGGACTCCCTTCTCAATTTTTAACCATACAGTGTCTCCTTGCTCTGTTATGATGACTGCCTTTCTTGGTACAAGGATAAGTTTCACATAAGCACAATCAAATGTTCTGGGATTCCCATTCTTTTCAGAGTCAGTCACAGCTTGTTGTGATCCACAAGTGCAGCAATGAATGAGTGGAAATCCAAAATCTCTGTAAATGTTCATTAAAATTACTGAAATTAAAAATGTGAAAAAAAAGCCTTTGTCAATGAAGCACAGATAGACATACCTCTGGTACTCTCTGCTTTCAGCCAAGATCCATCTAAAAGTAGCTATAATATCCCTAATACCACGACCTCTTCTAAACCCAGACTGCACTTCTAGCAGTCTTCTCTTGACACGTTGCTCCAATCATTTTTGGATAATTTTCAGCAGAATCTTGCTTGTATGTTATATTAAAGATATTGTCTGGTAATTTCTGCACTCTGTTGAGTTACCTTTCTTTGGAATGGGAACAAATATCGATCTCTTCCAGCCAGCTGGCCAGGTGGCTGTCCTCAAGATTTCTTGGCACTACTTAGCGAGCAGAACCAGGGCAGTGTCTGTTTGTTGAATATGTCAATTGGTATGCCGTCAATTCCTGGAGCCTTGTTTTTGCCAGTTCTTTCAGAGCAAATTGAACTGCCTACTTCATCACCACAGGCTCTTGCTCATACAGTATTTCATTAAATTCTTCTGTGTCAGACAATTCCTTCTGGTACAGTGACTCTATATATACAGTGTATATACAGTGACTCCTTCCATCTTCTTTTACTGTTTTTTGGATCATTTAACACTCTATGCAAAGCATCCTTAAGTATTTCCACTCATTGCTTGAATTTGTTTTTCAATTCCTTCAGCTTAAGAAACACTGAGCGAGTTCAGCCCTTTTGATTTTCTGACTCCAGCTCTTTGCATACTTAATTACAGTATTTTACTTCATCATCCTGAGCTGCCCTTTTTAAATTTTCAATTCTTTAATTTCTTTTTTAAAAAAAATTCTTTAATTTCTTGATTTCTTCCTTTAGCTTTGGCTTCTCTGTGCTCTAATGCAATATTCAGAGTCTCATCTGGCATCCATGTTGGTATTTTCTTCCTCTTCAACCTTTGTAATGATCTTTAGCATTCTTCATGGAAGATATTCTTGATATCCTCCAAAAGCTGATTTGGTGCAGAGCAGATCATCCAGAACACTGGGCTGTACAAGGAGGAATGTGGCATCAGGATTGGTGGAAGAGTCATCAACAACCTGCGTTATGCAGATGACACAACCTTGCTTGCTGAAACTGTGGAAGACCTGAAGCACTTGCTGCAGAAGGTCAAGGACTTCAGCCTTCAATACAAATTGAAGCTCAACATCAAGAAAACAAATATTCTCACCACTGAAAAGATTGAGATAGTTAACAGTTTTAGTTTGCTTGGCTCCACAGTCAACACTTTTGGTACCAACCAGCAGCCAGGAAATCAAAAGATGAATTGCATTGGGAAAGTAAGCTGTCAGGGACCTCTGCAGAGTACTGAAGAGCAATGATGTCAGGCTGGAGACTAAGGTGTGCCTGTGCTGGGCTATTGTCTTCACAGTTGTGTGCTATACATTGGAGATCTGGACAATGACTACGGTTCATAGAAAGAGAATTGATGCTTTTGAGCTGTGTTGCTGGAGAAGAGTGTTGAATATACCATGGACTACTAGAACAAACAGGTTTGTCCTGAAGAGAGTGAAGCCAGAATGCTCCTTGGAGTCAAGGATTCTGAAGCTACATCTGACATATTTTGGGCATGTTGCAAGGAGGGACAGGTCCATGGAGAGGGACATCATGTTTGGGACAGTGGAGGGTCAGTGCAGGAGAGGAAGATCCTTGATTATATGGATCGATTCAGTTATTGGGGTAGTGGGAGTAAGTGTGTTGGAGACAATTAGATTGGCACAGAATAAAGCAGGGTTTAGGGTTCTTGTACATAGGGTCACTATGAGTCACAAGTGACTCACAGAGACATAACAAAAACAACAATGTGAAACTATTCTCTACCCCCCTCCTCCTAGTAACTACCTTATATTTAGATTCTAAGTCTAATGGTTTACTTTTCTATTTCTTCAAAAGTTTATCATCTATTTTCCATGCCAAATTGGTTGGCAAGAGAGACATTGTTATGGAATTATCTCAGTTTGACTCCTGCTATATTGACTTTATCTGAGAAATTTTACACTATTGGTGGACTCCTCTATTCAATACTTTGGTAAATATTAATGTTGGTTCTGAAATTCTGATTATTCTTTTCTATAGCCTCATTTGTATGAATCACTGTGATGCCAATGAATAGTGAAACTAATGACTCATTGCTGAAAGAAACATACAATTATCACCCATCACTAAATTTAAAGACAGGAGTTAAAAAAATAATCAGAGATGGCATACCTAATTGACAAGGTATCACAGATTTTGTTATTTTCCTTTTTTTTATCACTATTTTCTTACTTGCTGTGAAGGGTCAAGGACTGCAGCCTTCAGTATGGACTGAGGCTCAATGTCAAGAAGACAAAGATTCTCACCACTGGACAAATTGGCAGCATCAGGATGGATGACGAAGAGATTGAGATTGTTCACAGCTTCAGTTTGCTCGGCTCCCCAGTCAACACTCTTGGCACCAGCAGTCAGGAAATCAAAAAGCGTATCGCGATGGGAAAGTCTGCTGTTAGGGACCTCTCTAAAGTACTCAGGAGCAACAGTGTCTCTCTGGAGACTAAGGTGCGCCTGATACAGGCCATGGTATTTGCAATCGCTTGTTAGGCATCAGAGAGTTGGACAATGACTAGGGAGGACAGAAGGAGAGTGGATGCTTTTGAGCTGTGGTGCTGGAGAAGGGTACTGAATGTACCCTGGACTGCCAGGAAAACAAACGGATTTGTCTTGGAGAGGATTAAACCAGGCTACTCCTTGGAGGCAAGGATTCTGGGGCTTCGTCTGACATACTTTGGACATGTTGCCAGGAGGGACGGGTCCTTGGAGAGGGACATCATGCTTGGGAGGGTTGAGGGACAGCGCAGGAGGGGAAGACCCTCTATGAGATGGATTGATTCGGTGACTGGGGTAATCGGGATGGGTGTGTCAGAGGCAGTGCCGTTGGCGCAGGATAGAGCAGGGTTTAGGGCTGTTGTGCATAGGGTCGCTATGAGTCGGAAACGACTCGACGGCACATAACAGCAACAACAACAATTTTCTTACCATTTAGTTCTCATGTATATTGCCCTGTAATAATTCCTTATTAAAGAGATGCTATGAATAACTCTCACGCCTATATTCAAGAAACAAAAAATTTTAAGCATCTCCTCTGTTCACTTTTATAAGGAGTGGTTGCATGTTTCAATGAATACTTGCAGCAGATTCTTCTTAGGTATCTTTGGCCTGAATCTAGAAAGAGTAGTATTTTTAGCTAGGCATATTCCCTCCAACGTCAACACTGGTTTTTCATTAGGAAGATAGAAGAGTTGAATGGCGGTATTGGTTCAACATTTAACTGTGTTTTGTCTACCAGCGTCACCCTGTGTGGGATATTTTCTCTTTGATAACTCTGTAATGGTTGTTCCAATTCCCTACCCCCTCTTCCAACATCTCTTGCTCTTAATTTACATGATATTTTTGGAACACTTTCAGAATGACCTGGCTTTAATAATAAAAGATATCATGCTAATATCTCTCCTTTTTTTTTTTTTTTGACCATGATATTTGTCTCTTACGTACATCATTATTCAGTGGCTGTCCTCCTGCTTTTCTTATATGTCTTTCAAACAGAAGATATTATAAATTAAATTCCTTCTCATTTATCTCTTCCTTGGCTGATATTGTATAAAAGTAATTACTCAAAGAGCTAAGCTTTTTCCCACCTTCAAATTTCATGTCAAATAAACTGCTAAATCCAATATATAAAATCTCTTAACCTGTCTTGAAAGAATAATTTTTTTGTGTGTTTACTACCATTTTTATAACCCCTTGGTTAAAATAGCTGTCATTTTTCACTTTGTCTATTGAAGAATAAATTCTTTCTTGATTGCTATTCTATTCATATTTTTACTAAATTAATCCTTCTAAAGGACAAACTTAGTTAAACCCTTCATTTTTTACTTAAATGACTTTAATAGTGAAAAATTCGGCAATAGGCAAAAATTAACACCAGAAAATACAGTTTATTCCTAAATTTTCAGTTCTAATTAATTATTTTAACTTTCACATCTTTCTTTCCTTTTTAGATAAAACTCTGTATAGTTTATTGGACATATTTGCCTGGATGTCTACCAGGATTTTTCAACTTCAATCTAAATTTATTACATTAATACATTCTACATGTCTGCTCTTTGTCATATATCCTCTAATTTAGCAGGGATATCTCAAACCACTCTTTTTAAAATCATTTATTTTAATCTTAAGCAATTTTCCTCTATACTTTACCATGAACTAACTTCATTTCTAATCATTCCTATTGATCTAACCACCCTAAAACTTTCCAAATAAGATTACTCCATTATATTCTTTTTTTTTTTGGTGGGGTATTTTTGTGTTGCCTGGTCAAGGCTTTATCCATTATATTCTAACTATGATAATTCTTATTTCCAAGCCATGGCCATTTCTTGCCTGGAGGACAGTCAAATTGTTTTGACAATTTTTATCTGTTCACTTATTAAGTGTTCTAGAGATTTTGTACAGTGGAAATGTGGTCATATCATTCACTTGTCAAGTAATGGAATGTCTTCCCATTGCCATCAGAATAAAAATCTAAACTTTTAAAAATATAATTGATAATGCTTTCCCAATCTTGTTCGCTTATTTAATTTCACAAATAATGCTTGAGAATCGATTCAGCTGAAATGTCTCATCATCCCGAATCAGTTTTTGTACAATGAAGCAAGTGTCTGATATGTAAACTTCCATATTGGGTCTTCTGATCCTATCATGTTTTTATTATAACCTGTAAGTGACAATTTAAGTTTTGTACATTGTATTATCCTTGTTTGTAAATATTATGTTTCCGTGGGTTTATAAATTTGTCATCTTTGAAAACTAATCAGCTGCTTCTTGTCTTGTAAAACTTCCTAACTTTACATTCAACCTGTATGAAGTTAATCACCCTATTTTACTTTAACTCTATTAGCTCTCTTCTCTGCTGTGATGGTTAATATTGTAAGTAATGTGGCCATTTTCTTGAGCATAGTGTAACTATCACATTGGTTGCAAATTTTAACCTCTATGATATCTGTGAGGCATGATTAGAAGGAGGTCTTTAAAGATATGACTATAAGAGGTCTCCTCAATTAGAAACATAAAGTATAAAGATTTAAAAGCACAAATTAGAATATCCCCTTCAGCAAGATAAAACACTTTGGCTTTGCAAAAAGTAAAGTTTAAACATAGAAGCTGAGACTAGAGAAGTAATCACAACAGAGAGCATGATACTTACAATGACAGTGATGGGCCTTACACCTACAGAGTTTTTACTGTCTGGCTACCTCTAATTATCTGGTTCACAGTCTCTAGGTTTAAAACTGTGGTCTTCTGTACTTGCCAACTTTGAACTCATCATCCTCCAAAGCAGTATGTCTTTCTCAAATTAATATTTAACTAACGGAATATTGGACAGATTTGTTGGAATTACAAGAATTGTCTCAAATTGAACATTTCCAAAGACATGCAATTATGAGTTGCAACCTCAGATGGAAACCTGCCACTATATATTAGTCTTCAGTTTTAGAATATGATAAAATTGCATGTGTGTGTGTGTGTGTGTGTGTGTGTGTGTGTGTGTGTGTATTGTGGTTGGCTTGTTTTTTTCAGTATAATGTTTTTAGTATTTTTTGTGAGTCAGTCGTCACATTTTCTTTTATTTTTTTTTCTTATTTATAGCTTAATAGTAATATAGTGAACAGTGGTTACTACAGGTTTTGGCAATTTACCCTACTCACAAATTGATAAATTATTCTATTAATGTAGCAAATATTCTATGTACTTATATTAATGTAGCAAGTACTTTATAAGTATAAAAAGTATAGTTTTCTATATACTGATAATTTTGTATTTATTTATTTTTTTAAAATTGGAAATTAATGCAGACTCTTTCCTGGTTTCTTAGAATATATTCTATGAAACCTCATATATTACTATGTAAGAGATCCAATTATGCCAATATTGGCATATTAAATCACAAAAGAGCTCCGGTGTTGTAGTCCATGGAGACTTCCACTGCTAACTAAAGGTCAGCCTCACAGGTATATCAAATTTAGCACTGGCTCTAAGGGAGAAAGAATGGCTATATCTTCTCATGTCATTTACAGCCTACTGGAAACCAATGAGTTTGAGTTGAGGGCAGACATATAATGGTATTGTGATGAGCAGTTTCAGTTTGTCTCTGAATTCTAGATTCCTCACTAAAACGATAAATACGTTGCAATAGATTCTTAAGTCTTTCCTGACTCGTCCTTTTGTCAGAATGACTTTAGTCAATTCTGTGTGACTGAAGAAACCATGGATGACATAATTTCTGATAACAAGTGAAATAAAAGGATAGCTGTTAGCACTTGTCAGAGAGAAATTGTTCCCATGTGTCACATTCTGACAGAAAATTTTAATGACTTTTCTTACAGGACCTTCATATAGCTTTCTCAATAGGGTTTCCTCACATACTCCAAACCAGCAGACAAGGTTGATGTGCAGGGTGTTCCATTTACAATATAAAGAACATTGAATCCCATTGTCAATCTTTCTTATACTTACGTTTGTCATCTCTATATAAAAGCAAAAATAATCAAAGGGGTTGTTGTTGTGGTTTGAGTTTTTGTTGCTTACTTGCCCCATCTTGGCTACATTAACGTTACTTCTCTATATAAAAGATCTAAAAGATGGCTATAGCAGTGTTCCCCTCATAGAGGGAACGTGAGTCCATCATGTAAAGAATTTAATATCCAATAGGAAAGATTTGTTTCATAACTTGTAAAGATTTGATAAGAAAAGTTAAATACAGTTATGACATAAGTCAATTTTCTTCTTTCTCAAAAAAGGTACCAGAAGTGCAAGATAAGCTAGTTTTGCTGCAGGCTTGATGACACCTGCTCTTATTTGGTAAATGTTCAGCTACTAACCAAATAGTGTGTAGTTTGAACTCACTAGCTGCTTCATATGGCAAAGACACAGCAGTCTTTTTCTCTACACATTATAATCTTGGAAAGTTGGATAATTTTGCCTGAAAAAAACTTGACAACGATTGAGGTGGTATCAAGTTGAAGAGATTAATGTAGTGCTGTTATATCTGGAGGAACTCTCTTCCATTTTGCACATCACTCTTTGTCAATATGCTATATGAGGTAACGTGGGTTTGCTCTGATGCTGAACTTTGTACCATTGGGGTATGAAATACCAGAATGGTTTCCCAATGTGGAGAGTGGTTGGTGGGTCTCCCAGTTATAAAACAGGCTGGGATGCAGCAGTGGCATCCACTTCCTAAACCAAATGCCTCTGGAAACTCTATGACTTTGGAGATACAATGCTAGCTATAAAAAGGCACTACATTTTTTGTTCATAGATTCGCTATGAATCAACCCCAACTCAATGGCAATTAACAACAACAACATATACTAATTAGACTCTAATTTTGAAATAGGTTACAGTTATTTAATAAATACAAAAATCATTAATGTAATAATTATTCACTGAGTGTTTTATTGTAGAGATTTTAATTTCTATCATAAAAGAACCCATAAGATTTCCAATTACAAAAATATTTAGCATTTATTTGTTTTGTACATGTTAGAAGAAAGCAATAATTTGACAACTATGACATTAAATGTGTATTACAAAATTAAGTTATTCTATTTTAAAAGACTGTGTGATTCATTCTGTCTTACAGAAGCAATAATGATACTTTTTTTTCAATTGTGATAAGGGGGGAAAAAACAAAGAGGAAAAAGTAAATTCAAATGCCAAATACATATTCTGCCAAAGACAGTCTTATTGAATCAGTCTCATTTTGAAATGCACATTCATTTCAATGTTTTTTAAAATCGTGATTATTTTTGCCCCTAAAAGTTATAAAATCTGAAATGCTTTCTTACTTTGATGAGCAATAGGAAATGCTTTTCATTAGATACTTTACATAGAAACACCAAGCCTGCGCATGCACAAATTTATCACACAGTCTACCATGTGCAGCAATTTGGGTGACCCTCAGACCTGGTTTTTATTGTGTTTGGTCAAACATTCTAAGTGGTATAGCACTGGTCTGTCCATTTGCTGTACAGAGGTAACTTGTGATTGCCATGATGCTAAACACCGTTACACTGATGAGCCAAATGAAATAATGGTTACCGGGGTGGACAGAGTTTGGTGAAGCTCCCCAGTTAAAACAAGCTTGCAAGCAGGAGTGGTATCCACTTCTGAAATAGTTTACCTCCAGAAACTCTATGAACTTGGAGAAATGATAAAAATTATACAAGTGTTCAGGTCTTTCACTCATAGGATCGCTATGAGTCACCTATGACTTGATGGCACCTAACAACAACAAGAAGAACAATCACATTTACTGCATTCAGCCAATTACACCCATATTCTCCTGATGGACAACATTTATAGCAGGTTGGCAATTCACAAATGTGAAAGAGAGTTAATATAGTCTGTATATCATTCAGTTTGCTTCTTAATACAGTTCCTGATATGGTAAAAGAAATAGTTCTTCCTTCAGATTCACCTGAAATCCAGTAAGAGACAAAATAAAAGAATATCAGGCTAAGAAAATTTGTCTAGTGACTTTTCCCACTATTCTTTTTTCTTTTTTAGAACGATTGTAATTCTTGCTAATGAATGACTAAAGCATCTGCACCACGAGTCTCACAGAGAAAATAATTTAATATGTTAATATATCTACCTTCATTTCAGTGACATCAAGCTTGGAAGGGTGTAGGGACAGCGCAGGAGAGGAAGACTCTGGATGAGATGGATTGATACCGTAAGTGGAGTAATGGTAGTTGGTATATCAGAATTAGTGAGACTGGCCCAGGACAGGGAAGGGTTCAGAGATATTGTACATAGGCTTGCTACAGGTCACAGGTGACTCAGTGGCACATGGCAACAACAACAACAACAGACTTTAAATACAGGTCTTGAGATTAACAG
The DNA here is from genome assembly GCF_000299155.1 of Elephantulus edwardii. NCBI lineage: Eukaryota > Metazoa > Chordata > Mammalia > Macroscelidea > Macroscelididae > Elephantulus > Elephantulus edwardii. The sequence goes on along the minus strand of NW_006399897.1, from coordinate 2,672,267 downwards.
TGATACATTTTAGCCACTGTATAACCAGGGCCTCAGCCTTTAAACCTTTAGTACAACATCTAAGTATTGTCCTTCTCTCCTCAATATCACCATAGAGTCGATGAGCTATATCCCATGCTCTCATGAAAATGAATATCCTAATGCCTGATTTCCCTGTCTTTATTGATGGCAATTATAACAATGTAGCAAAATCGTTAACAGGAAGCCTTTGTTATAGGTTTTCTTGCCAAAATAGACAATCAGATGTGCAGATCTATGTCTGTTCACATTTTCTTTTGTAGATCAAAACAGACTTTCTGTTATTATGTTAGCAGCAAGATAAGTAAGACAGAGTGGCTTGGTTTTATGAATTTTTAATCTAGTAAGGGACTGCAGAAATTTAAAAAAAGACGTGTTAGTTGCTGGAGTAACTGATAGAGGTATATTGATAGCAATAAATGAAGGGATAAAAAAGCAGCTAACAGGGAAGAATATGGAAATGTCTTAAAAAAAAGTCGTTCTTACATGCCATCCAGTTGTATATGACCCATTGCAACTCTGAATATCAGATCTGAACCCTATCCTGTAACATCCTCATCATCTGTGACAAACTGCAGCCCATTGCTGCCCATCAGTGTGTCATTCCATCTCATGGAGGGTCCTCCTCTCTTTAGCTGACCTTCGACCTTTCCTAGCATGGTGTACCTCTTCAAATAATTCCCTTTTTAGCAACATGTCCATGGTATGTGAGACAAAATTTCTCCATCCTTGCCTTTAAGAAACATTTTGTCTGCACCTTTCCTAATAAATCTTTATTCTTTTGGCAGTCCATAGGTTATTCAGTGCTCTTCTCCAACACCACAACTCAGATACACCAATTTATCTTCTGTCATCCTTATTCAACCTTGTCCAGCTCTCACAAATAGTAAGTGATTGAAAAGACCATGGTTTTAATCAGGCTGACCTAAGTGTTCAAACTAATATCATTGCTCCTCAGTACTTTGGAGAGGCCCCTAATTTTAGATTTTCTCCATTCAATATGTCTTCTTTAATTTCTTGACTGCTGGTGTTAATGGTATTGACTGTGGATTCAAGTTAGATGAAGGCATTGCCAATTTCAAACATTTTTTTCCATTTATCATGATGTTGCCTATAATTACAGTTGTGAGGATTTTTGTTTCCTTGATGTTGAGATGTGATTTCTGTTTAAGGTTGTTGTATTTATCTTCTGCAGCAAATGTTTCAAGTCCTCCTCCTTTTCAGCAAGCAAAGTTGTGACATTACATACCACAGCTTGCTGATGAATCTTCATTCTTCTCTGACAGCACGTTTTTCTTCATAAAGTTCAGTTTCTTTAATTCAGCCTATGGACTGAATACAATTAAGTGTTGAGGACTTTTCTTCATAGGGTCGCTATGAGTCTCCTGCTACTCAACAACACTTAACAATAATATAACAACAGATTAAATAAATATGAAAAATGATAAAGTCCTGATGCACATTTTTTTAAAAAAAAATTTCAAACAGGGCAGTATACCCCTGCTCTGTTCAGATAACAGAATCTTGGTCTAAGTATAGATTTCCTTTGGACATGTTTAAATATTTTGAGACTCAGCATTAGTCATAGTTTGTTATGATCCACAAAGTTAAATATAGCAACTTCTGGTGGGTCACTTGTTCTGTCAATTCACCACTGACCCTCCAGTGTGTTTTCAGTGCCCTCAGTGACATTCAGTGGTAGTATATCACACAGGAGGGGACTGTCCATCGTTCTTCTGTGGAATAACTGGTGGATACAAGCTGTGTGATTTTGGAATGAAGAATTATTGAAATTTTTATACAGCCATGATACAATTAATGTCACATTTGTGGAGATAATCTTTGTGCTCACCATACATAAAAATAATGTCACAACACATTAAGCACTATTGCAGTAAGATAGCTATAAGACTGGCTGATCTTAGCCAGAGTGGAGTTAAAATGTAAAGGTCAAGATGATTGTATATTGATTAACATGAAAAGTGGTGAGAAAGAGTATTGAGTCAACTTCACCAACAGATGAGTAGGAATGTGATGTGACATTCATTTGGAGGAGTATACTCTTGAATATCAGAAAAGATGGTGATTTTAGAGCAGCCATGTTGAGGTCAAAGTGTCTATGAAACATGAACTTGAGTGTATTGGGCAGACTAATAGATAGCAGTAGAATTTGGAGGTATATATATGCCTGTAATCCTGATGAAATTTATTATTAATATTTTATTTAATGTATTTTATACTGGTTTACTTACAAAGCCAATAAACATTTTTCTCACATCAGATCTTTTCCATTTCTTAACCCATTCCTCCCTTCATCCATCAAATTATGTGAACCTATGATTGCCTCAGCCCATATTCACTCCTCTACTCCCCCCCTTGGATCCTCATATACATTATACATTATGATCTTATACAGTATTTGTCCTTATAGGACTGAGTTAGTTCACTTAGCATAATGCTCTCCAGAGGCTCCAAAGTTAGGTAGTTTTACAAAATCATTGACCCTGTGTACTGCACAGTATTCCATCGTGTAAATATACATTAATTTATCAATCTATTTGGTTGTGGTTGGACATTTTGGCTGTTTGCATTTTCTTACAATGGTGAATAATGCTACTATGACCACTGATGTCCAAGTCTCCGTTGATGCCTCAATTCTCACTTTCTCAGGGTATATTGTGAGCAGTGGAAGAGCTGTTTCATAGAATTTCTATGTTTGGCTTAAGGAAGTGCCAAACTATCTTCCAGAGTGTTTGTACCATTTCACTATCCCACCAACAATGTTTAAGTGTTCCTATCTCACCACATCATCTCCAACATTTATTTCTTAAGCTAAAAGTGTCCTGCCACTGCTACTGGGGTAAGATGATATCTCATTGTGGTTTTGATTTGTACCTCTCTTATTGTCAGTGATTTTGAGCATTTCTTCATGTGTCTGTTGGCTATTTGAATGTCTTCTTCTCTGAAAATTCCTTCCCTGTCTTTTGCCCATTTTGTAATTGGGTTATCAGTCTTTTTCTTCTGGAGGTCCTGCAGGATTCTGTAAATATTTGTTGTAAATCCTTCTCTGGGATAGTATTGTTAAATGTTTGTTCCAATTCTGTAGGCTTTCTTTTCACCCTGTTCAGACAAGTATTTTATGATGAAGCAGTACAAGACAAAACTTAAGTATTAAAGTGAGAGGAGAGGTACAGAACCAACATTAAAGGAGTACAAAATTGATAGCAGCAGGAAAAACAGGAAAAACAGCAAAAGCAGACACTCAGGTTATAAGAGACTGCAATATAATGGTGTATAAAGAAGGAATCATCAGAAACATATGATTCTAGAAAGTTATAAGTTAAAATTTAAATTAAGAATTTATGGAATTTAACATAGATGACACTGGTAAAAATTTGTTAGACAAGAAAGGATATACATGTGTCATGCTATTAAAAAACAAATATGACCAAGAAGACAGTGACATATAAAGTGAGGATAGAAAATGATAATGATGATAGTGATGACCATGATGATACTAATGGTTTAGAACAGATGTGCTTAAAAGGAAGGAGAGAATGTCATTTCTAAAAAAGGATAAACAATTATTATGAGCAAGAGCCTATGGTGATGGAAGAAGAAGTTCAGGCTGCTTTGAAGGACATGGCCAGAAATAAGGCTCCAGGAATAGATGGTATACCAATTAACATATTTCAGTTAACAGATGCTGCCCTGGACGTGCTCACCAAGTTGTGTCAAGAAATCTGGAGAACGACCACTTGACCAACTGACTGGAAGAGATCGATATTTGTTCCTATCCCAAAGAAAGGTGACCCAACCGAATGTGGAAACTACAGAA
>NW_006399897.1:2663728-2664885 GCF_000299155.1 Elephantulus edwardii | reverse complement strand
AAGAGGGAAGTTCAAGTTCAAGTTGTTCTTAAAGAATTGGCAAAAAACAAGGCTCCAGGAGTTGATGGCATACCATTCGGCAAATTTTAACAAACAGACGCTGCCCTGGATGTACTCACTAAGTTCTGCCAAGAGATCTGGAAGACAGCCAACAGGCCAACTGACTGGAAAAAAATCGATATCTGTTCCTATTCCAAGGAAAGGTGACCCAACAGAGTGTGGAAATCATTGAGCAATATCATTAATATCACATGCAAGCAAAATTCTGTTGAAAATTATCCAAAAATTAGTGGAGCAATATGTCAACAGGAAACTGTGCAGGCTGGATTTAGAAGAGGTTGTGGCATTACGGATATTATAGCTAATGTTAGATGGATCTTGGCAGAACGCAGAGACTACTAGAAGAATGTCTATCTGTGCTTCATTGACTATGGAAAGGCTTTTGACTGTGTGGATCACAACAAGCTGTGGCTGACTCTGAGGAGAATGGGAATCCCAGAACATTTGTTTGTGCTTGTGTGAAACCTAAGCTTGGACCAAGAGGCAGTCATCAGAACAGAGCAAGGAGACATTACACGGCTCAAAATCAAGAAGGGAGTCCACCAGGGATGTATTCTGTCTCCATAACTTTTCAATCTGTATGCAGAACAGATCATCTGAGAAGCTGGGCTGTAAGAGGAGGAACGTGGCACAAGGATTAGTGGAAGAGTCATCAAAAACCTGTGTTGTACAGATGGCACAACCCTGTTTGCTGAAAGTGAGGAAGACCTGAGCACCTGCCGCAGAAGGTCAAGGACTTTAGCCTTCAATACAAATTGAAGCTCAACATCAAGAAAATGAAGATTCTCACCACTAAGCCAGTTGGCAGCATCAGTATGGATGGTGAAGAGATTGAGATAGTTAACAGTTTTAGTTTGCTTGGCTCCGTAGTCAACATACTTGGTACCAGCCGCAAGGAAATCAAGAGATGAATTGCACTGGGAAAATCAGATGTCAAGGACCTATCAAGAGTACTGAAAAGCAACGATGTCAGGCTTGAGACTAAGGTGCACCTGATCTGGGCTATGTTGTTCTTGTTGTTGTTATGTGCCGTCGAGTCGCCTGCGACTCATAGCGACCCTATGTACAACAGCCCTAAACTCCGCTCTGTCCTGTGC
>NW_006399897.1:2636749-2663053 GCF_000299155.1 Elephantulus edwardii | reverse complement strand
CAGGGTTGTGTCATCCGCATAATGCAGATTGTTGATAAATCATCCACCAATCTTGACCCCACATTTCTCCTCATATCTGGGCTATAGCCTTTGCAATTACATGCTATACATCAGAGAGTTGGACAGTGACTAGGGCTGAAAGAAAGAAAATTGATGCCTTTGAGCTACAGTGCTGGAAAAGAGTGTTGAAGATACCATGGACTGCTAGGAGAACAAACAGGTTTATCCTGGAGAAGGTGAAGCCAGAATACTCTTTCGAGTCAAGGATTCTGTAGCTTTGTATGATGTACTTTGGGCATGTTGCAAGGAGGGACTGTTTCTTGGAGAGGAACATCATGTTTGGGAGAGTGGTGGGACAGCGCAGGAGAGGAAGGTCCTCGATGAGATGGATCAAGTCTGTGATTGTGGTGGTGGAAATGAGTGTGTTGGAGATGGTGAGGTTGGCACAGGATAAAGGAGGGTTTAGGGCTCTTTTACATAGGGTCGCTATGAGGCACATAACAAAAACAACAAACATATATCAGCAATCAATTATAATGACAATGGTAAGGGAATTTTCCAAATTTAGTAGAAGAAAATTACTGTTCGTTGACTACTTAATAGATGATATTTCAAAATTTTCACTGATTATATGAGGAAAACATTCTTTTTAGAGGAATCTGTTCAGACTTCTACCCTAAATTTCAACTTTGAAAGCAATTTTAATATTATAATCTATAATCAATCACATAAACTCACTATAAGAAATTGAACAAAAATCTCATTGCTACCAAACATCCAGAACTGTTAAAAAGCAATCAAGTACATTTTGATAAGAACAAACAGTGTGTTTCATTATGATATACCAGAATTTCCATTACATTATTTATTCCTTTCAAAATCTGAACATTTTTGTTACCCAGAATACATAAAAAACATTCTTTATAAGCTGTACACAACATATGAATTACCCCTACATTGAAGTTAAGTTGGAAATTCATAATTTTTCATAAATAGACTGGAAAATATAAATAGGCAAGTTATTTAAATCAAGAATTTAGAGTTGGTTATGGGCACTATATAGACAAAGTTTAAATTTTATAAAACCCTTATTAACTATTAGATTTAACTAAAATTATGTGTATTTTAATGTTCTTATCACAACTGCACAACTTTCTGTTTTTTATCATGTTAGACTAAATGTTCATTCCACTCTAAACAGCTAATGTCCTAAAAGAAAATTATGTTTTGTAAATGAATCAATATATTTGAAGGAAAGTAATAATTTTCAGTTGAATATTAATATAAGGAAGAAACCTAATGAGATAAGTAGAGTTCTAAAACAGTGTTGTCATTTAGGAAATTTGCCCTAAGTTTGAAATCATATCCATTTCTTTAGCCTCTCAGAGTGAGGAAACTGAACAAAATATCAAGTGTCGTAAAAGTTGGGAGGGAGCTCTGAGTAGAAGGTGATGCGTCAATCCAAAGATGAATGATTCCAATCCACCAACTGTTTGATGGGAGAAAAATTCCCAGTCCCTTTCAGTGTGATTTACCATCTTGGGAAACATGAATTAGTGTTGAGTTGCTTCTAACTAGACATTAGTGAGTTTGTGGGGGTTTTAGTAGAAAGTTGAGAGCCCATTAGGCTGTGACAGTGATGTGCCAATCGTGGTAATGGGCACCCATGGTGGACAGTGTTGGCTGGAGCTTCCCAACTAAATCAAGCCTGGAAGCAGGAGTGGCATCCACTTCTGAAATGGCTTGCCTCCAGAAACTCTACATACGAACAGTGCTCAAGCTGTTCGTTCAAAGGGTCACTATGAGTCGTCTACTACTCGACAGCATTAAACAACAACAACAATGCAATTACAGAGCATTATGTGGATGCATGTGTGTGTGTGTGTTTTCAACAGATTTAAAAAATTAAGAGACTAAATTGATAATATGGTCATTAAAATAAATATGGTCATTAAAATAAAATTGAGGAATATTTATTTATAAAAATGAAATTGCATGAAAAGGGATATCAAACACAGGGTGAACCTCTTAGCCAGTTGAAGGAGCTGAAGAAAACTATCTAGAACGCAGCCTAGAAAATCAGGGAAATGATATGTAAAATGAAGACCCTAGCACATATGGAAGGAGTGAAAAGGTCTAGTTTATCTTTCATTCTAAAAGTAGCAAATACTGTACACATCATAATGAGGAATTATGGAGAATTGATTATCAGTCAATATATTCTTTAAAATATATAAAAACCAGAATGAGTTATTTTTTATTTTCTTAATTTTAATGAACATTTACAGAGATTTTGGATTTCCATTCATTCATTGTTGCATTTTATGTGAAAAACACCCACAGCTTGAAATCACAGAACACTAAAAGCAAAAAAGAATATCTTAAAAATAGTAAGCAATAAAAAAGAGTTAACTTCAAGAAAACTACAATTATACTGACTGTTGATTTTCCAGGCTCTAAAGGGGAATCAACACAAAGGGGAATAATGTCTTCATTATCTGAGAAATAATAACTTACAACTTAAAATCTATACTCTGTGAAACTTGCAGATAATGCAAAATTGAGAATTTGCCACAAGAGACCAGAATCAGACTTCTTTCACGTTCAGAAATAATTGACTAAAGGCACTACTTACAAGTTGGAGTCATCTATCTCAGGGGTTACGGCAGTATTCTAACCAGTGTCTTTCATTGTCTTTTCATACTATTCTATAAACAGCAATAAGTGCCATCTTAAAATGTATGTGTATTATTTACTCAGATAAAAATCTTCCTTTGCATCTTACCACTCTGGCAATGGAAGTTAAAATTCTTTGGCGTAATTCTCCGTGTCTTGGCTCAGTGGCCCTTTGTAATAGTAAGTCTGTATTTTCTCTTTGAACAATTCTAACCTCCATACTGCTACTGTGAGAGACCACATGTTTTGTTTAGGTCTTTGTTCTTAAATTCCCCTGGATGAAGTAAATGCAGATATGTGGATACAAGGATTGTTTTCCTTCCATTTTTTACTTCCCTGGTAGGTTATTTTTCTAGTTATCTGTATGTAAAATATAAGTTATTTTCTCTAAATGTCTACTATTATTACTGACTTCTCTTGGTTTTACTTTCAAGCATTTACCAACATTTACATCATATGCTAAATTTCAATTAATGTATTGCACTGCTCTAGCCATTTTTTAATGATCTTCAGTAGTATTTTGCTTGCATGTGATATTAATGATGTTGTTCAATAGCTTCCACTTTCTGTTTTATCACCTTTCTTGGAAATGGGAACAAATATGGACCTCTTCCAATCTGTTGACCTGACAGCTATTTTCCTAGAATAGACTAGTAAGCAGATCCAGAGCTGTATCTGTATCCTGGGCCTTTATTTTTAGCCAATGTGTTCATTACCATTAGTTTCTCCTCTTACGGTACTTCTGAATTTTTCAGTGTCAGCCAGTACTTTTTGATACAGTGACTCTGTGTATTCCCTCCATCTTCTTTTGATGCTTTCAGGATCATTCAGTATATTTTTCCCTTCTTTTGACTTCTCAATGCTCTAGTGTAATATTCAGTCTCTTCTAACATACATTTCAGTTTTCTCTTTCTTCTCTCTCTTTTAATCACCTTATCCTTTCTTCATTCATGATATCATCATGATAATTGATATTCAATGTTTCAAACCTATTCATGAGATTATTTAAAAATTCAGATCAAATATATTCAAGATCTTCTTTGATTATTATGGTCTTGTTTTAATTTCTTCAGCCTCAATTTAAACTTGTTGATTACCTTTCTATAACTATCATCATTTCTCAAAGTTCATAGAGTTTCCAGAAACATGTTGTTTAGGAAGTGGATGCAACTTCTACATCCAAACCTGTCATAAATTGGGAAGTCAAGCAAACACTGTCCATCATGGGTAACCATTATGACATTTGACACCTCAGTGGCACAAGGTTCAGTATCACAGTAAACCCAGGCTACCTCAGTATGCATATTGACAGAAGAGTGCTATACCACTTAGAATAAAGTTCCTTCAAAATATAATAACAACAGAGTTTTAAATACAAAGGCCCTCCCTGAGGTCTTTTGGTGCTAAATAAGAGGCTTAAATAAAACAACTAATATAGTATGTTGTTGTTGTTGTTATTGTTATTGTTATGCGCCCTTAAGTTGCCTATGACCTATAGTGACGTTATGTACAGCAGTTCTGAACCCTGTTCTGTCCTGAGCCAGTTTCACTAATTCCAATACACCAAACCCTATTGCCCCAGATACTGTATCAATCCATCTCATGTGCAGTCCCTCTCTCCTGCACTGTCTATCCACACTTGTGAGCATGATGTCTTTCTTCAAGAACCAGTATTTCCTGGCCACATGCCCAAAGTATGTGACATGGAGCTTTAAAATCCTATCCTACAAAGAGATACTTAGTTTCACCTGCTATTTGTTTTCTTGGCAGTCTGTAGTATGTTCAAAACTCTTCTTCAGCACCACAACTTGACGATATCAGTTCTTCTGTCCTAATTGATGGTCTGACCCACAGTCTACCACTGGACTAATTTTGACTGCTGGTATCCAGCTTCTCCAACAATCTCTTTCACAATTGTAGTCAATAGGATTCTTATGTGATTCATCAGGCAAGGTCAATTTGTAAAACTACTATTTGTGGTTTTTTTTTTGCATTTTTTTTAAAAAGTACTTGTAATCAATAAATAATTGAAAAGAAAAAATTTAATCATTTTCTCTCTAGTCTCATTTCTGTCATCAAGTCCAAACTTTCTGACTACTATTTCTTCTCCATTATTTCCAACTTTTGCATTTCAGTCACTACACACCGTTGTCTGATTGCTTAAGTCAGTCTTAATTTCAGACTGCAAGATTTGGTAAATATTTTCAATTTCTTTCCCTTTGGCACTAGCTATATGAACATGTGTTTGAATAACAGTTGTATTAACAGGTCTTCTTTGTGTGTATATGGGTAATATCCTACCACTCACAACATTTTACTTCAAGATAGAACCTAACATTTACTTTTTTACTATGACTGCAACACTATTTTTTCAGTTTTTCATTTTCACCATAGTATATCATGTGACTCTCTGGTTCAGAGTTGCCAAAGCTCATCTATATCATCTCACTAATGCTAGAATGTTAATGTTCATATGCTCCATTTAATTTTTCACACTTTCTTGTTTTCCGACATTCAAGCTATGTACTATCCATGTTCCAATTATTAAATAATGTTTCCCATTATTTTTGCTTATTTCCACTGAGTTACAATCTGGGCTCTACCTCTAATACTTTGACTCTCTGTGTTTCTACTCTTCGTAGGGTTTTCAGTGCCTCGTTATTTAAGAAATGTATGGCCAATCCTGTTTCTTAATCTTTCTTAATCTGAAAACTCTACTAAAACCTGTACACCATGGACAATATTTATGGTATTTAACCCACCTGGTCAAATAGCTTTCTGTATCACAACAACCACTTAGTTATTTTAGTACAGCAAACTGACAGACAAATACGATAAAATTTAGAACAATATTCTCTACAAATAGGCAACATCTTTTTTTTTTAAATTTAGGTTGTTTATTTTTCATTTCAATGAACATCTACAGAAATTTTGGGATTCCATTCATTCATTGTTGCACCCTTCTCCCCCCTCCACCCCCATTTGCTCCTCTCCTTGAAAAGCAAAAGAAAAACTCCCTCATTGGTACACAATCCCCCCCCCGCACCTCCCCAAACCCCACCCCCTAGCCCCAAATATAATCCACTCTACAACCCTTACGGCATTGAAGTCTATGGGGGAGAGAATAGTCTAAAAGTATTATATTTTAGGGCATTATTTTTATCATAGGAGTATGCAATGAGGGTTGTAGAGTGGCAACATCTTTTTAAGTGGCAAAAATATCAGAGTTGTAGGATTTTACATTATTTAGACATGCAATCAACATTAATAAAAACAGAAGTCAAGAAACCAAATGATGTATTATAATGAACCAGTCTGCTACCAAGGATTTACTTAAAGTGTTAAAGAGTGAGAATTATATTTTAAAGACTAAAGAGCACCTGATCCAAACAATGGTATTTTTAATTGCTTCATGTGTATGTGGAAATTGGGCAGTGAAAAAGGAAGATCAAGAAACTCCTTTCTTTGAATTATGACATTATCAAAGAGTATTGGATAGACTCTAAACTGTAAAAAGACTTAAATATGTCTGTCTTGGAAGAAGTAAAGTCAGAGCACTTCTTTGACGCAAAGATCTTGAATTATGTCACGTACTTAGGACATATTATCGGGAGTATTTTGGATTATCAGAACCTTATTTGGACATATTATCGGGAGTATTTTGGATTATTTTGAATTATCTCATGTACTTTGGACATATCATAAGGAGTTATTTCCTAAAAAAATGAAGGGTCAAAGAGAGAGAGATTACTCTCAAGAAAATGGTACTGAGGCAGTTACTTGTGATTGAAACAATGCACATAATCACAGCAAAGATAATGAAGATAGCCCAAGACTGAGATTTTATTTTTTGTACATGAGTTTGTCAAGAGTCAGATCTGACCTAATGGCATTTAATAACAACAAAATTCATCAAAAAATCTCGATGAATTATTGAATAAGAAATGATTGGAAAAATCTATGTTATAGTCAAAAGAAGCAATTAAAATTCATTGTGGCAAGTATTAAGAAAAGTTGAGGATGCTAATGTTCACCTTAGGCAATACATTTATTCTACAATGGAGAACAGCAAATGATTTAGAATTTAGGAACTAAAGACTAAATATTAATTAGATAAGTAAAGTAAGTTGAGAAATATTGTATTTAATCTGTTATACATAATACTTTGATCTAAAAGTAAATAGGGTCCACACATAAGAAGTAAAGAGTGGGACATGAGATAAGACTGAAAATCAAAGGGAAGTGTCTCTTTTAAAATACAAAGTGTTTGAAATCCATGCCAAACTTTTTCTTTCTGTACACAAAAATACTGTGGATCATTTTAGGTAGGTAGGTGATTTGATTTTATGACGCATTTCCTAGAATACTATAAAAAGAAATATATTTTTGAATAGTGAGTGAAATTTGTGAAATAAAACAGAAAAAAAAGTTATAATAAACTGGACTTGAATAAGGGTAGGGAAGTGGTTGAAGAGATGTGTGAAGATTGAAAAGATTGCTCAAAGATACTTGTGGAAAAGAAATGGTTTTATTAGATGGTGGGGGAAATGAGAGAAAAGAGTAAAGGATAAAGTCTATGATTTAGACAAGTAATTTTTGAAATATGATAGATGCTGATGTGATCTATTAAGATAAGGGTTTTTAAGGATACATAGGTTATGAGTTTGTTTGAAATGTAAGAACTAGCACATGAAATTCACTACTTAAAGTTAAGTTTGAAAAAGGAAAAGTAATAAAGCCAAGTAAAGATAGCTAGTAGGCAGATAAAGGAATACCATCCATTAAAAAATCAATCTCAGAGGAAGTACCAGAGTGTTAAGTCAAGGATGGTGAAACTTCATCTCACCTAACTTAAGAATGTTTTCAGAAAGGGCTAGTCCTTTCTGAAAGAAACATCATGCTGGAAAATATGGAAGGTAGGCCAAAAGGAGAGGAAGATCCTCAACAAGAGAGATTGACAGAATGACTCCAACAGTAAGTACAACAGAGATAGCAAAGATGAAGCAGGAGAGGGCAGGATTCAGATTCATTGTTCACAGGATGACTGAGTCAACTTACAACAAGTCGTTAGGATGAGATAAACTGAAATACACTTCTGTGGTATCACACATTTATCATTCAAAATGCTTTCTCTAGCCAAGGAAAGAGTATGAGGGTGAGAAATAAGTGTCACCCTACTAGAGGCTTATATAAGCTCATGGAACCTCAGAGAGAGCTCTCTTTTTGGAACACCTGTATTTCCAGCTATGCTGCAACTGACAGTCTACAATGCTCATCGGCCTGCATACCTACAATTTCATGAGTCACTGTTTTCACCAATTTGAGGCTCTGGGAGACCTTCCAGTGAACCACCAAACCCAAGGGACATAAAGGAGTGAAGGAACTGAACAAAGGAAAAAATGTTAATGTTGGAATTCATGGAGTTCCACAGAAATTCAAACATTTGGGAAATGTCAGCTTTGTATTTCTTATAACTGATCTACTACTAATCCTAGCTGAATTAATTATAAATACAAGAATTATTCATACACACAAAAAATACATTCTTGAGTTTCAAAACCAAGAGGTAAAAAATTGAAACTTCTGTATGTATACATTGGTGTTATGCATTTATGTCTTTCTTTTTGATGTGTATATGTTGTATATGTTTTCTTTTGGAAAAGATACAAAAAATTGCATTTTCCCATGAGTTCTCAATTAAGTTCATGTTTTTTTCTATCACAATAACTATGCTTATAAAATATTAACCACTATCATGTAGTGTTCATGACCAGTTCTTAATTATGTTTGTTTTCACTACCCACTGGTTATTTTTCCCCATCTCAGTTTATTTCTTTGATATGATCTTTTTCACCTAATCAAACAATTCACAACTTTCTACATTCTTTTAAGACTGCCAACTTACTTTCTATCCTTATTTTTTTCCTTAAATCTTATCCAAACCTGTTGGAGTTTAATTGAATTATAACTCATAGTGATATCATAACATAGAATAAGGGTTTTTCTCATAGGATCTGTCTCATAGGGTTTCTCCTAAGATTGAAATTTTGAAGAAACAGACTAGAACTTCTTTTTTTCCTGTGAAGAGGCTAGGTAGACTGGAACCAACAACCTCTCAGTAAATTATAGCTCATTTTAGCTAAATTTTTAAAGATATCTTATTTTTCCCTTAATATTTTCTTCTCTAAGACTTATTTTCTCATCTTACTAGAAAGTTAGAGAAGTTAAAGAATAACTATTAAATCTAGACTAGCTTATTAATTTCATTTATCCATGTACGTACTTTGTTGTTGATATATGCTACTGAGTTGAAACCAACTCACTGATGACCATCCAGTGAATTTTGAGAGTCTATAAATCAAATTGAAGGAGATTTTTCTCCCACAGAGCAGCTAGGAGATATAAACCCAGTATCTTTGTGTTGGCAGCACAGCTCCTTACCCACTGTTTTTGTTGTTGTTTTTATGTGCCGTTGAGTCGCTTGCAACTCATAGCGACCCTATGTACAACAGTCCTAAATCCTGCTCTGTCCTGTACCAATCGCACTGTCTCAGACACACCCATTCTGATTACCCAGTCTCTGAATCAATCCACCTCATAGAGGGCCTTCCCCTCCTACACCGTCCCTCCACCCTCCCAAGCATGATGTTTCTCTCCAAGGACTGGTCCCTCCTTACAATATGTCCTAAGTATGTTAGATGGAGCCTCAGAATCCTTGCCTCCAAGGAGCCACCCAGTTTAACCCTTTCCAGGATGAATCTTTTTGTTTTCCTAGCAGACCATGGTACCCTCAATACTCTTCTCCAGCACCACAGCTCAAAGGCATCAATTCTCCTTCTATCCTCCTTGGTCATCGTCCAATTCTATGATACATAACAAGTGATAACAAAGACTATGGCCTGTATCATACACACCTTAGTCTCCAGAGAGACACCATTGCTCTTCAGTACTACTTTGGAGAGGTCCCTAACAGCAGACTTTCCCATGACAATGTTCCTTTTAATTTCCTGGCTACTGGTGCCAAGAGTGATGACTGTGACTTAAATATGACTCATTCTGTAAAATTTTTTTTTGAAGCACAAAACAATTGATGCCAATCTCACCAAATTTCAGAGATGAACATATATCCTCTGTGAAAGACTAGTAAAGAGAGATTCAAAACAGTTCTTTTGATCTTTAATCCAATACCTGGAAGATCCAAAGGAAAAACTTCAGTTTTCTTTAGAGATCTTCTAGATGTGTTATTTATCCTACTTTCTTCCTGGTCTAACCTAATGAGTTTCTAATTATCGTCAGAAATTATAAGAGTTGAAGATCTGGTCAAGAGGCCTATACTAACAACAGACTCTATTGCATTTTTTTTCTAAGCCAGATATAGTTTTGGGAAGAAAAAGCTCAGCCTACAAATATCTTGGATCGAACAATCTTAGATTTTGCCCCAAAAAGGTCGTGGCCAAATGAGAAGATCACCTCAGAAAAAGGCTTAAAGAGAATCACCAGATGGCCAAGGTTATAGGAAGGAGTCACAAGAGACCAGCTGCATAATCTATTCATTCATTCTTCCCAGGAAATTATCCTGGAGCTTCCTCCAAAGAACCCATAAATGAATCTTAAGAATTTACACTGAACTTCCTATTACATTTAGAGAAATCAAAGAGACATTCACAAGGAGGGTAAGAAGTTAGATCATTTTAATCCAGCTCTTGAAAAGTGTTCATAAAACAATCCAAACTCAACTCATTGCCTTTCAATCAATCCTATTTCATATAGACCTTATGAGGTAAAGTAGAAATGCCATGTAAGGTTTCAAAGAATTTAACAAAACTACCTCATTTTTCTCCTATAGAACAGCTGGTGTGTTTAAATTGTATGGCTTTTTTCTTTTTTTTTTTCTTTTTAGGACCTCCAACTCTTAAATTATTGCTCCACCAGAGATTTTTTTTCCTCAACACACTTTATATTTTCAGTCCTTTAACTGTCATAGTCAGAGGAGGGTATGAGGTGAACACAAAGACATCTTAGACCTAGGAATAAAGACATAAAGACATTTACCACTTGAAGTACATCCAAACATTTGAGGAAAGCTTTAAACAAGGTTTAGTGCTTTGATTCTTATAAAGAACAATGCATTTTAATTAATACAATAGAAATATTCTTAAAATAAAAGTAGCTAGGAAACTTTGTATTACCTGAGTAGTAAGCAGGTAAATTATGAGAGCTAAAATCTATATTTTGTTCTGCAGTAGAGGTTGCCCTCTTATAAGGGGCTGATGTTAAACTGGCATTTTTGGAGAGATGAGGAAGTTGACTTCTGATTACATCTTTACCATGTCACTTCCTTACTGTCCTGATAATATAATTTTTTAAAAAATTCATTTAAGATTTAGTAAATTAAACAATAGTAAAAACTAATACCGTTTGGGAAATATACTTTTATATACCAAATTATTATATTGGGCAATTTCTAACTTTACTATAAAGACCATGCTTTGAGCATAATCAAAAGTAGCTAAAAATAATTCTGTTTAAAACATTTCAATGAACCAATACGTTTTGTAGCTGGAGGGGGTGAAGGGATGCAGGAAGGAAATGGAGAAACTCAGGGCAAGGGTATCTCACTAAGGTATATCAAATCCTATTAGACCAGGTAATTTCCTTGGCTGGGAACAAGACAGGGCTCCTATTGTTTTGTCTTTCTTGGTTGAAATGATTTCTTTATCCTCCATGTTTGCTTCATTTGAAGGTAATTCTATTCCTATTTTCAAATTTACTGTGTTGGGTATTTTTGTCCTTTAGTTTACTTTTAAGTTGATGTTTATAGTAAATATTTAAAATTCTTATTAACCTGTTTTAGTTATTTCTATACATTCTAGTCATTGTTGATAGCATCTTGCTAAGCTTTTAAAGTGTATTGCCCCAGTATAGAGAATTGATTATACTCCTTTGAAATTTGATTGCCTACTAAGCTTGACATGATGTTTAGTCTTCTTGTGAAATAAGCCATTTAATCTGGAATGCATACACACCCATCTGATAGAAATAAGTGACATTTGACTTAGATTTAAATATCACGCATTCCTATTATGATGCTGGAACTTTAGGTCTAAAGTTTAATCAGAGAACCTATATTTTCAACAAAACCATATGCACTTAGCAAGTTTATGGCTTAAAAGAGGATTTTACAAATATTAACCATAATAATTCTGTGAGGCAAGCTTGAGAGATACTAGTATTCAAGTATTGGAGTTAGAGATATATACATGTTTGTTGATGTTTTACACCAAAACTCTTAATCTGTGGCAATACTAATTTAAAATTATTACACTTAAGAAATATTCAAAAGAATAGTGAGGTGATAACAGGTCACATAGACCATTCTCACAAGAAGTTGAGACTAATTCTCACCACATGTCTATTAGATAGTTAAAGGGTTACTTCTTGATTCCTTTCGGAAAAAAAAAATGGATTCTTATAGAAATTAAATAATTCATTAACTGGTTGAGAGATTTATTTTCTCTATGAAGAAGAGTATGGCATCAAGATTGGAGAAAAACTCATCAACAATATGTGTTATGCAGATGACACAATCTTGTTCACTGAAACTGAGTAGAACCTAAAGCATTTGCCTCAGGAGACCAAGGATTGCAGTCTTCAATATGAATTGCATCTCAACATCAAGAAAACAAAGATTCTCACCAATGGGTCAATTGATGGCAACATGGTAGATGGAGAAGGGGTTGAAGCTGTTAACAATTTCATCTTGCTTATATACATAATCAACACTTTGAAAGTTGGATGATAAGCACCTGAGAGGAAGATCCTGGGTGAGATAGATTGACACAGTGACTGTGGCATTGAGGGCAGGTGTGTCAGACAGTGATTGGTGCGAGATAGGGCAGGTAATGATTAAAAAAATACTACATAACATGGGAGAAACTGTAGGACATTATACTGAGTGGACTAATTCAGTCTCAAAGGACAAATAGTGCACAAGGCTGTTGTTGTAAAAATAGAATGATAACTAGTAAAACATGTATGGGGACCCAAGAGGGGAAGGGGTGGAAACAGAATGTTGAGGATGGTTTAGGGAAAAACCATAGGATTGTATGATTTGTAGCATGGAGGGAGGGTGTAAAGGAAATGGGAAAGATCAGGAAGGGACTGAAAAGACAGGATAATGATGGACATGATCCAATGGTGATTCATTTTATGAAGCATACTGAAGACAGATGTGTCAGAGATGACAAGGTTGGCTCAGGATAGAGCAGGGTTCAAAGCTGTTGTACAAAGGGTCAATATGAGTTAAGCGACTTGATGGCATGTAACAAAAAAAAAAAAACAACCCAACAAAAATATATGGGGATGACTTTATGAAATACAATGTGAATGAAGAATAGTGTGAAACACAGTGTATATAAACTTTGTAAGCAAATCAATATAAAATTTAAAAAAATAAAAAAGGACAGGGTTCAGAGCTTTTGTTCATAGAGCTGCTGTAAGTCAAAGTTGAACAGATGACACAACACAACAATAGCACATCAGATAAGCTCCTATTTTTAGTCACAATTCAAAAGTATTAATTATTCTTCAGTGTTACCCATTTATTTTCCAGTTTTTACATGCATGCAAGGTTATTGAATTTATATTGTCTTCAAACAGGCACACCTCAGTGCCTGAGGTGACATTCTTGCTCTTTAGCACTTTAGTATTCTTTGTAGCAGGTTTGTTCATTTAAATATTTTGTCTGATATCTTTACTGTTATTTCCATGAGTGTTGATTGTGAATCCAATTAAAATTAAAATCATTGTTTGTGCTTTAATTTTTTTCTGGACAACACTATGATCATTAAAAAAATGTGTTATTGCTAATGTGTATCTGTTTACATGCTATAGGAAAATCAATAACATTATTTTAAGGGAAATTTTGGTAAAAGATTCCAAAGCTTACATTAACTGACAAGACTGGCATAAATAAACAAAAGGTCATACATTATTTGAAATTTAAAATAGGTAGAACAAGTTATTGATTGTTAGGTGCCATGAAATTGAATATAACTTATGGCAATCCTATGAACCAGAGACCCGGACCTTGACATACATGAGTCCATTATTACAGTTACTGTGTTAATACATTATGTTTGAGTGTCTACCTCGCTTATGCTGACCCTTCACTTTCCCATGCATGGTGACCTTCTCCCAGGAATTGTCCCTCTTAACAATTTGCTCAACATATGTGAGACTAAGTTCCATCATCCTAGCCTGTGATGAAACCCTGGTTGCACTTTCTCTATGACTTATTTGTCTGTTCTTTTTGTCAGTCCATGGGATGTTCTTTGCTCTTCTGCAACAACGTAACTAAAAGACATTGATTTTCTGATGAACAGAATCAGTAGATATTAATATAATTGAGTTGATCCAGAATGCAAAGAGGTATCTAAAATATAGTCTTTGAAGGAATTTAAAAGGGAAATAAATAGATAGTTTGGTAACTTCAATTAGACTCACAAGACAGAAAGCAAGGGGTAAAGTACTAGGTTTAAATAGATTACAAGCATGAGTAATCTGTGTTGTCCCATGAGTAATGTATATATTTGGACAAAAGCTTTGTCTCTTCAATCAAAGCTCACTCAGAAAAACTTCTGCCTTATAAATGCCAAAGGCTAAGGCAGATAATCCCTGATTCTTGTGATATTTAATGTCAATATTGATTTACTAGGGAGCTTTGGTGGTCTAAAAAGTTGAGCTGTAATCTGGAAGACAGGTGTTTGATTCCACCAGTTGCCTTCTTCTGTGCAATGCAATAGACCCTGTAAATGCTCTAGAGGGTCAATCATGAGTTGATTTAGACTCGATGACACACAACAACAACACTCATTTACTAATTATGCCTCAACAACAACATCATTTACTAATTATGCCTCAAAAGTTTGGATTCCTTTGTTCTACTGAAATGAACCCTGTTGACACAGTGCTTAAAGTTGTTGTTGTTGTTGTTGTTGTTGTTATGATGTACCGTTGGGTCTTCTGCAACTCTTAGCGACCCTATGTACAACAGCCCTAAACTCTGCTCTATCCTGTACCAATCTTATTGTCTCTGACACACCTGCCCCCATTACACCAGTCACTGAATCAACCCCTCTCATTGAGGCTCTCCCTCTCCTTTGCTGTCTTTTCACCCTCCAAGCATGACGTCTCTCTCCAAGGACTGATCCCTCCTTGAAAAGTACAGTTTCTAAATAAAAGTTGGTCATTTGTATACAATTAACCAATTGTTTTTTATTTTTTGTTTATAAGAATTTATGAAGCAATACTTTAATATGTGATTAACATTGAAGAGTTTACAACATAGACCATGGGAATGAGAAACATAGACTTTAAATTTGCTTCTAACCATAGGATTCTAAGAAAGTTTGTGAGAAATGTTTTTTTTTTAATGACTACAACAATTTAGATTAATTTGATATGATGGTTTCTTAAAGAAAATTATGATATTGTATTAAAATTTAAAATTTGGTAATTGTATTATTATTGCAAAACCTGGAAACAATACTCTGTAATTTCTAAAAATCTTAGTTTGTTGAAATGTGGTTTTTATTTTTATTTCTAGTATTATCTCTGGCCTTTTGTTTTCTCTGAAGACAACAATCCAATTGGTTTATTATATGTCCACTTTTTTCTCTGGTAGATTAGTGGGTAGAGTTGCAAAGGCAATTGGTTTGACCAGCACCTGTTACCTGGGAGAAAGATGAACAATCTCCTCCCATGCAATTCAAGCTCTGAAAACCTGTGGCACTAGGAACCTCTTCTTTCTCCATGGCAATGAAATAACTTTTGTTTGTTTTTAATGCTGAAAAAAATTCTTTAGATTATTTTAAAAAGAGTACTTTCATTTTCTATATAGATTCAATAAAATATTGATACTTCTAAAACTTTAAATATTTTATTATTAAAGTACTGGGGGAAAAGATTAAGGCTTTTTATTTGTGTCTTAGTTTCATGCTTCTATCAAATAATTGTAGAACATTTTCATCATGCTACAATTATTCTTCTGTCATGAAAAGTTCCCTCAGATATAATGGCCACATCACTTCATTTTCTAACTTATTACGCGGTCTGAAGGTGATTTGAGAGTTTCAATTCAAGGTTATGGTTATAATTACAAACTGCAACAATCCTTGTTGCCTTTCCTTAAGTAGTTAAAATTGTTAATTGAGACTACGGGTGTCCACACACAGTAAAGTACCATGCGTAATTATTCATACACCTAAAGGATTACTCTTAACTATGAAACATATGGTTAAAAAATGATATTTTTAAGTTTTTACTTTATTTTTCTCAGCGATTTAATACACATCTTTGAATATTAGGGAAATGAGGACACTAAACTAAATAAATCAACCAGACTTTGGGACAAACTCTAACACACTGTACTCTAACATAAATGGATTTCTACATTAGTAAATTACACAATACCTTTATTTTCAAGTAGCTGTATGAGAAAGTAGAGCAGATAACTTTGGCAATCAGATATCACCAGCCTAACAGGTCGGCATCCTCTTCGACGTGGGTTTGAACAGTTTGAGGATCATGGGATAAAAATGTCTGAGCGCCCTTTGCCCCAACCTCTTGCTCCTACAGCTTTACTTCTAACAGATTACTTATCTGTTTGACCACTGGGAAACTACTAAAGAGAAGAACTTGAAAGGAAAGGGAACTTTCTGTGTGAAATCACTTTGAAAGCTTCCACCTTCCAGTTTAGCTTTTAAGGGAAGTTCAAGATATTAGGAATATGAAAATAAAGGAAAGTTTGCACATTGTAACATCACTAGCTCGTAGTTCTCCAGTGGGAAAAAGAAATCTGAAACCACAGAGAAAATATTGTATTATGCATTCTGAATTAGCCACTAGGTTTCCACACATATTAATGTGAATTAAGAAAAGGAAGCTGTCAGAAACTCCTGAAATTATCAAAACAGAGAGAAATTATTCCACCTCAGTGAAAATATTGTTATTATTTTAAAAGATTTTACATTTGATATTTGAAAAATATTTTGTAATGAGATTTTATACTGCGCACTTCCATTTTACTTACCGAGAAAAGAAGGCAAATAACTTTTAGGGATAGTTATTTATAATCGTAAACAATTTTCTTGTTTATGCTAGAAATATACAATAGATACCCACTCAGCAGGGAAGAATTTTGTTCTGCTGCAAACTCAAAGACACTTGGTCAAATCTGTAGGCTGCCCCAGGCAAGAAAGAGAGACAGATTTCTTTCCCTGTAATTTGCTGCCTTTGAAATAACACTATATCAGCTATGGGTTGGTTCTGATTCTACTATACACAAAATAACCTTCACTATCAAGGAAGCTCTGGTGGTGTAATGCACAGGAAATTGTGCTGCTAACACAAAAGTTGTAGCTCAGTTGTTCTTATCCACCAGCTGCTAAATTGGGCAATCTCCTCCTTTGTTGTTTATAGCTTCAGAAACCCATACCAGGGTCAGCGATGTGTCTATTCCCACTCCATGATGATAAATGTGAGACCTAATTATCCATGAAAAATGCAACTCAGTGGAGGCACGAACCTCTTTAGAAAACATATATTTGAGATATAAATTCTCATCCTTATCAAAGATTGAACAATTATTATTCTGAGGGCTTAATAGACTTATTTTGGTGGTGGGGATGGAAGACAAGAACTGAGTAATTAAAGAACATTTAAACAAAACAAACACTTTTTAAGTTTCCATTAGACCTAAACTCATGCATGACATCCCTATATGCATCAGAATCTAGCAGTGCTCTGTAGTTGCTTTGAGGCCTGCAAAAGTAAAGTGGTTTTCATTGAATAATTATTCTTTTCTAAATTTCAGAATCAAATTGTCAGAGCTTTTCTTTTTCTTTTCTTTTTTCCCCCCTCCAAGAGTATCTGCGTAGACTTGATCCTTCAATATTTTGGTAAGTGTTAACTGTTGCACCAACTTGTGACTTCATACAACTTATGCTATGATACACTGAATAGGCTAATGATGAACTGATAACATAGTAAAACATATGAAGGGAAATAAAAAAGACTGATATGCCTTGTGTGTGAAAGTTTATGGAGGATGCAGAAATTCCTCACTTCTGCTGATTTATTAAAATATTATACTTTATTTGACCTTTGTCACAGCACATTCATAAGAGAGAAGTGAAAGGCACCTCCCACGTACAGTCTTTTGAGGAACTATTTTAGTTCTATGCAAAATGATTCCTAGTTACAAACCTTGAAATCTATTTCTGGCCCATGTTACACTTCATATGGATTTGTTAGAAGAATACTATTTCACCAATCTTCAAGAAGTTCAGATTTTGCATATTTAAAATTAGAATAAGAGCAGGAGAGACCAGGCCAGGCTCTGTTGACCAATGACTGGCACTGGTGCTTAAACGTTAATCTGTTAAGAGCCTAGACTGATTTCAGTTATGGAATATAGACCTGAGTAGTATGTACAATAGGTTTACTCTAACCATGCAGTTCTATGAGATGTTGTGAGCATTTTATCTTAGTAATACTATAAAAATATTCTTCCATATTACTTTTTCTTAAATTTAATATAAATTTTACATTGAAATGTAATTTTATTGTTAAAAATTAAAAATCAGCAAAGAGTTTCTCAGTTATTCTTTCTTTGGGGATCACTAATCAATGGAACAGCTATTGGCAGAGACAATAGCTAGGTCAAATAGTAAGGAGATCATTCAGTGAAAGATAGGAAGGTGCTTGTACATTTTAATGATTTACAGTATATCCTTTTTATCAATGAGGAGGGATATTCTTAAATATCTACATTTGTGCTCAGGTAAAAGGAAAAGAGAAAGTGTAACTTTGGAGAGCCGAAAATACCCTCTTATTCGTCACACATACTAAAGGGAATAATTTATTGTAAAAGAAGTTAGTTTGTTCCATTATATACGTTAAAAATATATATGCAGAGGAGAAAGAGGAAGAGGGAGAGAGAGAAAGAAAGAGAATGTGTGTGTGTGTGTGTGTGTGTGTGTGTGTGTCCTGGTGATGTAGTCCATAGGGAGTAGCACTGTTAACCCAAAGGGGAAACTTTCTGGTGGTTCAAAACCATCATCTGTCTCTTGTACCAGGGGACTCTGGTGGTGTAGTACCTTATATGTTATTCTGCAAACCAAAGGTCAATGGTTTGTATCCAGCAAATGCTCTTCAGAAGTGAGATTACCAGTCTTCACAAAGACAGCTTGAGAAATGATGAAAGGTTGATATGAGTTGGGATCAGTCCTAGA
The DNA here is from genome assembly GCF_000299155.1 of Elephantulus edwardii. NCBI lineage: Eukaryota > Metazoa > Chordata > Mammalia > Macroscelidea > Macroscelididae > Elephantulus > Elephantulus edwardii. The sequence continues at coordinate 2,644,082 of NW_006399897.1, read as the reverse complement.
AATCTATTTAGCAACAAGAAAAAATAGGTATAAATAGCATGCTGCTTACTTTCTGTTTGCCTCTAGATAATGTAATATAAATAATAACAATGATCAAATATTATTGTGAAGCAGTCTTTCATTTTCAGGGTGCTTTGGCCGCATAGAGAATAGCTCTGATAACCCAAATGTGGTGCCAATCTGTTAGTTCAATCACCAGCAGCAACTGAGAAGAAAGGACGCAATTTACATTCTCCGAAAATGAGGAGGATGGTTAAGTCCATTCTGATTCTACTGTAATGAGTTTTGAGTTTCTTTCATTTTCAGGCTTAGTATGTCCTAATTTTCTCTTCTCCTATGTCCATTAATTTTTCCAATAGCTCCTATGAATTATTCAGAAAAATTATTAGTATTTTACATTCGTAAGTGGAATAACTGAGAATCAAAAAATCATATAATTTGTATTTTAACGCAGGTCTTATCAGTGGAAAAATTGCCTCCAGAAGTTACAAGATTATTTAGGATATTTCTTTATAGTTCTGCGATCTCCTAGGGAATTTTTAAGTGTGCCTTCTGCATGAGGTGCTCTGATTGACATTATTTGGCTCTGATTCATGACTCAGTGACTTCCTCTGGGCTCTTGAATCTCCAAATTTTTATGGGAAGAGACTGTTCAATTTTTCTCTTGGGAACAGATAGTGGTTTTCAGTCCCTGGATGTACTGCATTTTGTTTTGTGGCACAAGTATTACTGACTACCACACCAGAGCAACTATTGCTTCTATTGCAGGTGTAGTTATCAGACTATATTTGGGAATTTATATTGCTTATAGAAAATCTAAGAGAGATTTAATGGAAAGTGTAATATTAAAATATTTACTCAGAGCTACACATTCATTGTACCAAAAACCAAAATAAAAAAGTTGAACATGTAAGAGATTAGAAATATCTAATCACTAATATCACATACAAGCAAAATTTGCTGACGATTATCCAAAAAAAATCACTAGAATAGTATATTAACAAAGAATTGCCTGAAATAGCAACGGGATTTAGAAGAAGTTGTGGCACTAGGAATAACATTACCAATGTCAGATGGATCTTAGCTGAACACAGTGAGTACCTGAAGAATGTCTATTTGTGTTTTATCAACTAATGTAGACATTTGACTGTGTAGAGCATAACAAATTGTGGCTACATTGAGAAGAAGAGAGCATCAGGGATGTATCCTTTCTCAATACCTTTTCAATCTATATATGGAACAGACCATTCAGGAGACTGGACTTTATGAAGAAGGTGGCATCAGGATTAGAGGGCTTAACAACCTGTATTTCAGAGATTGCATAACTTGGCTCACTGAAACTCAGCGTGACTTGAAGTGTTTGCTGCAGAAGGTAAAGAACTGTAGCCTTCAGAACAGATTTCATCTCAACTTCAAGAAAATAAAGATCCTCACCAGTAGACCAATAGACAATATCATGAAAAATGGAGAAAAGATTAAAGACGTTAACAATTTTATCTTGCTCAGATCCATAATCAACACTTTTGGCACCAGTAGTCAAGAAATCTATCAATCAGTCAGGCATAATGATTTAAAAAAATGCTACATAATTTGGGAGAGACTGGAAAGCATTATGATGAGTGAATTCACTCTGTCTCATAGGGAAAAATATTGAATAAGACTTTCACTGTAAAAATAGAAGGATAACTATTAAAACATATATGGAAACTCAAGGTGGTGAGGGATAGGAGCAGAGAGAGTGTTGAGGATGGGTAGGGAAGAAATCAGAGAGCTGCACAATTTGAAAAATGGAGGGAGGGAGAAAAGGAAACTAGAAAGATCTGGTGGGGACCTGAAATGACATGGTAATGATAGGTATAGTCAAATGGTGATTAATTTTGTAAAACATAATGCATGGGAATTATTGTAAACATTCCCACTGTATGTATACAAAGTATACATACTGTATGAATGAAGAATAGTGGGAAACATAATGTAAATGAACTTTTTTAGCAAACTAATGTAAGATAAAATAAAAAAATAGAAATCAAAAGGTGAGTTGCATTTGGAAAATGTACTGTCATGAACCTCTCCAAAGTGCTAAAGAGCAACAATGCCAGTCTAGAGACTAAGCTGCACCTGATCCAGGCTTTAGTCTTGTCAATGTTTGCTACGCATCTAAGAGGAATTAATGCCTTTGAGTTGTGGTGCTAGAGAAGAATACTGAACACACCATGGACTGCCAAGGGAACAAACAGGTCTGTTGTGGAGAGAGTGAAATCAAGTTGCTCGTTGGAGGCAAGGATTATGGAACTCCATCTCACAATCTTGAGCCTGCTGCCAGGAGTTACCAGTCCTTGGAGAAGCACATCATGCTTGGAATGGTAGAGGGTCAGCACAAGAGAGGAAGATCCTGGATGAGATGGATTGACACAATGACTGTGGCAATGGGATTATGTGTTTCAGAGGCTCTGAGATTGGCTCAGGATAGAGCAAGTCTCTGAGTCATTGTTCATATCATCGCTATGAATCAAAGTCAACTTGATGATAAGGAATAACAACAGTAATCAATTGATCAATCTGATTCTTCTGTAGTCACTCAGGTGAGATAAAACTGTGTAGTTGCCATTTAAAACTTTTTAAAAGATATTTACAATGTATAAGTCATTCAGTGTATAAAAATTATTCTTATCAAGATAAACAGCTGCAATTACTGTAACAATTGGCATATCAGAGATCAAGATGATGCAGGAGAGGACAAAGTTTAAATCTATTGCTTGTAGGGTCATTATGAGCCATGTTAGGTTGTATGGAACCTAACTAATAACAACAACAAAACAAAAAAGATAATTATCCCTTTCCTGGTCTTCGTCAAGTCTCTCTAAAAGACGTATAAAAGATGTTGCATTATTGAATGGGGGAAAGTAAATTGTATCTTATTCTGAATTGTAAATAATTAGGTGATATTAAAGTTTTATTTTGAAGGCAAACAATTCAATTTGTGTCAATGAACATTTTGATCTGGTGGTAAGAAATCACAATATCATCTGAAAGCATGATGTTTGAATGCTTCAGCTGTTCCTTGGCAGGAAAGTGGGCAATTTTCTCCCATGCAAATAGTTATGATGTGCCATCAAGTAGCCTGTGACTCATAGGGACCCTATGCACAATAGCTTTGTCCTGTCCTAAACCACTTACTGTCTCTGACACCCTATTCCCATTATCCGCATTATTGTGTCAATTCATCTTCTCCTGGTCTTTCTTCTTGCACTATCCTCCATACCTCCAAGCACAATGTCTTTATCCAAGGACTGGTCCCTCTTGACAACAAAGCCCAGAGTATTCCAGATGAAGCTTCAAAGTCCTTGTCTTCAAGGAGCAGCTTGGTTTAACCCTCTCAAGGACAAACATTTCTGTTCTTTTGGTAGTCCATAGTATGGTCAATATTCTTCTACAGCACCACAACTCAAAGGCATCAATTTTTCTGTCATCCTCAGTCACTGTTCAAGTCTCTGATACATAACAAGTAATTGAGAAGATCATGGCTTGGATCAAGCTCACTTTAATCTCTACATTGACATCATTGCTCTTTAGCATTCTAGAAAGGTCCTTGACAGCTGATTTTCCCCAATGCATTTCATCTGTTGATATCCTGACTGCTTGTGGAACTGAGCAAGCTTAAATTGTTAATAATCTCACTGTTTTCTCCATTTAGCAGATAGTGTATCTACCACATTTTTTCAGTTTCATGCTTTGGGTGTATCACTTGCCTTTCTTGATTTATACCATCCTATGAAAATAATATCTTTACTTTAAATTATTTATTTATATTATTTCCAGAAAGTTCTTTGTTTTTTTTTAACATTAGCAAACAACCAAATGAAAATACAAGCAGGTATTTATAATAATATTATTGTCAATATGCTTTATCAAATAATACACAATTGCTATGGGACAATTGTGTAGGGGGGTTTTGTGTGTGTGTGTGTGCGTGTGTGTAGACTGATATTTTAAATGTTTTGTGGGAAAGAATAACTAATATGGTTTGAACTGAAAGTTGAAGTAGATTTTCCATTGGAAAAAATAATCAAGTCTACAGTAATTTCTGTATGAAATATTAAATATATGGTCTTAATGGAACAACTATGTATTAGCAAGGAAATTATATTTGTATTTCAGAGTCATACTACACTTTTAGAGGCTTGAATATGCAAACAGTAAGAACAATTATAATTATGTAATAGGTATAATCTCAACCATGTTAAATATGACTTTTTAAATTTCACTTCTGAGCTATACACCCAGAAAGGCTTTAACATCACTTAACAATGGTGTGGTAGTCATCATCCTTTAAATTATCTAAACTTTGGTACTCTTCTTACCCTTAGTTAATAATAGATAATAGCCATTAGGGCATTCTCATACATATCCTATCTTTAATTGTTGCATGAACCACAACAACTCAATTCTAATTTACTGTTTTATGTAAAACTTAACAGGAACAGACTCTCTCCCCTTCTTCCTCTCATGAAGCTGGTAAATTCAAACATTAAGGAGGCCTTTTTTCAGTTAAGAAGCTAGTTAAGAGGCTAATGCATAATTCACTATGCCACCAAAGCTTCTAAATTTTATGGAGAGAACCATTACATGCTTAGTGCATAATTGTCTACGTCTCCTAATAAAATAGGCTGATGACTATCCTAAGGACTTAAAAGGTATGCATGTACTACTACTGTCCAATGCATCAGATAGGTGCCGAGGATCATGAGTATTAAGATTGCCTTGAGTAAATGCCCCAGATCACTTCTTTCAGAAAACATGGCAAATTCTTATTGTCCTCTAGAGAATGGAAAATTATTTCACCATCATGACTCTTTTCATCACTGTGTACTGTGGTACATTCAAACTGTTTTCTTTCTTGAATTATACAAATATATGAATACGTGTGATTTTTTCAAATTTGGTTCATTAAATATCTACAAGTTATTTGTTTGTTGTACAGTTGAAAATGATTACATTAGGAATAGATTTAGCATATTCCAGGGCATGCTACTCTGCTAACTAGAAGAATGTCTATCTGCCCAGGGCAGCATCTGTTTGCTGAAATATTATTAATTTGTATTCCATAAATTCCTCCCAGATTCAGAGAGGCTTGAACTTCTTCTGTCATCACCATTTTCTCTTGATCTTTTTAATAAACTCTTCTGTGTCTACCAATTCTTTTTGATAAAGTGACACTATACTCCTCTGATCTTCTTTTAATGCTTCCTGAGTCATTCAACGTCAGCCCATAACATACTTAAATACTGAAATGTGAGGATTGAACTTGTTTGTAAGTTCCTTCAGCTTAAGAAATGCCAAACAAGTCTGCCCCTTTTGATATTCTGATTCCAGCTCTAGGCAAATTTCATTATAGTGCTTTACTTTGAACTGAAGGGTTAGTTATGAGTTAATTCTGACTCAAAGGTACACAGTAATAACTATGTTAGACAAGTTATATATTCCGATATGTAAACTATAGCTTTTCCAAAGTTCTTTTCATGGTAAATGTAGGGGGTAGTTTTGTTGGCCTAGCACCCTGGGGTTAAAAAAAAAAGGAAATATGTGTGTGGACAAAGTAGACTAATTGAAGATAATGGGAAACTAAGTTTCTACACACTTGATATCATCTAAAACACTTCCATATCGAAGCTCTTCATACTAAAAAATTTAGTCTGTGAACCAAGAGTGTAAGTTTCACCCAGAAGGTTCTCAGGCCTACCTCAGATATCCTGAATATGAATCCACATTTTAACAAATTCCTGGACAGTCCTAAAACCTGTCAAACATCATTTTAAGATTGATAAGCCTGCCCTGTCCTGAGCCAGTTTCACTTACTCCAACATACCTACCCTCATTACCCCAGTTACTGTGTCAATCCATCTCATCTGGGTTCTTCCTGTTCTATGCTGTCCCTCCACCCTTCCAAGCATGATATGCTTCTCCAAGGATTGGTCCCTCCTGGCCATGTGCCCAAAGTATGTGAAATGGAGCTTCAAAATCCTTGCCAGAATGGAGAAGGTACGTAGTCCTCTACAAGGCTTACACAGAAAAGAAATACTAACAAATTTTATCTCTTAAAATGTATTTGGAAATGTAATTTATTTGAATGTTTTCATCACAACTGGATTAACCATATACTTCAGGATATTTTAAGTGGCAAAAATTTATCAAGTACTCTATGTTTACCAAGGAAATGCATTATAAAGGCTAATGTAGATGTTTGAACAAGATATTACACAATTGAAACACATAAAAACGATGCCACATTTTTACCATAGTTAGCTATTAGTTGTTGTTAGATGCCATCAAGTTGACAGCTCATAGAGTCCATGAACAGGGGATGTCTGAACCCTGTCCTATCTTGTGCCATCTTCACACTTTCTGACACACTGAAACCCATTGCTTCAGTTACCATATCAATCCCCCTGGTGGAGGATCTTCTTTTTCTTCACCAACCCTCCATCCTTCCAAGCATCAATATCCCTTCCAGCAAAATGCCCCATCATCCCTTGCCTCCGAAAAGCACTCCACCTGCCACTTCTCCAAGACATATTTATTTGTTCTTTTAGCTGTCCATGGGATGCTGAACACTATTCTCCAACACCACAGCTCAAAAACATCAATTCTTCTTCTGTCATCCCTATTCATTGTCCAACTCTTAGATGCATAGCAAGTTATTTGAAAGATCATGGCCTGCATTAGAGATACCTTAGTCCTCAAACTAATATCATCAATCCTCAATAATTTGGAGAGGTTTCTAAAACCAGACTTCCCCAATATAATACATTTCTTGATTTCCTGACTGTTGATACCAAGGATATTTGTTGTGGATCCAAGTAAGATGAAGTTTTTGTCCTCTCAATCCACCATGAGGTTGCCTATTGGTCCAGTGGTAAGAACATTGGTTTTCTTAACATTGAGATGCAATCCATATTGAAGAATTCATTCCTTGATCTTCTGCAACAAGTGTCTCAAGTCCTCCTCACTTTCAGCAAACTAAGTTGTGTCATTTGCATAATGAAGGTTATTGATGAGTCTACCTTCGATCTTGGTATCACATTCCCTTCAAAGAGTCTAGCTTCTGAAATAATTTTCTCAATATATAGATTACATAGTTTAGGAGAGAATACAACCCTGACACACTCCTTTCTTAATTTTAAACCATGCAATGTTGCCCTGCTCTGTTCTTACAACAGCCTTTTGTTTTAAGCATTGGTTTCACATGAGCAGAATTGATTGCTTTGGGATGCCCATTCTTCTCAATGTCAGCCACAGAAATGGATGTCAGAAAATGTCACTAGAATGTAAAAAA
>NW_006399897.1:2623362-2636649 GCF_000299155.1 Elephantulus edwardii | reverse complement strand
AAAGTATACCAAAGTAAAAAAAGCTTAACAGAAAATGTCAAAGGGCAGTTCAAATGGACAAAGCAAAGTACTATAATGAAACATGCAGGGTTGGATTTGGAGAATAAAAAGGGAAGAACTTGCTCTGCATTTTTCAAGCTAAGGGAACTAAGAAACAAGTTTAAACCTTAAATGGCAATATTGAAAAATGCTATGGTCAATATATTGAATGACCAAGAAAGCATCGAAAGAAGATGGGTGAATACACAGAATTACTGTATGAAAAAGGGCTGATTGATTCTGAAGAATTTCAGAAAGTACCATATGAGCAAGAGCCAATGATAACAAAGGAGAAAATGGAAGTTGCATTGAAGGTATTGACAAAATATAAGACCACTGGAATCAATGGGAGGATTGTTGTCTGACCAACAAATTGGGAGAGGTCCATGTTTGTTTTCATTCTCAAGAAAGGTGATCCAACTGAACGTGGAAACTATTGAACAGTATCATTAATTAATATTATTTGATATCATTAATATCAAATATAGTTAAAAAATGGCTAAAACAGTACATGAGTAGAGAACTGCCAGAAGCTCAAGCAGGATTTGAAGAGGCTGTGGCACCAGGGATATCATTGCCAATATCAGATGAAACCTGGCTGGAAACAGAGAATACCATAATGTTTCCTTGACTATGCAAAGGCATTTAACTGTGTGAATCATGATGAGTTGTGGCTGACATTGAGAATATGTCAGCTAGATTATCGCAATGAAGTTCAGTTCTCTAGGAATTAAGAACTGGTTGTGAATGTTGTTAGTATCTATTTGCTATGTATGCCCTGTAGAGGGCTTCATTCCTTCTTTTCTAATGCATCATTTCACTACAAAACAATAAGTATCATTTCAGTGGAATAATTTCAAATAGACAAAATTCTTCTGGGTGCTATACTACCTCTGAAAACTAGATTTAAGGTCAGCTTTGATTTGGTTCTGACTCAAAGTTATTTAACAACAACAGCATATTTCAGTTAAGATTGAACCACTACAATTTATTAAAAATATATTTTTAGGCGAGCTCTGGTGGCCTAGTGGCAGGAAACTGCACTGCAATCCCAAAGGTGCGCGGTTCAAATCCACCAGATGCTCTGCTGAAGAAGGAGGAACAATTGCCTCTTGTACCTGTCAGATCCAATTTGACAGTACACACATAAAAAAAAAAAAAAAGCCAAAAAAAAAAATGTATTTTTAAAGTAGTCTGATTCCTATACTCAATGACATTTTAATCCAGGGTAATTGTCAGAATTAACCTGAGGTTTCCCAAACTTGTGGCTACTACAGTTTCCTCAAGCCATGGATATGCTAGGGAAGATTTAAATTTCAAATTAAACCAAATACCTATTTGCAGCTAGTAATTGCTGCTCTAGAACTTAGTGTAGTAGCAAAGCTCAGGTTTCTTGGGTTATGGTAACTTAATAACTGTATTGTTGTTGTTGCTGCTGCTGCTGTTGTTGTTGTTATGTGCCATTGAGTAGTGACCCTAAGTACAAGAGCCCTAAACCCTGCTCTATCCTGTGCCAACCTCACAATCTTCGACACACCTACTCCCATTACCCCAATAACTGAATTGTTGACCAGATAATGTTACTACTATATAGCTCAGTTTGTCTACATAATAAGAAAATAATTATTACATGGCATCTCGTCAGTTGACAAGCACTGTGGCAATGGGACAATTAAAACAGACTTTCAAGGGGGAAAAAAAGAGGAACTAACTGAGGGGGAGGCTAGAGATAATAGTGCAACAATGAATGAATGGAAACCCAAAATCTCTGTAAATGTTCATTAAAATTAATAAAATTTAATTAAAAAAAGAAACCTATAAAACAGTAAAACTATTCCATAGGATTTCCTAGGATATATTTTTTATGGTACAGATTCTCACAAAGTGGCTTAAATCTTCAGACTTCGCAGTTAGCAGTTTAAACCCTTATCCATGCCCCGCCAGGGCTATAACTTTTTGACAGTAAGAGCACACGCCCCCTCCCCCCCAAAAAAAAAGAAAGAAAAGAAAAAGCCCCCAAATCTTCATTATCATCAAGTCAAAACTGACCTTCCAGTGGGTTTCTGAGGGCTGTAAATGTTATGGGAGGAGACTGTTTCTCCTTCTTGCAGGGATCCACTCCATATATTTGAACCAACAGAGAGGCCCCACCTTTGGGTTAACAGCACAACTCCCTTTGGACTATGGCACCAGATCTGCTCACTTATTGTAATGACTGGTAAACACTGAATACTGTATAAAGTGTGACTAAACACATTAATAGTTTTTATAAGCAAGAGTGAAATTGTGTGGAAACTGTAACATATTAATGGCACTGCCATCTACCCTTTACTAGCCAGGCTTCACTGCACATTAGTCCATACTGCCATTTCTCTTCCTGAGCTACTTCAGTTGAATTTATCATATGGAGAAGCACCCTTTTGATATTTCTCATGTAGATGTAAGAGAAGAATTTATGCAAAAAGCCTCCTAAGTGATGTAATATTTTGAGCTTTGCTGTTAACTCAAAGGTTGACTGTTCAAATCCAGCCGGTAACATCATATTCAGATCTTATTATATGTTTCCATAATTACCCTAAGAAAAACTCAGTACAGTAAAACTAACTTCATAATGTCTGGGTGATTGGGTGCTATTAATAAGTTCAGAATTCTCTAAATATGTATCAGTTATAAAACTATAGTTATAATGGTTCTAAAACTGACATCACATCTGTTTTCTCCCACATGTAAAGCTAGTTACTTTGTCTTAGTGTTCTTTGTTTCCTTTCTTCATTAATGTAAAGTAGTTTAACCTATCTGTTCACCAGGAGAGGAAATGCATCTCTCCTAGAATGGCAAGTTTAACTCATTGAAACTGTTTTTCCTCAGCCCTATGTAAATTATATCTTGCTCTGCCTGTATGTCAGGAGAGGAGGAACACCTTTCCTGAGTTAGCCTTTATCTTATCAGGGCTGGTTTTTATCAGTCATGTTTTAACTGTTTTGTAGGTTGCTTGTTTACTGGTACCTTCTGTGCGGTTTTTGTTTTTTTTTAATGTAAAACTTCTTTGATTTTACTAACAAAGGTGCATTGTTGAGTGAGTTATTGTCTAGCCCTGATATAAAAGCCTAATGACCACTCCTAGACAGGGAGGCAGTCTCTGAGAAGGATCTCATTGCTTTCTCCCAGATCTGTCATAAAGTGCTTATGGCTATTGCAATCCATCTGTTTTATTGGAAATTGACTACAGAAAGAACCCCTTGTGTTCAGTAACAGGGGTCTTCAAAGTTATAAAGCAAGAACAAAACCAAATCCAACAACAGGAATTTATGCATATTATAAAACTTATATACTCTTTATTTTTTTTTTAAATTGGAGCATTTATTTCTATCTCAGAAGCACATATGGTAAAATTAATATTTATCTCAACTAGAAGTTTGTATTTTAATCTTTGTTCTGTTACTAGAGCCTTTTCTTAGTTTATTTTTCTATTTCTTTTAATACTTTTTGTACAGTAATACAAATATTAAATTGTTCATAAACATTTGCTTTTGCTTAATTTTTTTTCTTTATGCATAAAAAATAAAAATAGAATTACTATGTTTGCCATTTTAAATTACTCTCATCATACCCTTAATTTAAAATCATTCTTAGGTAATAAATTTGATATAAGAACACTTTTTGTTCTTTTTCTTTCCTTGATTTGCCCTAACCTACCTTAAACCAAACAAAACCCAAGGCAAAATTTCTGCCTAAAAACTTGAGAAGTTTGATTTGTTCCACCTAGTTTCATGCAATTTGAGTTCCTTATCCTGCTCTAGAATATTGCAAATTTTTTTTTTTCAAAAAGACCACTTTGGAAAAGCCATCTAAACAAGTTGAAATCAATGGTTTCCTTACAGAAAGAACCCTGGGGAAAGAATTAGAAGGAATTACTCCGTGCATGTGTCTGCTACTAGTTTTCTTATGCTTGACTGCTTGTCAGTTGGCAAAAATCAATGGTTCCCTGTACACCATTGAGGAGCAGAGGAATGGGGTGAGGAGAGTAAGAGGAGGGCAAAAAGACAAACTAGAACTAGTCTAAATGTGGACTAAACATGTCATTGTTGTCTCTCCAACATGTGCCCTGATGCACAACTTGGCCCCAAAGTACAAAGGACTTCATTTAGCAAAGCTTTAATTTAAAATAGACACAGGTGACAGCTCTATTATTTTTGCACATTCAAAGCATCCACAGCTGTTTTTATTTATCTCAGCTGTATATGCATGTATTTGTTGTAATTATTAGTCTCTGCTGTCGTTTAAGATAAATATCTCGAATGCCTATTAAGGTCAAATTAAATTAAAGAAAGCTCATTTTTTGCTCCCTCACCCTAGCCTGATTTCTGCCACTTTATGGCAATAAATTGCGACAATTTACAATTATAGCCTCTTTTTATTTTTTTATTAGTAAAAGAAATATTTTCAAAAGTGTTGCTTGAATCTTGATCCAGTAATTTAACAACACTGCATTTCCCCTCTAGATTTAACAAGACAAAGTGTATTTCTAATGTTCTTGCATAAAAACATAATATTTTTAAAATACTTTGATCACAAGAAATTTGGCAAAGTATTTATGGGCAAAATAGTTGTGGCCTAGAACATTATATACTCATTTGCTAGTTACTTTGCTACAGTTTGGGATTACAGCCCTAATATTTTTTTTCTATCTGTAGATCATGAACTATAATTGACATATTCAAGCAAATAGTTACATTACTTATAATGTGAAGATAACTATGGAGGAAATAAGTGAAGCTCAGAAAAACATGGATATTAAGAAAATAGATAAATATTAAAGATATCAAGAATATAGAGTGACAGATTTTTATGCAAAATGATGCTTGGTTAGGTAGGTATTCAAAGTCTGAGCAAAAAAGCATAAGGAAAGCATAGTTATATATGAAATTTATATAATCTCATAATCTGGGAAAAATAGAGCAAACAATCTGGCTGCAGTAGTGGACAGTTGGGTTTGCTTTTAGAGAGAAAGACAATAGTAAATACAAATGTACCATATATAGTATCTGGTAATAACACATTCATATATCACACACAGAGTGCACAGAAAACTAACACACAAGTAGGGTAAAACCATATATGACATTGAACTGTTAAGTTGGAACCAATTCATAGCTGGCTTTATAACAAGTTTTCAGAGGTAGTAAACCACACAGGAGGAGAGTGCCCATATTTGTTTAATTTGCCAGTTAGATTTGAACTGCATGCCTTTGGGTTGGCAGTGTAACTCCTTACATCTAAGCAACCAAAGCTGCCATTTATGCTGTTGTTGTTCTTGTTATGTGCCGTCGAGTCGTTTCCAACTCATAGCGACCCTATGCACAACAGCCCTAAACCCTGCTCTATCCTGCGCCAACCGCACCGCCTCTTACACACCCACCCGATTACCCCAGTCACCGAATCAATCCATCTCATAGAGGGTCTTTCACTCCTGCATTGTCCCTCAATCCTCCCAAGCATGATGTCCCTCTCCAAGGACCCGTCCCTCCTAGCAACATGTCTAAAGTATGTCAGACGAAGCCCCAGAATCCTTGCCTCCAAGAAGTAGTTGGTTTAATCCTCTCCAAGATAAATCTGTTTGTTTTCCTGGCAGTCCAGGGTACATTCAGTACCCTTCTCCAGCACCACAGCTCAAAAGCATCCACTCTCCTTCTGTCCTCCCTAGTCATTGTCCAACTCTCTGCTGCATAACATGCGATTGCAAATACCATGGCCTGTATCAGGCGCACCTTAGTCTCCAGAGAGACACTGTTGCACCTGAGTACCTTAGAGAGGTCCCTAACAGCAGACTTTCCCATCGCGATACGCTTTTTGATTTCCTGACTGCTGGTACCAAGAGTGTTGACAGTGGAGCCAAGCAAACTGAAGCTGTGAACACTCTCAATCTCTTCGCCATCCATCCTGACGCTGCCAATTGGTCCAGTCGTGAGAATCTTTGTCTTCTTGACATTGAGCCTCAGTCCATACTGAAGGCTACAGTCCTTGACCCTTCGCAGCAAGTGCATGAGGTCCTCTTTAGTTTCAGCAAGCAGGGTTGTGTCATCTGCATAACGCAGATTGCTAATATACCTTCCACCAATCCAGATGCCACAATTCTCCTCATAGAGCCCAGCCTCTCGGTTCTGGGATTCCCATTCTTCTCAGAGTCAGCCACAGTTTGTTATGATCCACACAGTCAAATGCCTTTGCATAATCAATGAAACACAAATAGACATTCTTCTGGTATTCTCTGCTTTCAGCCAAGATCCATCTAACATCAGCAACAATATCCCTAGTACCACGACCCCTTCTAAACCCACCCTGGACTTCCAGCAGTTCTCTGCTGATGTGCTGTTTTAATCGTTTTTGGATGATCTTCAGCAGAATCTTGCATGCATGTGAAATCAATGACACTGTTCTATAGTTTCCACACTCAGTTGGGTCACCTTTCTTTGGAATGGGAACAAATATAGATCTCTTCCAGTCAGTTGGCCAAGTGGTTGTTCTCCAGATTTCTTGGCACAACTATATATATATCATTTTGTTGCTAAGTGCCATTGAGTCGCAGGCGACTCATAACGACCCTATGAAGGTGAGTCCTCGACACTTGGTTGCCTTTCATCCTCTCTCCAGGTTCATAGGGTTTCCGGAGGTAAGCTATTATGGAAGTGGATGCCACTCCTCCTTCCACTATATATTATATAATGTATAAAATCTTTAGCATATATAGAAAACACAAAATCTTAATATTAAAAAAGGAAGAACCAATTTATTCCTAGAAAGATCATTCTTAATTAGTAAACAGAGATGAAAAATGAGGTAAAGGGGAAGAAAAAGTAATCACAAATAAAGTAAGATTCTGCAAATAAAATATATACATTATGTAGAGGAGTAAAGAAACAAAGACAATAAAATCAAATTTTTGTGAAGTAAAATTCAGAAAACAAAACCACACACACAGAATAATACAACATCTTTATTCTCTTGCCTAACTTAAAATTTCATTTCTATGTTTGCAATTACATATCTTCACTACCCTATCACTTACTATTAAAAAAGAAAGACAATACAGCTTTTATTTTTAGCACAGTTGTGGAGACCAGAAATTGAATTCAGCATCAAAAAAGCGAAAAGAAAATTTCTCCTAACTCAACCAACATGAAAGATGATGATAAATGGAGATAAGTTTGAAGTTTTAAAGATATCATTGTACTTGGATCCTCAATAAATATCCACAGAAGAAGTAGTCAAGAATCAAATGATTCCAAATTGTTGCTGAGGAATAAAGGGTTAAAAAATGTTGCAGGTGGGGATGGGGATGGGCAGGGAGGAAAAGTGCAACAATGAATAAATGGAAATCCAAAGTCCGTAAATTTTCATTAAAATTAATAATAGAAAAAAATGCTAAAGTTCCCCGTGATCTAAGCCAGATAATTTCAGGTATTTAATATGCAATTGAAAAATGGGTAATCAATAAAAAAGTATTACTTTTGAATTAAGGAATTAATGAACAATTAATGACATTGAACTGTTAAGTTGGAACCAATTTGCCAATTTTTTAGAGCTATCAAAAGTAGTGCTACAGGAATGCTCCTTAAAAACAAGAATAGTGAGACAGATCTCTGTTACTTTGATCATGTTATCAAGAATGGCCAGTTACTGAGAGGAGGAATCATGTACATAGTCAGGAAAAAAATAGGAAGATCCTCCAAGACATAGGCTGAGGGATTGCAATGGCAGGTTCAAGAAGACAGAAGTCATGTCCTGATTAACCTATGAAAAAGATCACACTGTTCAGTTCTGTTTTGATTGGGGTTGTTATGAGTTGGTATCCATTTAATAGTACCTTTAAACAACAACAACAACACACACACACACACATACAACACATACATATGTAAGTTGATTTTTGACAAAACAAGACACAATATTATATGAGAGTTGACAGGCTTATAAAACAGAATATTAGCTTCTGTAACTATGTTGACAACATTAACTTCTGCTTTTGTAGGATTGAGTAAGTCCATGACCAACGAGGCAGTCTAGAAGAAAAAGACCAAATATACAATTCCAACAATACTTGAGAAAGCTGAATAATTCATCAAGACTGCAGGAGAGATAAGTGACCAAACTTATAAAATTGAAATATATCAAAGTAGGCAAGAATCAAATTGATGGTTTCCCCCCCTCTGAGCTAAGACAGCGGGGAGTGAAATATATTAGTTTTAGAAAAGGAAATAATATAATAATTGGTGTCTCTTTTATAGTTAAGCCTGACTATTTAAGATGTTTTCCACTACTTTGATTAAAAAGAAATATATCACCTTCAATATAACTACTCTCAAGATATGACTGAGTGGTAAGGCATTGTGCTGCTGACCCAAAGACATGAAGTTCGAATCCACCAGCTCTGTTGTGGAAGAGGGATAGGCTATTTCCTCCCATGTAATTAACTGCCTCTGAAAACCCAC
The DNA here is from genome assembly GCF_000299155.1 of Elephantulus edwardii. NCBI lineage: Eukaryota > Metazoa > Chordata > Mammalia > Macroscelidea > Macroscelididae > Elephantulus > Elephantulus edwardii. The sequence goes on along the minus strand of NW_006399897.1, from coordinate 2,628,121 downwards.
TGAAAGGCAGACCATGAGCTATAACAAGATATAATTCTGAAATGGATTATTTAACTGTGATTAATTAAATTAATTTCTTAATTGAAAAGTTAGGCTCACTACCTTTGGGTTGATTCTGACTCTCAGTCTCTCTATTGGGTTTCCAACCCTTTCAAAATTAACGTAAAGACTATTTCTCCTTTGGAGCCGTTGTGGATTTGAACCACTGGAGATAAATGACCTTTTGATTAGTAGCACAATTCACTAAGGACTACACCACTAGACTAGTCCTCAGGTTAACTAGGAAGGGTAATTGCCAAGCCATTTGCTTGCAGCAATTAATTATAGTACTGTTTTCTGGCTTTACATCCCCTGGTTATTAATTATCTGACTTGCTTTTTCCTTACTTTTTGGTCTTTTTGTCTATGCATTTTAAGGCACTGTCATTGTAGGAACATTTTATTATTCTCAATACAATAGTCTCTTCTTTTGTTCACTCTTGTCTAATATCTGAAGTGAAACTATAGTTTAGATGAATTTCTGGTTGTTGTTGTTAAATGTCATCAAATCAGCAGGTTTTTAGAAGCTATAAATCTCACAGAAGATTTTGTGTCATTTTCTAGCGGAACAGCTGGTGGATTTGAACTTCGCATCTTTGGCTTGGCAATGCAGTTTCTTATTATTAGACTACTATAAGCAAACCAGTCTTCATGAGATATTCTTGTATGTGTCACATATTTCTAGGTGAGGATCTGATGAAAGTGATCATTTGCTCAGCCACTAATTCTCTGTCACCATCTCATTAGTGAAGCAAAAAAATACTCTAATTTCTTCATTTGTAAATTTTAGGGGTGGAGCACATGACAGGTGATAATAGAGGTGTTTAGCTGAAACACTTTTGAAATATTTGAAGATATATTTTAACACTTTTTAAATAATTATAGATGGCCCTTAATAACACTGTATCTTTCAAAAGCAAGCTTTTGGTGATGTAAGAAAGTCAAAACAAGATAATGTTTTTCATCTCTTTTTATAAAAGCTTCCCTATGTTTCCAAACATGTACCAACTTTACTTTTAATTCATTATACATGATTTAAAACTTATTCTGTGTTAAGTAAATTTGTATCTTGAATTCTACTCCATTATGAAAGAGATGACGTAGAATTTCTTTGATCTGACCAGTCTTTTTTTTTTATTATTTCATTTAGGAATATATAGAATTTGACTTTGATAGAGAAATTTCAGTTTTAGTACTTCGTTTGATTCTAACCTCAGTTTCATGAAAAGTCTCAGCAACATATTATTAAATTCATCCTTTAATTTGGAGATTCTCCAAATCTTCTAATTCCGGAAATAATTTAACCTAGGGCACCAATGCATTTTCAGATTAGATTTAGGAAATTATGATTTACCTTTTATTATGTCCTTTAAATTGATATTAGATGTTGGAAAAAGAAAAAAAATGTTTAAATCTTCAGTCCAATTTAGAAAGCTCTGCTGGCATAATTTATAGGGAATTGTACAAGTAATCCAGAACTAGAGCTTCTTTGTCAGTTTAGATACACCACCACTCTGTGGGACAAGCTCGTCGGTCCTTCTCAAGTGATTTACAGCCAAATAGAGGGTTGGCTATGAGTTCTGACTTGGGTTTTGTACTTTAAGCTACAATGTTTTATAGGGGAAAAAAAACGTTTAAATGTTCAGTTTATTTTTATGAAACATTATTGCTCTGGTTTCCTACTGGCTAAAAATTGCAGTGCAATCCTAAAGGCACTCCATTTGAATCCAACAGTTGCCATGGAAGAAAGATAGACAATCTCCTCTCCTTCAATTACTGCCTCTGAAAACCTGCTGAAGGGCAAGCTATGGGTTGGTTCATATTTGAGGGTATTCAACAACAGCAATTGCTAGTAAGATTCTTCTGTATGCTATATAGACCACACTTCTGGCAAAATGAAGAATTTGTAAGGATGGGTTTGACTACATTTGATATGGTAAACATCACAGTTTGACAGAGGGCTAGCATCCTTTGAAAGGATTAGAGCCTCCAGATAGATACAAATAAGATAAGGGAAAAAGCAGACACATGTTAAATCATGGAATAGCAAAGGGGATACTTTATGGAAATGAACTCACAAGATAATAATTTGAATTTGACAAGGTGATAATTAAAGTCCCCAGATAGACTTCTTCCACATCTGTATGCCTTTCAGTAAAGTTGGTTAGCATATTAACTACTGCTGGAGAATACTAAAAAATATTCATGGAATGTAAAACTGCAAATTATTATTCATTTCAATTTGTATAAAAAGTGTAACAAAATGCAATGCATACAATATTACACAAGAGGTACTAAACTCCATTATAAACATGATTTTGAGTGCATGAAGGATCCATAGATCAGGATTTTATTTATAAATTTTAAGGATATAAGGTACCATCAGTCACTTTTCAGAGTTTGAAGTAAATTTCGTCTATCTTTAATGTTTTTTAGGACCAATGATTCCTTATTTTATTTACTTTAATTATAGATTTTAATATAGCATAAATATTCATACTACTACATGCTTATATATGTGTAAATAATGAATGTTTATATATAATTATATATGTATTTATATATATGACTATATACATCTATATGACTTTTTTTAAGTTTGCTATATTTTTTTCTATGGAAATTTATGTTCAGTGACCAAAAGAAGAAGTCCATAGAGTTGTGTGATCAAAAAAAATTCAGCCACTACCATAACTCTCATTTCAAATTATGATTCAACATATTAATTTTCTTCTCCTTACTTAGATTCATTATCACATGTGTTTTAATTTAGTAATTTATATCATAAAGCATTTTAATATAATATTAATTGTATGAAATTTTGTGAAATTAACTGTTAACTCTGCCCACACACAGTGGAGTAGTAGGTGACTTACTTAAAAAAATGTCTTTGGACTGACCTGATCTATAGAGATATTATTTCCTGACACAATGAATTTAAGTATACATAATTAATTACTACTCAGAGAAAAGTATCAAAGTATCTGACCTATAAAAAATATACTAAAATGACATGAAGACTTTATGAAACAAAGCAACATCATTAGATATCTTTGTGATATTTAAAAATTAATCAATTATTCTCTTACATACCAAATTATGATTAATCTTAATGATATTTTCCATAAATAAAATATATATTATTCTCAAATAATGGGAAAAAGGGTAGTGCCAATTTTGCTACAAAATATCACAATGGATACACTAGCATTCTTCTACCCATGTGATGACCTGTGAAAGACATATTCTTTACCAGGTTATTTAGAGCATGAGACAAAACAGTACATACATATAATAACTAAAAAGATATATAATAACTAAAAAGAGGTCCATTTGAGAGACCATCAGCACTAATATGAACATGTATTCTTGTTGTTGTTGCTTTTAGATGCTGTCAACTGTACAACCACTCATAGCTACCCTGTGAACAATGAGTCTGAACCTTGCCCTATCCTCTGCCATCCTCTTACTCTCTGATAGACTCAAGCTTATTGTTACAGTCATTGTCTCTTCATCTTATTGAGGGTCTTCTTCTTTTTGATGAAGCAGGATTAATAGGAAATTAGATATAATGTTACAAATTTGAAAGATATTTATACCCTTGCAGATTAAGTAAAAACTCTAGCCATCCTGAAGAATGCAAATTATATGTGAATTTATGTCGAAGCGTCATGTCACACATAGCTAACGCTGCCTCTGCAAAGGAGATAAAAGTCGCACATTCTCTGCAGGTGACTGGAAAAGTATCATCAGCTTCCTTGATTTTGGGTGGTGTTTGGGATTCTGTCATATGGTAATACACTCTGCTGATTCCTCTGGTGAATAACGGAAAAACAGCCTTTTTGCTTCTGCGTTTATGGCTCATGTTTTATGCTTCTCCATTTTCCTGTTATTTTTTTTCACCATATCAGTCAATGTTAATTGTTGAATTCCACCAAATTGTATTCATTTGTCATCTGCTGACCAGTTTTCACAGCAGCAAAGTCCTCTCAAGAAAGAGGAGGTGGGGGGAGGGGAACCACAGTTGTTCTAGAAAACCATGTCTCTCTTATCATTGTGTCTTGAATCTCAGGTCCTTCTCTCTGTAGCTGCCACAGTGTTCCATTGTTAAAGTCAGAGGAAAACATCTGGATTCTTATAAATATCAGTTTTGAAGAAGATGTGCCTTGGACAAAATAGAATAGAATATGGATTTTTTTCCCAATACTTAGTAAATCTTGATTTTTTTTTTCTTACCTTCCAATCTCAATTCCTTTACCTTACTTACTTACATAAGCCCTTATTTAATTTCACTTTCACTCCCCCCCCCTTTCTGGTTAATGCCATTCTTCATTCAGTGCCACTTTTGTAAAATAATAAAACCAAAGAACTCATCTCTTTGTTTCTGTCCTTGTATTAATGGCTTTCCTTAGCACAATTTGTGGAATCCTTGGGTCCTACCTTGTTTTGCTAGACTCTATGAGCATTCTTACTTTCAACTGCTTCAATATGTTTTACTACGTGTTTTACCAGAGCAAAGTTTTAGGTAGATCTGAACCACATAAAGAAGGATGGGCCAAAAATTATTCTATTTGTCGTAATATACATCAGATTCAGGGAAACACAGTCTCACTCTACTAATTCTGAATGATCTCAGGAGATAGGGGAAAAGCAATAATGAAAGAATGTATTTTCTCAAAACAATTTATATTGACATTTATTGGAAAATAATATTTTTAAAA
>NW_006399897.1:2621934-2622815 GCF_000299155.1 Elephantulus edwardii | reverse complement strand
CCCATTCGTTTGTTGATGGGCATTTAGGTTGTTGATGGCCATTTAGGTTGTTTCCAACTCCTTGCTATTGTAAACAAAGCCGTGATAAAGATGGGTGTACATATATCTACTTGGATGTCATTTATGGTCTCTTTAGGGTATATTCTCAGTAGTGGAATTGCTGGGTCGAATGGTATCTCTATTTGCTCTTATTTACTCATACTTTCACCTCAAACAGATACACGTGAAGACAGATATTACTATCTATCTTTAGCTACTTGGCAAAATGGACATTCAATTTTTCTATTTTATTCCAAGTTTTGTCTTGGAAATGTCTGATCTTTTTATTTCTACTTGAGTGATTTTGGGGTTTTTTTAGTATATAGGATACAAATTATTGGATCTAACTTAAATTTAACTGCCACATTTTCCTCCCACCTTTGGTGTTTGGGTACTATCGAAAAAACAGAGAAAGAGAACCATTTCGGTTATATGATTTCACTTATCCGAGAATCCATGAGCTGCCAGTATAACAAACTGTAATTTTGAACCTATGATCAGGATGTCTTTGGAGAAGAACATCATGACAGGAAAGGTAGAGGGACTGGCGAAATAGCTGTTGAATATACGGTCACTATGAGTTTCGGGTGACTCAATGATACCATAACAACAACACAACTGTGCTTTATTGAAAATATCCCTAAATTTCATCTTTATTTTTTTTATTATTAAATTGTATTAGTTTTAATGAATACTTACAGGGATTTTGGGTTTTCACTCCTTCATTGCTGCACCATTCTCTCAACTATCCTCCCCAGTTTGTTCTTCTTCCCCACCATCTGAATGTCTGTTTTAATTGTCCAATTGCCACAGTGCTTGTCAAAGTCAGTTCTGATTAATCT
>NW_006399897.1:2613930-2617909 GCF_000299155.1 Elephantulus edwardii | reverse complement strand
TTTTTCTGGTTGCCATTTGCTTGGTATATTTTTCCCCACCCTTTTACTTTTAGCCTGTCTTTATCTTCATTTTTCAGGTGTGTCTCTTGTAGACAAGAGAGTAGCAGATTGGATAAATTTCATCTTTAACCAGCATCATTCACCTAATATAACTTTCCTTTATACTTTTACCTGTGACTTTCTTTGCTTGGTTTTGTACTGAGCATCTGTTCACAAGAATACATTTACTGTCGATAGACTAATTTTCTGTATGGTCTAGAGATGAAATTCCCCAGTCACTGCTCCTCTTAAAGTGTGTACCTTACCTGCTGATACAGTGGTGCATGAGCAGAGCTCCTCATTCCTTGCAGAAAGGCCTTCAGCCCCCATGATGGGGTCCTCTGTAGCCTCTCAAGAAGACTCTGGTGGCTTAGTTGTAAAGAGTTGTGCTGACTACCCAAAGGTTCAAATCCAGCAGTTGCTCCATATAAGAAAGACAAGCAATTTCCTCTAGTGCAATCTACTGCTCCTGAAAACCAAGCAGAGGTTCAGCAACGATGGAGGGTTTCAAGGATATACCATCATCATCACTACCACAACTACATTAGAAGGGAATATCGTTATCATCCTTACAGCTGATGTTTCTTACACACCTTTTGCTTTGGCAAACTTCTTTTCAGCTATGTTGTCTTAAGTTAGCCAATGTCTTTGGAATTTTGTTGTTAGAAACACCTTACAACGGAAATTCTTGACTGAGACTATATCTCTCAATACCTTTTAGACATGTTGATGTATAAAAGTAAAGAAAGGTTGACATTTCTACCCTGACAACAAGTGCTTCTTTGCCTATAGGTAGACACTTAAAGAATACATTATTATTTAAAAACAGAATGAGCATTTTCTTTAGTAATATGGAAATCTGAGACAGCAGGAATAAAACATGTTTCATGGTCTGTTTAATATTGTAAAAGATGATCATTATTGTTAGTAAAAACTCTGTCTTGGCAGACTTTTAGGAAACCATTTATCCTTCTCTGACACACAAGAAAGGGATTTCTGTTAAGAAATTTTCAAAGGCACCTTCACAGGTATATTGGCCCTTAAAACATGCTAAGACACTAAGAGGAAGGGGGAAAGATGTATCATTGAGAACCCTGTGGATTGACGTTAGCCTATGAAATTTTTGTTCTGTCACATTTGTTTTCTAGTTTGATGTTTTAATTTCTGCATTTCTTTCCATGAAGAGGTTATGCATCTACCGTTTTGGCTGTGTAACTTTGCAGAATTTCTAGAACTGGAAAGGGAGTAAAACTTTTTGGTGACTAACTTTAGTCTTGGTCATTGATGTGCTTCAGTCGACAAAGAGTCAGGAAGCATGATCTGAACAAAGAATTTAAATGCATGGATACATTTAGTTTGAGTTGGCCTTCTGGTATATGTTAGAAGAACATGATCCCTGTTACCTCTGGATCCAGTATAAAAAGAGTCAAGCTGCTGACCTAGACCTAACCCACAGCCTGGGGCCACATCCACAGAATCCCAATCTTTAGCTTAGCAGTAACTGACCAAAAGATTAATGACCAACAAATGAATGTTTTTAGTGTAAACCTCTGAGATTAGTGGTTGAAGAGAAGCATTATTCATTAGAAAATTAACAAATAAAATACCTTCTGCATGAACTTCCAGTCTACATCCCTCAAGCTACTGTTAAATGCATACACAGTGGAAGCCTGATTTTAACTGTGTAATGGGAAATTAAGGGACAAGTCTGCTTCCATTCTTGAAGTGATGCAAAGTAGATGGAGGGAGTAGAATCTGCTCCAGGAAAATACATGAAAGAAAACAAAACAAAAAAATGACTACAGACAACTGGCACAGCCTTCTATAAGTAATAGCTGCTTAAAAGATAAGCAAGTGACTATGACACGAAATTATGAACTATGTAAGGATTTTCAGCGGATTCTCCAAAATCCGTAAATAGAGAAACCTTATAAAAGACTAGATTTTCTGCCATAATATACAAAGGGACACGGGCTATTGCTATTTAGGCATTAAAGGGAAGCATGACCCACCCCTGAAGGCTGGATAAGTGAGAGACACCTGGTTTACATTTATATAAATCTTTGCACAGGACAATTCAACCTTCCAAGCACAATGCAAAGTAGCATATCCAATCTATTAAGCACAGTGCCTCTTAACTCATAACACATAGCATATAGTAATCCCACAACAGCAGCTAACATTTATTGAACTTTTTCCATGTACCAGCAGGGACAAAGATTTTTCATGTCTTAACTCATTTTCAGACTTGTGAAATAAATCATTTTACTATCTCTTTTTCATATATGAGTAAATTGTGAGTTGGCAAAGTTTAATAGCTACACCAAAATTATAAGCAAAGAACAGCAGGATAATTTATTTTCTGCTTAGCATAACTTTAATTTCTGCCCCCTTATGGCCCCTGCATCTGGGTCTCCTGGCACATTATACTATACATATATATTTTTAAATTTTTAATGAATTCTGATAAAAATTGACACATTACTAAAAATTACTACAATGAATCTTTGTAGTGATGTCTTCAACAAGTAAATGTACTAGTAGGAGGTCTGGTGGTCTAGTGGCGAGAAGCCAAGCTCAAAGACATCAGTACTTTCAGTCAGAAAAGAATGTACCATTTTTATCCTCCTCCCATGCAAATAACTATCCCTGAAAATTTACTGGAGTCAGCATTCGGTCTATTCTGACTACATGGTATACAACAACAGTGTTATGAATCAGAAGCACTGGTGGTCTAAGGGTAAGGAGCTGCCCTGACGTCTGAAAGGCAAATCTGTGTCTACCAGAAGGGATTCTAGTGACTTTATGCATGTTGTACTAGTTCGTTAAATAAAGTGTCATCTGCTCAAGTCTACCAATTAATCTGTAGGAGAGAAAGATGAGGAATTTTCTCCAGTAAGATTTAAGGCCTTGGAAGACTGATACTTCATTGATATGAGTCAGAACTCACTGGGCTATAGAGAGTTGGTAGGTAAGTATGTCAGGGATAGAGATAGCATATTCTCTTGCCAGTTAAATGAATAAAATTGAGTACTAAATTTAAAATCTTATTTAAAAGTAAAGACATATAATAAAAAATATGTAATAAGAAAAATTATTGAACAGAAAAAAATCATATTCCAAGTGATCGTAGAAAAGAACGGGAGGTCTCCTCTCAAGAAATTAGCTGTCTCTGAAAACTCACTGGAGGGTCTGCTATGAGTCAGTTCTGACTTGATGCCACACAACTACAACAATAATTTAGTAATATAAAAATAATGTATAGGTACAAGCGTTTGTATGGCGTAGTAACTTTAGTTTATTCAATTACTTTTCTCAAGTGTCATTTTGAAATAATTCCATTCACTTATTTTTTCTACCATGGTGGTATCTTATCTGGTTAGTGTCACAAAGTGGTATATATATAGTCTCTTATTCTAAATATTTGCTGTCTAAATAGATATTTTTAATATAAAGCAATTTTGTGTATTTACAATTAATTTTATAAAGTGGGTCCCTGAATGAGTAAAACAATAATGACTCAAATACTTGAAAGAATGTTTGTTGTTGTTGTTGTTGATTGCCTTCGAATCAAGCAAGACTTATAGTGACCCTATAAATAAAGGGCTTGAAGCCCCTGTAAAACTATTAACACTTATCAATGTTTATAGAGTTTCTGGAGACATGAAAGAATAGAAGAGGTTGTAGAATCTTTCCCAAAGTTTTTTTCTGTTTTTAAAAGTGATTACTACATAGTGCCACTGTTATAGAATGGGACTGACATCAGGGTTGGGGTAAGACTGAGGAAAAACTGGATAAATTATGTATACTGCATTGAAATAGACAACGGAGAGAACAGCTTAAAAGCGATATGTTGGTGTTGTTGTTATGTGCTGTCGAGTCGTTTCCGACTCATAGCGACCCTATGCACAACAGCCCTAAACCCTGCTTTATCTTGCTC
>NW_006399897.1:2608845-2609470 GCF_000299155.1 Elephantulus edwardii | reverse complement strand
TGTACTCCTTCCATGTTCTTTTAATATGTCCTGGATCATTTAACAGTCTATCCAAACTATCCTTAAGTATTGCTACCAGTGGCTTGAATTTGTTTTTCCACTCCTTCAGCTTAAGAAATGCTGAGTGAATTTGGCCCTTTTGAGTCTTACATAGAACCACTAAAAATGAATTGTTAAGTTGTAACAATACATTCTGATTATCAAGTACAATACTATTGTATTATATAATGAGATATGCAAAGGCATTTGACTATGTGGATCACAACAAACTGTGGATGACTCTGGGAAGAATAGGAATCCCAGAACATTTGACTGTGCTTATATGAAGCCTATACTTACATCAAGAGGCAGTTGTCAGAACAGAACAAGGAAACTGCAAGGTTCAAAATTGGGAAAGGTGTATACCAGGGGTGTGTCCTATCTCCATGTCTTTTCAATCTATGTGTGCAACAGATTATCAGAGAGGCTAGACTCTATGAGGAGAAGTGTGGCAATCAGGATTGGAGATAGACTCATCAACAACCTATGTTATTGTTTGTAAAACAATGAAAGAATCTTTTCTTTTACTTTTCCATAATTTTTGGACTCATGTACTTATAACTTGTTAGTCAAATTTGTGTCTTCT
>NW_006399897.1:2602325-2606805 GCF_000299155.1 Elephantulus edwardii | reverse complement strand
TGTGACAGATTATAGAAAAATTAGTCACATCAAAAAACCCCACAAAACAGTCAGTTGTTAAATGTTGGAGCACAAAAAGCTCTCAGTAATACCAGGCAGGTGACTGTACAGAAATGACACATCAGTCACTGCTGACTCTGCAGATAATAACGACTATAATTCGTTTACCTACAAAATATTTTTGTAGTGTTATAGACTGGATTAAGGCCACAAAATTGTGTGCTGAAGTCTTAACCCCAATACCTGAATTACAATTCCAAACTACCATACATATTTAGTTTTTAAAACTAAATGAGTTATTTCAACTGATTTAACTTATAGACTCAAAATTTCATGGCATTGGTTGAAGTTAGTAGGAAAATTTAAGAAACAGTGAAATGATACAATTGTTATATATGAACGAAAGGAAAGAAGAGAAGTAAACAACAAAGAAATGTCTACAGAGAGGATTCTAAATTTCTGACTAGAAACACCATTCCTATCAAGATAATTAGGACCTCCCTAAGTGTTGTTAGTACTATAGCCAGCAAAATGTTAATGTCTTCTTTTTCATGCTGTTATTGTTAGATGTTGCATAATGACTCTGATTCATTGCAACTTCTTTTTACAACACTTGTGCCAGCTTCACAAGGTCTACCGGGCTGAAGTCCATTCTTTCAGGCACTATGTCAATCTATCCCTTCTTGCCTTTCATTGACCCTCTCCTTTACCAGCCACAACATCTTTCTCCAGGGACTGACCCTTCATTATAATCTACTCCAATTATGAGAGTCAAAGTCTCATCATTCTTATTTTTAGGGAGTACTCTGGTCTTCCAAAATATATTTGTTTGTTATTTTGGGAGTCCATAGATTCAATATTTTCCAACACTGCCATTAAAAAACAATGCTTCGTCATTATTATTTATTCATTATCCAATTTTCACATACATATGAGACCATTAAAAATACTATGATTTGGGTCAGTTTCATTAGTCTTCAAAGTGTTATCCTTGTTCTTTAACACTTGAAAGATACACTTTGTAACTGATTTGTGTTGATTGGTTTATATTCTTAACTGATGCTTCAAAGGGCGTATCTTATGGATTCAATTAAAATTAAATCCCTGACAACTTCAGGTTTTTTTCTTAATTTATTATGTTGCTTATTGGTCAAAAAGTAAGGGATTTTGTTTTCTGGATATTGAGATGTAATGACACTGGATGTCACATTCTTTGAACTTTATCAGTATGTTCTTCAAGTCGTCTTCATTTCAACAAGCAAGATTTTTCCATATGCATACCACAGGCTGTTAATTAGTACTTTCTCTCCATACTTATGCCATACTCATCTTCATGTTGTCCAGACTCTTACGCAATATTTTTAGCATAATGGTAGGATATGTGCAGTGACACATGTTTCTTAATTTTAAGCTTTATGGAATCTCCTCATTCTGTTCAACTGATTGCTTCTTGAACTGTGTACAGAATCCTACTAAACATAAGTTAGGTGTTCTAGAATTCCAATTCTTAGATAAGTCATTCATATTTTGTTATGAGTCACACAGTTGAATGTCTTTACATAATCAAGGAAACACAGATAAACATCTTTCTGGTGTTTTATCTGTTTTCAGTCAAAATCTATCTGATATCAGCAGTAATATGCTTTACTACACCTTGAATTTCTAACAGTTCTCTCTCTGTTTGATTTATAGCTCCAGCCATTTTTAAAAATGAAAATCAGCAAAATGATGGTGCGATGTTTTTTTCTTTATTTTGATGTGTCATCTTTCTTTAGGATAGATAGAAATATGGATCTTTTCTTGTAAGTTCACAGACAGAATAATCTCTTTCATAGTGATTTTTTCTAATTTGTTTACTTTTACATATGTATATATGTATTAAAATAAATCTGTACATTTACAAGTAATATTTTCAATACCATAAGAGAAGTGAAGATCATATTTACAAAGATACTAATACTATAAGACAATAAAAATAGAATTAAAAAAAAATCATTTGTTACCTCTATCTGAACTGATTTCTGACACAATTTCCAAAAATAAACCCTGTGCAAATTAGAGATTACTTGTATAGGACTGTAATAATATAAAGAGAGATGTTTATTAATATTTAAAATAAAGTTTTGTTTGTGTTATGTGATGTCGAGTTTCTTGTGACTCATAAATACCCTGTGTACAGCAGCTCTGAACCCTGTGCAATCCTGAGCCAAACCTTATTGTCGCTGGCACACTTACCCCCACTACTCCAGTCACTGAGTCAATAAATATTTCTCTTGGTAACCTCTCAAACAGTTAAAAAAATCTCTGCAGGACTATTCATCTCAAATGCTTATTTTACTACCTACAATTATTAAAAAATTGAAAGATGTGACTGTACATCTTTTTAAATTTGTTCTTATTAATATTAATTTTAATGAAAATGTACAGAAACTTTGGATTTCCATTCATTCATTGTTGTACTTTTCTCACTGCCCACCCTCCCAGCCCTCAGTTCACTCTTCTCTTTGAAAAGTAAAAGAAAAGTTATTTGTTTGTTATACAGTCCTTTGCTATATATTAATAATCCAAGTCTATTCCACTATGCAGTCTTTGTTCTGGACTCCTGTCACAAAAATAATACCTAATCATATATCCCTTTTAAACAGTTCTCTCCCGCATCTGTTTCAATGCAGTATACATAATTTATCCCATCTCTCTCATTCTACCCCCAATCCCAATGTCAGTCCCATTGTACAACAGTGGCACTATGCATAATTTGTCCTTTTCTGACTGAGATATTTCACTCAGCATAATGTCCTCCAGGGTCCCCCATTTTGGAGACTATCTCATGAGTTCCTTGTTTTTCACTGCTCCATAGTATTCCATTGTATGAATATGCCAGAGTTTCTCTATGCATCCATTTGTGGATGGGCACTTAGGTTATTTCCAACTCTTTGCTATTGTGCACAAAGCCATGATAAACATGGGTGTACATATATTTGCTTGGGTGGCAAACAGACATATGAAGAAATCCCTAGCTCCAAGAGAGATGCAAATAAAAACAATTAGGAGATGTCATCTCACCCCATTAAGAATAGCAAAATTTAACAGAACAGCAAACAACAAATACTGATGAGATTGTGGAGAAACTGGAACCCTTATTCACCGCTGGTGGGAGTGTAAAATGGTACAACCACTATGGAAGGTAGTATGGCACTTTCTCAAAAATTTGCTAATAGAATTCCATTTGACCCAGCAATTCTACTACTGGGAAAATACCCCAAAGTGACTATATACCTTTTAATAATTTAGAGAGAAAATATTATTTTTAAAAAGTATCCAAAGAAGAAAAGATAATGATGTCATATTTGTCTCTCTAGCAATTACAATATACAAATACAGATATTTAATTCAAGGAAATAATTTACACTATTGTTTACGAGTATGGAAATATTGAAAATGCTAACAACTAATAAAGACATACTAATGGATAATCTGCCAGAAAAGAAGTTGAGACTGCAACAGAAGTCAATTAGCATAATTAATGTCAGAATTAGATATTTGGATAGAATCATAATATTTACTATTTTATTTTCTAGAAAATCACCATAAACAATGAATTAGCAAATATTGAGACATTTCTCTAAAGGTTAAACAAGGTTAGGCCCCTCTGAGCTAATTACAGTTTTGTCAATGGATCAGTATTTAACCTTGATTTGCGTTTATTCCTGATTAAGGTCATCTTACATAATGCATATTTTTTTTTAGTCATTAACACAAATTATATCCAACAACACTGCAATTCTTTCCTAAGTGAAACTTATCTAACACATGCATTTTTACCATCTAGCATAACCTAATTTTTTAAAATTTTTAAACATTATTCTTGAGGTCATTGGGAGAATTTCAAACAGTTAAAACTACAAAACTCATGGTGTAAATACACTATAAAAAGAACACTTGCCAACCCCCCCAATACAAAACAAAACAACAACCTATAAATACTTGCATACAATAAAAGAGCTTAGAACAAGAAAGAAAATATTTGTTTTGTTCAAACTCAGTTAAAAACACTTATCAGTTGACTCATGTTTTACGCGAGTATCTAACAGTCCTGAAAAGACCACAAAAGTGGCAGAGTACAGATTTTGAGGTTAGAAATATATTTTAACCAGAAGGTGAATTTATAGATAATAAAATTTTGTTCATAAATAGTATCATCTCTATAGTATCTGTCGTTGAAGCCCTGGTGCTGTGGTACATAATTTCATGGGCTATTAACCAATAGATTCATGGCTGAAATCTATAAGCTACTATGCTGGATATCTAGTCTTCGTCAATAAAGATTTACTTCATCAGAAACCCAGTGGAGGCTTTCTATGAGTTAGAACCAACTTGATAGGAGTGGAGATCTCTCTCTCTCTCTTGCTCTCACTCTCGCTCTAGCTCTAGCTCTATCGATATCTATGGATATCTAATCTATATAGCATATCTATCATCT
>NW_006399897.1:2600779-2601715 GCF_000299155.1 Elephantulus edwardii | reverse complement strand
AGAGTTGGAAAATGACTAAGGAGGATTGAAGGAGAATTGATGCCTTTGAGCTGTGGTGCTGGAGAAGAGTATTGAGTATACCATGGACTGCTAAGAAAACAACAGATTCATCCTGGAGAAGAATAAACTGAGCTGCTCATTCGAGACAAGGATTCTGGGGCTTCGTCTGACATACTTTGGACATTTTGTAAGGAGGGACAGGTCCTTGGAGAGGGACATCATGTTTGGGAGGGTGAAGGGACAGCGCCGGAGGGGAAGACGCTCTAGGAGATGGATTGATTCAGTGGTTGGTATAATCGGGTTGGGTGTGTCATAGGCAGTGCGATTGGCACAAGATAGAGCAGGGTTTAGGGCTGCTATGCTAGCAACATAGAGTGGCTATGAGTCACAAACGACTTGACAGCACATAACAACAACAATAACTATATAAATGGAATATGGTAGGTAGACAATATGACACTTACTAGTTCTCCTATTTTGGTGTTTGTACTTGTGTATAATTCACTTCTCTTTTATGTGGTGGACTCAAATATTGGTTCTAATCAATTATTATTACTATTAAGTGCCTTCTTAGCAATCCCAACACATAGTGATCCTAAGAACAATATATTGAAACCCTACCTAGTTTTGCCCCTTCTTAATTCTCTGTGCATAAGCCCATGTTGTTGTTATTGTGTCAATATATCTTGTTGAATGTCTATCATTTACTGATCTTCTCCTTCTCCAAGCTTAATATCCTTTTTTTCAGAACTTAACTCTTCTGATAATATATCCTGTGAGATAAAGTCTCTTTATCCTTACTTCTATAGAGCACATTGGCTGCACTTCTTTCATGACTTGTCTTTGTTCTTTTGTGAGCCTATATGTTGTTGTTGTTGTTATGTGTCATCGAGTCATTTACGACTCATAGCGACCCTATGCACAACAGCCCTAAAC
>NW_006399897.1:2570900-2597694 GCF_000299155.1 Elephantulus edwardii | reverse complement strand
TTTTTTCTTTTGACCAGTGTCTCTTAAGTTTAGTTGTACTGTCTCCAAGGGAAGGTGACGTGTCCTGTAGAACTCCTGTGTAGATTATGTTTTCCTTTCTGGCCTGAGGGCCATACCTCTTCCTGCCGGTTTTTTCTGTGTATCTTTGAAAGATGCCTCTTCGTTATTATCTGAGGTGACTTCCCCCTGTGCGCAGCTTCCAGGCTTCCCTTCTGCCCAAGAGCATGTTCTCCCTGTCCCCAGCACCTCTTCCCCCCAGTTTTTCCTGTGTACCTATAGTATAATAAATATTGTTCAGGAACTCCAAAATTACCTTTAATTTAGTTTCCTTTAATGTTATCTCTTGATTCACTGAAATAATCAGTTTTGGCTACACTGTTTGCACTACCTGGTTCAGACAAAATTATTCTAGTAATATAAACAAACCTGTGTTGTCGAGTCAGTTTCTATTCATGATGACCACGTGTTACAGAGGAGAACTGCAGTTGTGTGGAATTGGATATCCAGGTCTTTCTTTTGCAGCACTGCTGAGTAGGCTTTAAAACTTAATCATGCATCTGTTTAAATGCAAACTGTTCTCAGCATCATCTTTGTACATGAGAAAAAATGAGTTCTGATGTACTTCAGGGGGTACCAGAGATAGTTAAATCATGTTATGAAAAAATAACTTCTCCAGTTGAGAGAAATGTCATGTCAAAGTATTCGAAACATGCATGTGGTCTTGGAGGTTTGATTTTGACTGCATCTTCTACATAGAATTCCAAGGCTTACTCACTTGGACAGATTTTAATTCCTTAGAAGGTGCAGAATAAAATTCAATAAGCTTTCCACTTTGCCAGTGGAGTAAACAGGGTTTTATTGTGTTTCCCAAATCATTGTCACATTAGTAATGCCTTCAAAAATGAATTTGTTCTGGAAAAAAAATGAGCTAGGGGCCTCTGTGGAGGGATACAATAGATGATATTCTGAAATAATTGTAAAGCAAAACAGATAATCATGTTTTCCAGCTCTTTGAAATGTATATTAAAATGTTGTGCCTGAGGTTAAATAAAAAAAGGTTGTTCTAGTCATTACTCAGTAATGTACCAATTATAGACAGTATTGTGTGTTTATGTTCTCTATTATAAAATCAGAAAGGGTAGAATGAAAGATTATACTCATAATTTGATTAGCTTCATTCATCTTTTGAGTTATCTTATTATAAAATTAGATCTTGCATTATGCATTCTGGGAAGTGAAATGTACAAGTAAAAAGAAAAAATTACATATTTTAATCAATATTGACAAGAATGTTACATTAAAAAAAGAAGGAAAATAAAACAAAAATATACAATAAAACAAAAATATAAACGTTTGCAGATTGGGGACTGAGGATAAATGAAGAAGGCCTGATTGAAATTATTAGTTGCCAGAAAAATCTGTTGACTTTTTACGTTTTTAAAGGTACCTCTATTCGCTTCCAAAAATACAGCTGTTTATAGTGATTGATAAGTTCCCTTGCTTTTAAGCTTATTCACATCCATTAGTTCTGCCTTTTTCCTCTGTTAAAAATCTGAAGCTGTCAGACTGAAGTAGCAAGATCAGCTAATGCTCTTGCCAGATTCAAAGCATGTCCCTAGGGGTGGCTAAAGTATTTTAAATCTCAAAAAAATGATTCTTGAATGCTGCCGTTTGACACTGGTCACTCCATTTACTCTATGAGAAATGTGGAAATAGAAGACAATTATAGGAATAGTGTTTAACAGGCTTTTGATGGCCAGTTTGTTCTAAATATTTCCTTTTCTGAGTAAATGAAAGCAGATATTTCATATTCACTATTTAATACATATCTTTTATTTTAAAATAGCATGTAAATACATGTGTTAAGGTGGTTTATTTCAATTTTTAATGTCTATTTTTCTAATAATTATGTTCTTCATTCGTTTTAGATATTTTTAAGATCCTGGAATTGTTTTAAATATTTTTTCTTTCTTCTGTAATAGTTTTACAATTTCTGCTTCATCACATTGAGATATATTTTGTCTGAGCAAATGGGAGACGTGTCAGAAGAGTAAGTAATTTTAACTACGTAAATTTCTAAGAACACTAAATATTAAAAGAGACTACCAGAGCTGTACCCTACAGAGCATAAAATTTAGAATGGCTCAACATGAAGACATAAAGCAAATCACACTGTCCAAAACTTCATCTTCAGAATATTATTAAATAAACTAAATAAGGCTTCAAAAAAAGGCCTTAGAAATGAGCAACAATAATATAAATAAAGGTGCAACGAACTAGCCCAAGGAATATGTATGTGAGTAAGTAAAAGCCATTGTAATTCTTGATTTATTTACTGTGGAAAAGAACTCATAGATAATTGGATAAAGGTGAAACAGTATTTTTAAATCATTTGCAAACCTGTGCCATTCTCTGCGCTCCCATGTTCTTTCATGATTTCGTAAGCTCCCTTCTCTTCCATACTCCTTTCAACTAGTTCTCTTATTCTTCATTCTCTACTTCTCTGAGAACCCTATGGGGCCTTGTGTTTATGTAATTAATTTCAGTAATGGAAAAATAAGCATATCACATAGAGGAGGAATCTCTGGGTGTTACAAAAAGTTAAGAAAGTACTTGACTACTAGACAAGTGGTCTGAATCCACCCTGTTTCTTGGGACGATACTACTTATAATCTGTTTTCAAAAGATCATATCCACTAAAAGCTTATGAAGCATAGCTTGTTCCACACATGGGAGTTAATGATGAGTCTTTATCAACTTAACAGCAACTAACAATAGTGTCAGGAGAAAGATAATAAAGGAAGAGGAAGTATGTGAAGAAGGTTGAGAGCCCAATCACACCTAAAGATTGCCTCTAAAGATTATCCTAAGATTTTTTTTTTTAGTTTGGGGTTTGTTTTTTTGTTTTTTTTTGCTTTGTTTTTTATTTTACTCTTTTTTTTGTACACTTCAATTTTTACTTTGTTAATTTTGTTAACTCAGGTTGAGTAAGACATTGTGCTGCCAACCTCAGCGCAGGAATACTGAATGCATGAGGTTCTCCAAGGAAGAAAGATGAACAAGATCTTCAGATGCAATTACAGCCTCTGAAAATAATCTTTTCAACTTATGTGCAGAACAGATCATCTGTGAGGCCGGGCTTTATTAAGAGGAATATGGCATCAGGGTTGGAGGAAGACTCAACAAAAACCCGCTTTATGCAGATGATACACCTTACCTACTGAAACGGAGGAGGACCCAAAGAACCTGCTGCAGAAAAAAAAGACAGCAGATTTCAATATGGACTGAAGTTCAATATCAAGAAAACAAAGATTCTCAACAGTGGACCAATTAGCGGCCCTATGAAGGACAGTGAAAAGACTGGGACTATAAGTAGCTTTAGTTTGCTTGTATCCACAATCAACATTTTGGTAACCATTAGCCAGGAAATCAAAAGACAAACGGCACTGGGAAAGTCTATTGTCAGACCTCTTTAGAGCAATGAAGAGCAACAATGTCAGCCTGGAGAATAAAGTGTGCCTGATCCAGGCCATGGTCTGGATCCTAAGATATTTTAAACCACATTTGAGCTAATTCTGACTCACGGTAACCCTATGAGCCATGGAACAAAATATTGTTCTGTTGGACCACTGTGATCAATAGAAGTTTCATTTGCTGATTTTTTTTCAGAAATAGATCACCCCTCAGTCTTTTCTCTAGTCTGTTTCAGTCTAGAAACTTCACTGAAACTTCTTAAGCAGCATAGCAAAATGCACGTGTTTGCTGACAATCAGGTGGTGGTTGCACAGGAAGTGAAGGTCTTCCTCATGAAAGAGGAGACTTCTACTGAGTCACAAGTGTTTGTTCTCCAAATGCTACCAGTTGCAACTAAGACAATTCTGACTCCTGTTGACCCATGTGTTTCAGAGTAGAACTATACTTCAAAATGTTTCAAATGGCAAACATTTTTGGAAGTAGATCACTAGAACCTTCTTCCAAGGCATTTCTTCATATATTAAACCATGCACCTTTCAGTTAGTAGTTGTTGTTGTTAAGTGCCATTGAGTTATAGACGACTCATAGAGACCCTATGAACTAAAGACCTGAACACGTGTATAACTTTCATAATTTCTCCAAGTTCATAGTTTCAGGAAGCAACCTATTTTGGAAGTGGATGCTATTCATCTTCCAAGTTTGTTTTAATCGTGGAGCTCCACCGAACACTATCCACCATAGCTTGTGAGTTGATTTTTTTGGCCTCCTATTTAAAAAGGCATTTATTCACCAGTAAGGGATCCAAGGGTTGATACAGGCCATGGATTTTGCAATCACTTGCTATGCATCAGAGAGTTGGACAATGACTAGGGAGGATAGAAGGAGAATTGACGCCTTTGAGCTGTGGTGCTGGAGAAGAGTATTGAATGTACCATGGACTGCCAAGAAAACAGACAGATTCATCCTAGAGAGGGTTAAAGCAGGCTGCTTCTTGGAGGCAAGGATCCTGGGGCTTCGTCTGACATACTTTGGACATGTTGTAAGGAGAGACAGGTCTTTAGAGAGGGATATCATGCTGGGCAGAGTGGAGGGACAGCGCAGGAGGGGAAGACACTCTATGAGGTGGATTGATTCAGTGACTGGGGTAATAGGGATGGGTGTGTCAGAGGCAATGAGATTGGCACAGGATAGAGCAGGGTTTAGGGCTGTTGTACATAGGGTCGCTATGAGTCGCAAATGACTCGATGGCACATAACAACAACAACAAGGGATCCAAGTAGGGAGTACTCTGAAGCAGTCTGATTCTACAGAGGTTTTGATTTCTGGCTCTGTTGAGAGCCTGGGGCTTTGTTTACCAGCTATTGGTTGTGAGTTGATTGTATTCCACCTTATTTAAAAAGGTACTTATTCACCAGTAAGGAGTCCAGGTGGGGGGTGTTCTGAAGCAGTCTGACTCTACAGGGGTTTTGATTTCTGGTTCTGATGAGACTCGGGCTTTGTTTAGTGGCTTTTGGATATGAGTTGATTGTATTCAGTTAGCAGTAGAGTATGTTAACAAATGGCAATACTTAGGACTCCCTTCCAAAGCCTGGCTTTTACTTCATATAAAAGATGTCTTCAAGGATGGAAAAAACCATTTTAAATATTAATGTAAGATGATACAAATTAAGCAAATCCACTTACTATATAGTGTACACATGTAACTACATCAGCCAATGTAGTAAAAGTGAAAAAAATAGTTACATTAGAGAGGGGAATCTGATACTTCATCAAAGAAGCAGCATATTTCCCAAAGAATGCCTAGAAGTTAACCAGGTGAAGATATGAGATTCTTAGAGAAGACTATTTCAATAGGAGAAATTAGCATATGTGAAAACACAGAGGCAAGGATGACTATAATTATATTCTATAAACAAAAAAAGAAAAATTCAAAGTAGATTAGAAAAAAATTAATAGATAAGGTGATATAGCTAGAGAGCCAATAATTGAGGGACAGATATATTTAGATCAAAAGTAAAATAATAAGACATCACTAAAATAATGTTAAGAAGTACAATTACATAATTAATCTACTTTTTTTAACAAAGTCTGATTTATTTCTGAGAAATAGAAAATAAAATTAAAAAACAAACAAACCAAGAATGATACCAGGTGGCACATAAGGATATTATTTAAGTGGTCCTTATTAGAAACAAAGTGATGGGTGGTAATTTAAAGGAAATGAGATGATGAGGAGTTGAAAGGAAACTTGAATGGATTTTAAAATATATTTATGGTAGTAGATTCAACAGGACATGGTGATTGAGTAGGAGTTGAGAGATGGGGTGGAGTCACGCTAGATTTCCAAGCTTTGGACATGAATAATAGATGGCAATGCCATTAGTTGAGAACAGAAATTCAATAGCAGGTGGTAGGGTGAACATAGATTAATTTTTGGATAAGCTTAGTTTGATGCATAAGTGAAATTTTCATGTGGAAATTTATACTCAGCTAGGATTTGTAAATATAATTTCAATTTATATTAATAATAAAAATAAAAATAATATTGAATAATAATGAATACTCTGAAAATAGGTGAAATTCCCAAGCAAGAGGAGAAATCCTATTACCAACATTAATATTTAAATAGTCAAGATAGACTAACACTTCTGGCTAAAATGAACAAAAAGATACCAGATTTATCCTCTCCTATAAAGTAAAATAAACAGAAAAATCCACAAAAAATTTGAAATAATTGTCCATAAGACACTGAGACCATACAACAAATGACAATGATGAAAGATCAGAAAACAAAACACAGACTCACACACAAACATGCATACATATCTTGAACCTTGTGGTTTCAATTGAGATCTAGAGAAGCCAAGGGACTGAAAAAACATGCGATACTGAAAGTCCTAGTCACAACATCAGCAAGAAAAAAAAGAAGGTATCTAAATCAGAAAATAGAACTATTTATATTCACATAAAGTCAAATCAAATCCACTGCCATTAAATTAAGGTTTTAGTGGTAGGAAGCTGCACTGCAATCCTAAAGGCATGCGGTTTGAATCCACCAATGGCATCACAGGAAAAAGATGGGCAGTCTCCTGGAAGGAAATTTGTTGCCTCTGAAAACTCACTGGATGACCAGGTATGGGTCAGTTCTGACTCAGTGATACATAACAATAACATATGATCTTCCATTGTGTTTCTGAGGCTATACATCTTTCTAGGAGGAGAATGTCTATTTTTCTACTAAGGAACCCAAGCTGGAATTGAACAGTTAACCTTTTGGGATGGCAGCCCAACACTCAATTCACTATAGCACCAGAGTTTCTTTATATTCACATACAGTATAGAAAACTTGATGTTTTTCCACAAAAAGATGTTAAGAACTAACACAATTTCATCTAAGTTGCAAGATATGTTTCATACACAAAAATTAGTTGTAGTTTTAAGTAACAACAATGAATAATCAGATACTGAAATTTTAAAAATAAAAATATTTAAAATTACATATAAAATATCAAATATTATGGAAATACTTTATGAAACGTATGAAGATCTCTACAAGTAAATTCAAATACAAATCAGAGTGAAATTATAAATGTTCTAAATACACAACTATATTTTGTTTAAAAGTCAAAATGCACTATTATCAAGATGCTAATTCTCTCCAAATTGATATTAATTTAATTACAATCTTCATCAAAGTTCTAGAAAAGACAATTTTATCATAGAAGTGGTCAGCTGAATCTAAAATCCATATGAAAACACAAAGGATGTACAGTAATACTTTTACATAAAAACAAAACTTGGAATAAATTTTAAGAGAGGCATTTTCATTGAAAAACATAAATCCATGGAGAAAAAAAGTAATTCCAAAAATCAGTTTAATATAAAGAGAGAGCTGTATTTTGACAAAGAACAAGTAAATTGGGTAAGGAATAATTATTTTTCAACGTAATGCTTTTACTTTTGGGAATCCATTTTAAAAAATAAGCAGACTGATCTGTTACTACATATATAAAAATTAATTCATAATAGATAATAGATTTAAAATAGAAAAGCATTAATGAAAAGCATAGAACATATATACTTTTAGATTTAAATTAAGTAGATTCCTCAGATACAACATTTAAAAAAATTAAAAAAATATACAGGACTTAATTGGTAAGCATGACTTAATAAAAATTCAAGAAAGAACAAAATTCCAATCAACACTAATGAGAATGTACTCCATTTAAAAACTTATCATTAAAACAATGAAAAAGTAAACTATATCCTGTTGTTGTTGTTGTTATGTGCCATCGAACTATATCCTACAAGAAAATATTTACAAAACATAAGAAATTACATTACCAACTTAAAAGTTCACAGTTCAAATCCACCAGCTTCTCATTGGCAGAAAGATAGATAATATCTTCTCAGGTGATTTACTACTTCTGAAAACTCACTTGAGGGTTACCGATGGGTTGGTTCTGACTCAATGGTACACAACAACAACATATTTAATATAAAATTACAACATTTAAACACACCTCAAGCTTAATAGAAAAATAATGAATTTGATTTAAAAGAGGCAAACGTTTGAACAGATAGTAAACTTTTTTTATAAAGTGCTCAATATCATTAGTCATTGGGAAATTGCAATTTAAAACTATCATAACACTATTAAAGTGGCTAAAACTTAAAAGCCGATCATACTAAGTGTTCATTAGTTTTAAAAACAACTAAAACTCTAGTATCTTGTTATTATAAAATGATATTATAACATGATAGCTCAATCACTTTGAAAACAATTAGGAAGTTTCTTTAAAATGCTCAAGTCATATAATGTAGGTAGGTATTGGCCTAGACAAAAAAAAGCTTATTCTCATCAAAATATTTACACAACTATTATCTAATATCAGAAAAATGGGTAAACAAATTGGAGTAGACTAGAATACTACCTCAGTAAATCTCAAATAATTCCATTGTGTGAAAGAATTATAATAAATTAGGTCATTTAATGTATGATTTTATTTATATAAAAATCAAGGAAATATAAAATAATAACATAATTCTAGAAGAGTTATCTTTCAACTAGGAGTTTACTGGAAAGAGATAGGGGAAGAAAGTGAGACTATAAAAAATACAAGGAAACCTCCTAAGATGTTTGATAGATGTGATAACTTTTGTGTCGACTGCGTCAATGGTTTCAGAGTACTGAAGAACAATGATGTCAGTCTAGAGACTAAGGTGAGTTGGATCTAGGCCATGGTTATGCATCAGAGAGCTGGACAATGACTAAGGATGATATTAGACGAATTAATGCCTTTGAGTTGCGGTGTTGGAGTATTAAACATACCATGGACTGCTAAAGAACAGAGAAATCTGTCTTGAAGAGGGTGAAACCAGGCTGTTCCTTGGAGGCCAGGATTCTAATGCTTCATATGATATACTTTGGACAAGCTGCCAGGAGGGGCCAGGCCTTGGACAGAGATATCAGACTTGCAAGGGTGGAGGGACAGTGTAAGAGAGGAAAATCCTGGATGAAGAGGATTGACTTGGAGACTGGGATAAAGTAGGTAGGTGTGTCTGAGACAATAAAGTTGTCTCAAGATAGAGCAGGGTTCAGAGCTGTTATACCCAGGGTTGCTATGAGTTGCAAGCAACTCAACAATACAACAACAATATCAAAATAAGTATTTGTTTAAGCACACAATTTATTGTCTCAATTATACTTCTGTATAATAGAGAGGTCTGGTTGCCTAGTGGGTAAGAAATTGCACTGCCAATCAAAAGGCAACACACCAACTGTTCTGCAGGAAAAATATGGGCAGTCTCTTCTCTGTTATTTTCTCTGAAAACCCACTGCAGAATCAGCTATGAATGGAGCTCAACGTAACAGCAATGAGTGACTAAGAGTGACACCTCAATAAAACTGGTTGAAAAAAGGAAATCTTCTTTTTTAAAGGTAATAGTTTTGTATCCTACCTTTATTACCAAAACAAAGTGGGGAGCAGACAAAAGAGACTAAGAAAAAGACCACAGTGATAAAGCATAAGAGTTAGACCAAGGCACCGACTTCAAATACCATTTAGAAATCAGATTGTGTATTGGGAGTAAAGAGAGAATGTGGAGATGGCAAAGTCTGGCTTCTACTAACTTCACAAAGAGGAACATTCCCATGAACAACATTCACAGTATAAATTTGATCATTATAAGCTCAGAAATATCACATCCACCAAACACTTTACAGAATTATTTTTTACACAGAGTTGAAGGGTTTACAGGGAAACACTTTGAGTGGATGAACAAAGGCTATCTATCATACAGCAAAAGTCCAAATTCAGTAAATATCAGTCCTAAACCAGCTTAACAGCAAGATACAATCTAATCCCTCAGTTAGTTTCTCACTCAGAAACAAGATACCTTTGGTGCAGGAACCTCTGGCCCTGGAGGATACATGCTGCTTTATCTGTTTCTTCGTTCCTGATGTTGATGTTCCCATCTTAAGGGCTTGGGTTTGAGCTTGGTTATGGCTCCACCTGTCTCCATCAGTTTGCATTTTGCCACAGTCTGGTCAGTTCTCTCATGCTGGTCTCACAGCCCTACATGATATTGAAGACATTGATGTCTGCAATTGAAGCAGCTGCAGACTGTCCCTTGAGGGAGGGATGAGTGTCGTGGGTAGAGCCTCAAAGATGCATTCTGTTTGTACAATCCCTTCTGATCTTGTAGACACGTCTAAGACAAAGGAAAAACAAACAAGCAAACAAAAACCAAAGTAATTCTTAAGAATTCTAATATCACAAATTGAAAAAAAGTCTTTTAAAATGGATTAAAAAGTAAAATTCTAGACAAATTTCTGAGTACTTATTTGAATTATTAAGGCATAAGATGAATGAAAATAGATTGAAAAGCAGTGACAATTATTAACCATTTTTATTATTAAAGTTAAAAAGGATAAAAGGGAAGTAAGGATGAAAGAAGAGAAAAAGATAATAGAAAGGAAAGAAAGTTAACAGTTAAGGTGTAAAATATCCTTGTAATTAAGATGTTTGAACCTTCGTATTTAAATACTGTTGACAGTATACAATAGAGACTAAAATTTTGAAACCATAGTTTGTTTCAATTCGTATAGCAAATAGGAAAATGAAAGGTTTCAATAGAGGAATGAATTTCCATAAGGATAAAGATAGAAGCATATAGATTTCAATGTTGGCTACTAACAGTGGTAGATTTGTTGGGATTAGATTAAGCAGTTAGAGTTTCAATAAATAGAAAATACTTTAAATGATCTCTTCATAGAGTTGAGCAGGCAATATGCTACAGTGATTTAAACCTAAAACTAAAATGAAAGCCGAACCCTTTGTCATCAAGTTGCGTTAGACTCATAGCCCTCCATCAATTTTCTAAAGCTACATGTCAATAGAGGATAATGTCTGTCTGTCTCTCAAGGTAGGTGTAGTGGATTCAAACTGGACTTTTTCTGTTTGTTTGTTAACTGTCAGTCAGATTAGGATTATACCACCTGTGTTTCTTGTTAAGTGTCAGATCTCTGGAATTTACAGTAGTTTGGATGCAAATCTATGTTATCCCATATAGCAGTTGGACTGTGAGCAAATAATCGTAATTAACTGAATCTCCATGTTGTAAAATGTAAATTAAGATGATAGTGACATAAAGTTATATTAATGTTAATTAAATTGTTACTGATTTTATAGACTTATTGCCAGAATTAAATACTTCACTTAAATGATTTTCACAGGGCCTGTTAGTGAATCTTATTGAACAGTAATATCATTAATATCACAATCAAGCAAATGTTGCTGAAGGTCATCTAAAAGGAGCTAGAATTGTACATTGACAGAGAACTGTAAGAAGTTCAAGTTGGCTTTAGAAGAGGCCATGGCACCAGAGATATTACCACTGATGTTAGATGGATCCTATCTGAAAGCAGAGGATACCAGTAGTATGTGTATTTGTGTTTTATTGAAAACTGAAACACTGAAAAAGCATTTTACTATGTGGATCATAACAAACTGTGGTTAATATTGAGAAGAATGCAAATCCAAGAATACTTAATATACTCGTACAAAACCTATACCTAGACAAAAAGCTGTTGTTTGCTCCAATGTTCTAATGGAGCAAATGAATGCTTCATGGTTTGAAATGAGGAAAGGAACCCATCAGGGATGTATTCTTTCTCCATATCTGTGCAATTTGTACTCTGAACAAGTCATTTGAGAAGTGGGACAGAAGAAAAGGAATATGACATCAGGATAGGAGGAAGAATCATCAACAATATGCATTTTGTGGGTGACACAACCTTGCTTGCTGAAAGTGAGAAGGACTTGAAACACTTGTTGCAGAAGGTCAAGGTTTACAGCCTTCAAAATGGATTGCATTTCAACATTGAGAAGACAAAATTCTCACCACTGAACTGAAAGCAACTATGTTATAGGTAAAAGGGTTGAAATTGTCAATGATTTTCTTTTACTGGGATCCACAATCAATGCCCTTTGTGCCAGCCGTCAGGAGATCAGAAGATTCATTGCATTGAAAATGTCTGCTGTCAGGAACTTCTCCAAATTACTGAGAAGTATTAATGTCAGTATGGAAAATTAAGGTGTATCTGATTGAAGCCATAATCTTTTCAAGTACTTACTATGTGCCTAAGAGCTAGAAAACGAATAAAGATGACGTCAAAAGAATTGATGTCTTTGAATTGTAGTGCTGGAGAAGAGTACTGAATATCGTAGATTGCCATAACAACAAACAGATCTTAGAAAGAATGCAACCAGAATGTTCTATGGAGGCAAGGATGGTGGAGCTCCATCTCTTATACATTGGGGATGTTTCTAGGGGAGACAATTACTTGGAAAGTGATAGCAAGCTAGGTAAGATAGATGGTCAGCAAAGGAGAGGAATACCTTCAACTAGATGGCTTGACATAGTAGTAATGGGCACAAGTGTGTCATAGGATGATAAAAGATAGGATAAAGTTCATATCTGTTGTTGCTATGAGTTGCTATGACTCTTACTTGACTTACGGGCACCTAACAACAACAGCAATATTAGTGAGTCTTGGAACCTTGGTGTTATAGTGTTGAATATATCAGACTGTTTTATAATGGTCATTATGTCTTAGAATTTACTGATTTTCTTTTTTGAGTGATTTCCTTTGTTTTTATTTTAATTTAGAAATTATTTGTTGAAAATTCCTGTTTCCTAAATTAGTAAAAAAATACCTGTTACCATCTAATATTTTGTAATTGAAAGAGTACATTTTACCCTAGTACATTTTCAGAGATGCTTGTGGACAAATGAGTCTCCAAAGGCTTCCTCCAAATAAAACATTGACTGTATTCAGAAATTTAAAGAACTCTTTCTACGGATTGCTTTAACTGAGGAGAAATAGTACTAACAGAATTTCAAAAAATGAATCTGAAATGATAAAACAGAAAAGAACAGCAGGAATTTGTAATATTCTCACACTTCTGTAAGATTTCCCTCTCTTACTTATCCCTTATGATTGAAAACTGAGAAACCGAACCAACAACCTGTTTGGAGAAATGGCAACATAAAAGGAAAATAAAGAGAAACTATACTCTGAAGGGGAAGTAGTAGAAAAACACCCCAAATGTCTTACTTATCACTAAATTCCAAGAATATTACACAAAGCCTTCAATATATATTAACATTTAATAAATTATTACTGGTCAAATGCATGGATGAAGTAAATAAGTCGATGAAAGTATTTGTAAAACAAGTAAAGACATATAAATGAAAAGACGACATAGGGCAAAGCTTGGCTAAAAATTAGCACAGGATATATATATATATCAGTGTGTAGATTATCTTTTGAAGATGCTTTGATGGCAGACTGGTTAAGTACCGAGCTGCTTACCAAAAGTTTGGTGGTTTGAACACACCTGTAGCTCCATGGGATAAAGTTGTAGCAGTTTGCTTCTGCAAAGATGACAGCCTTAAAATCTCTATTGGGTAGTTACTCTGTTTTATAAGGTCACTGTGAGTCAGAATCACCCTGACTGTAATGGAGTTAGGGGTTTTTGGTTTACCATCCTTCATTTATAATGATAGTGGAAGTAGAGAGGCTTAGGAACAAAGGAAGAAAACCCAATTGGTTTGAAATACTCTTTGTGAGTATCTCCTTTCATGAAAATCACAAAGATCTCATATCTGACCATGGACACCTAAAGAGTCACTTTTCCTTTATTCACCACCACTCCCCAGAAGTGTAATAAGTCCCTTCCTAAGCAAAAAAAGAAAAAGTGACCTTTATTATATCTGCCTTTGTGAAAGCTGCTTTTGTCCATCTTTGTTAAGGCACAATCGGGATAAATATACACCCTATCTATTCAGTCTGGAAAGTGCCACAAATGTAGCACTCCTCAATGCCAATTGATTATGAACATGCACTAAAGCACAATCTCAATACAGAGGATAAGTCTTACAATGGTGAAAGCCTGTGGAAATTCTGTAATGAAAGCAACATACTGTGATCCTCCTATTGAATCTGAAGAAAAAATCTATTTGAAAAGATACATTTGTGTAAAAGATGTATTTAGTGAAAAGGACAGTCCTTTTTAATAGATGTGACACTGTATTGCTAAATGTTACTCTAAGATGGCTTAACTTAGAGCTACATTTCTTATCAGTGGTTTTATAAAATTGTCTAGATTGATGTTCAGAAATAATCGGTAACAATATATTTCACAGTATTAATTAAAACCATAAAAAGAAAACACAGCACCCTTCAGATTTAAACTCATTGATATCAGTTTGGAGATGACTCGAAGTTCATCTTCCAAAGGATATTCTTAGACTGATTTACTTTGTTTTTATAGATGACAAAGATGGAGGTTTCCCATCTTCCTCTCAAGGAGCTATTGGTGGATTTGGACCTCTGCAGACATCAATTCTGTATTAACAGCTTTACTCTCGAAGTCCTAAAATCCCTTAGCTTCAATTAAATGATATCAAACAGGAGAGATCTAGTGGCTTTTCCACTCTCACTTCACATATGGACATAGTTAAGCTCTAAAGGCTGGGTTCTTAAGCGAAAAATCCATAAACAAATGCTTCTCAGGCTCTGGGCGTTATTTCACAGGTGGCCCCAGGGGCCCTAAATCACCTGTGAGTGCTCTTAGAAGCACAACCACTTTCAATACTTTGGGTAGGCAGCTTGACCTGTGTCATTTCAAACCAGAGGGAGACCCTACTGGGTAAAGAACTACAACCAGGAGTGAACTGTTCTTTTCCTTTATCTATGTGGAGTTCCTGCACACTATAGAAATGACCATCTGTCTAAGACTGTCTTTAGTTAGGTTCAGCACCTCCTCAGCACAAAATTGTTGGGTCTTAGGGTCTGTGATGAAGTGACTACCATGTGCTCTATCTGTTCTATTCTGCTACCTGCTTCTATACTTTCAGTCTAAAACTTTAACTGTTCTCAGACAGAAAGATTTCTACTAATTTGTGGTCCAATCCGAAGTTTAACTTGGCCGGAGAACACATATGAAAGTTAATAAGTTGAAGCCTCATACCCAACATTCTTTTCTCTTTAAATTTGTTAACATCTAGATTGGATAAGGGGTAGTTTGGAGAAATTAGATTTTGAGCTCAAGAAAGAGGTAGTCAATCGCTAAAACACATGAATCCTGGATGTCATTGAATTGTATATAGATTTTAAAACATCCAATGAGGTGGACTGACACAATGACTGCAACAATAAGCTCAGAGATGATGAGGATGGCATAGAACAGGATAGGTTTTATATCTGTTGTTCAGAGGGTCACTATAAGTTGTATTCAACTTTACAGCACCTAACAACAATGGTTCAGTCCTCAAAACACTATGACAAATAGGTTAGGATAAGAATTTTAGCGGATAACAGTTATATAATGCTATAATTTGGCAAGTACATAATTATTTACTCATTTACCCTGGAGAGAGTGAAATCATATTTTTCCTTAAAGGCAGAATTTTGAAGTTCTATCTCTCATATTTTAGATATGTTGTGGTCAGAAGGGATCAGTCTTTGGAGAAGAACATTATGTATGAAGTGTAGAAAAGAGCATAAAAAGTAAAGATCCCAATGAGAAAAACTGACACAATTATTGGGATAATGAGGGTAGGTGTGTCAGAGACAGTGAGACTGCCTCAAAATCTAACAGAGTTCAGAGCTATTGTATGTAAGGTTGCTATGAGTCACAGGTGACTCAAGGGCACATAACAACAACAGCCCAATGTTATATGTCAATCAGTCTAAAGAGATTAGAATGACAACATTTTTATCTAGATCTCAGCTTGATCTAATGCAAGGCATTTCCATTGGCTAAGTTCTATGGGAATTTTTTATATCTTGTTTTAGTTGTTATGTACTATTGAGTCAGAATGAAATCAGAGCTAATCCTCCAGAGACTTCTCAGAGGCTGTAAATCACACAACAAGTAATTGCCCAACTCTCCTCTTCAGAGAACCTGTTAGATTAGAGTCACTTGGTTTAGGTTTGACAGTGCAATTCCTTACCAACTAGCCTGCCAGAATTATTTTTTAAAATTAATTTTTATCTTACCAGAAATAAAAGAAGATAAAAGCAAGATAAGAACAAGGTGGCATAAGAAGCTCAAGAAACAAGATCTGTAAGTAAAGTTTCCGTTCAACATAGAGCACTGTGCTGAGAACCTTCCATACCCAAAATAAGATAGATGTCAAGGTGTACAGTGATTTCTTAGAAACACTGGCCTCAAAGATATTGTAAGGGGACAAGGATTTTACTCCAGATTCAAGAGAGAATAAAAGCTATCCCTAGAGTGTGCACTCTGAATCCAGAATTCTAGCCTCATAAACTATGAATTACATTGGTATAGTCATCAATTTGTGGTATTGCTGTTACAATATACTAAATAACTAAGACATATTCTTGTTGTTGTATGTTGTTGAGTTGCCTGTGACTCATAGAATCCCTATGTACAACAGGCCTAAACACTGTCCTACTCTGTGCCAGTCTCAATATCTCTGACACTCCTACCCCCCATTACCCTGGTCACTGAATCAATCCATCTTATCAAGGGTCTTCCTCTCCTACACTGTCCCTCCACCCTCCAAAGCATGACATTACTCTCCAAGGACTGGTCCCTCCTTGCAACATGTCCATAGTATGTCAGACAAAGCTTCAGAATCCTTACCTCCAAGAAACAGCTGGTTTCACTCTCTCCAGGACAAACCTGTTCATTCTCTTAGCAGTCCTTGCTATATCAATATTCTTCTTCAACACCTTAGCTCACAGGCATCAGTTTTCCTTCTGTCTTCCCTAGTCACAATTCAAATATCTGATGTATAGCAAATGATTGCAAAGACCATGGCATATATCAGGTGCACCTTAGCCCCAAGACTGAATCATTGCTCTTCAGTACTTTAGAGAGGTCTCTAACCACAGACTTTCCTATCACAATGTATCTTTTATTTTCCTGGCTGCTAGTGCCAAGAGTGTTGATTGTGGAGCCAAGTTAACTAAATCTGTGAAAAATCAATCTCTTCAACATCCATCATGATGCTTCCAATTGGCCCAGTGGTGAGAATCTTTGTTTTCTTTATATTGAGCCTCAATACATACTTAAGGCTGCAGTCCCTGAACTTCCACAGAAAGCGCATCAGGTTCTCCTTAGTTTTAGCAAGCAGGGTTGTGCCATATGCATAACACAGATTGTTGATGAGTCTTCCTCTAATCCTGATGCCACATTTCTCCTCATGGAGCCCAGTTTCCTGGATAATTTGTTCTGGATAAAGATGGAAAAAAATATAGAAAAAATATAGAAAAAGGATACATCCCTGACATACACACTTTCCCATTTTGAACCATGCAATGTTTCCTTGTTCTGTTCTGATCCTGGTCCAAATATAGGTTTTGAATTAACACAATCAAGTGTTCTAGAAGACTGAGAAGTCATATTCTTACTTGGCCCTAATTTAAATTGATTTTTTACTATTTTCATAAAAGTATGAAAACAATCAGATACTGAGATAGTTGATAATTGAATAAGTTGTATTTGCTTAAATACAAGCAGCTAAGTATATTTAAATGAAATTGTAAAAGTAAAATGAGTAATACTTGTAAAATACACCTACAAAAATATCCCCAATATACACATAGGCTATATGCATGGACCTCATCTGATGGACTACACAGGAATCAGATTGATTAAATCTGTGTAAAGAATTATTAAAGAAGCTCAGTATCAACTGTAAAATCAGGCCAGGGACTGACTGTAGACAGTAAAATCATCTACTCAAGTACAAATTCAAGTTGAAGCTAAAAAAAAAAAATAAAGACAAATTCACAAGAACCAAAACATGACCTTGAGTATCTCATTTGAATTTAAAAATCATGTCAAGACAGTTTTGAGGCATTGGACACTAATGAACGAAGATCAGATGAAACTGTCGTATGGTAACAAGGATCATCCATGAAGAAAGCAAACGGTCATTACAGAGGAAGAAGAAAAGAAAAAAAGGGATGTCAGAAGAGACTCTGTATTGCCGTGGAATTCTGAGAAACCAAAACAAAGGGAAGAAGAAAAGAAGTTAAAGAGTTGAACAAATGATATGAAAGAGCATCTCATGGAAACAATGCTAAGTATTATAAAGACATGTGCATACAATTGAAGTCAGAAAATCAAAAGATAAGAACTTGCTTAGCATTTCTCAAGCCAAAGGAAATGAACAAATTCAAGCCTCGAGTTACAATACTGAAAAGAAAAGAAGATGGAAGAAATACAGGCAATCACTGTACCAAAGAGAATTGGCTGACAAAGAACCATTTCAGGAAATTGCATATAACCAAGAACTAAGGTAACAAAGACAGAAGTTTAAGCTGCTCTGAAGTAATTGGCAAAAAAACAAAGACCCCGGAATTGATGGAATATCAATTGACATATTTCAACAAATAGACACAACCCTGAATGTGCTCACTAGGTTGTGCCAATAAATCTGGAGGGCAACTGGACTAGAAGAGATCCATATTTATTACTATTTTCAAAAAAGATAACTCAATAAAATGTAGAAATTATGAAACAATATTACTAATATCAGAATGAGTATAAGGATCCAGGAGGGGTGAGAGAGACTGAAAACAGAGGGATGAGGATGTACAAGGGGCCGGAGGGGGCGCTATTAATCATAGGGTTATACAATTTTATGGGTGAGGAGGTGAGAGAAATTGAGAAAGAATCTGTTGTCTAAAATAATGTATTCAAATTTTGTAAATAAACTAGTGTAAAATAAAAAAAATTACTAATATCATACGCAAATAAAACCTTGCTGAAGATTATTAAAAAATTGCTAGAACAGTGCACCGACAGAGAAATACCAGAAATTTAAGCTGTGTTTAGAAGCCTTGGCACTAGGGATATCATTGCTCGTGTTAGATGGATCTTGGCTGAAAACAGAGTATCAGAAAGATGTTTACTTGTGTTTTATCCACTATGTAAAGTTATTTGACTGTGTGGATCACAACAAATTGTGTCTAATTGTGAGAAAAATGAGAATTCCAAAACATTTTATTGTGCTCATGGGAAACCTATTTTTAGAACAACAAGCTGTTGTATGAAAAGAGAAAGGGACTATTATATGTTTCAAAATCAAGAGGCGGATGTGTCAGAAATGTGTCCGTTTTCCATACCTTTCCAATCTATATGTGAAAGAGATCATTTGAGAGGCTGGATTTTATGAAGAAGAAAGTAGCACCAGGATTAGAGGAATACTCATCAACACCCTGTGTTATGTGGATGACACAACCTTGCTCACTGAAACTGAAGGAGACTTGAAGGATTTGCTACAAAAGGTCAAGGACTGCAGCCTTCAAGATGGATTTAATTTCAATATAAAAAAATTGTTTTACTACTGGCTCAATAGCAGTATCATGATACATGGAGAAGAGATTGAAGGTATTAACAATTTCGTCTTGTTAAGATTCACAATCATTACCTTTGGTACCAGCAGTCAGGGAATTAAACAATGAATTGCACTGGGAAAATCTGCTGTCAAAGATCTCTCCAGAGTGCTAAAGAGCAACAATATCATTCTAGAGACTAAGGCACACCTGATACAGGCCATGGTCTTCTTAACTGCTTGTTATGCTTCTGAGAGCTAGATAATGAATAAGGATGACTGAAGAAGAAGTGATACTTTGAGTTGTGGTGCTGGAGAAGAGTATTGAACATGCCATCAACTGACATCAGAATAAACAGCTCTACCATGTAAAGCATGGAAGCAGTTTGCTCCTTGGAGGCAAGGGTTTTCTAGCTTTGTCTCATATACTATCGACATGCTGTCAGGAGGGACCAGTCCTTAGAGAAGGACATCATGCTTGGGGGGTGAAGTGCCATGCAAGAAAGGAAGATACTAGAATAGATATATTGTTACAGTGATGTGGCAATGGTGTCAGGTGTGTCAGAGATGGTGAGGTTGCCTCAGGATAGGGCAAGATTATTTACAGACATTGTTCATATAACTGATTGTTCAACAATCCTTGGGGAAGGACATCATGCTCGGAAAGGTGGAAGGACAGCTCAGGAGAGGGAGATTCTAGATGAGCTGGATTGGCACAGTGACATTGGTAATGGAGGTACGTGTGTCAGAGACAGTGAGATTGATTGCCTCCGGATAGACAAGAGTTCAGGACTACGAGTTGTAGCTGACTCACTGACACATAATAACAACAATAAGAAGCAAAGAATTGCTTGTATTACTTAATTTTTGTATGCCTGGCATTGGAATAAGATACTTTTTACAACTTAAAAAATTTTAGATAGGTATATAGGAAGTCATGGAGCTTTGGCTGCATATTTCGTAGAGAGTGAGTGGCCTTCTGTTTAAACACAGCACCTCTCTGGTGGTTCAAATTGACCAGCAGCATCTCAGAAGAAATAATCTCCTACCTTGAAAACTTCAGTTCTCAAAACTCCAGAGGGTCAGATAAAAGTTTATTCTGACTTGACAGTGATGACTGAGTGAGTAATTAGTAAGTGATCACTAATTAGTACTGGAGAATTAGAATTTGGGAAGAAAGTGGTGGCTACATCTATCTATAGGACTGAAACACAACTGGATTCCTCAGGATTTGATGAGCAATAATGATGTTAGATTAATTACCAACATTGAACAATCATTTCTTAGGTCAAGTTTGGGAGAGATTTTCCTTCTAGTGACATTCTGAGCTTCTGGTATGTGTCTGTTTAGTAGAACAGGTATGTTTGAGTTTAAAAACCAACAACAACCCCCCCAAAATGCCCCTTAAAGAAACAAACAAAAAAACAACCCAAAATGAGAAGAGGCAAACAAGGAAAAGAAGAGGAAGGCAAGAAGTTAAAAAAAAAGAAAAAAAAAAAGATCAGATTCTCAGGGGATGTGTCGATCCTAACATACTTTGTTGCTGATGATTACTCAGTCTAATCTGGGGGGGGGGCGATTAAGGTATAAAGTGATATTACAACTTTGAGGGATGTTGAAAATTAAGCCTCAATACAAGGGACTTGTTTAAGGCAATCAAGACATTAGAAGCTGGACAAAATTCAAAAAGTACCTGTATATATTGAAACAGTAACAGAAAGTTGACAATGTTCAAAGGTTATTGGACTTACTAAATTACAAAAGCAAATAAAATGGGTTAGACATATGGAAATTGAAAAGTTAGGGTCTTCCGTTTGACCACAGAGTACATGTGTCCTACCTAGCAATCCACTAGATTTAGAATTAAACGCAAGAATGTTTCTTATTTAAAGATCTCCAGTCATATTTTTTTACTCATTTCTTATTTTAAAATCACATCATAAATCAACCAAAGGTAAAATTAAACCTGATAGCCTCCTTTTTTTCTTGATATTTGGTTTGTAACTCTTCAAAAGATCAAGAAAAAGAAAGGTAACCAAAACTTGTGTTCTCTGAAAAAATTATGAGAATGATGAATTATTTTGTTTTGGAAAAAATATAATGTATGATGAAAATTACTGTAATTGCAGAAGAGTTTGAATTCATTAGACAAGTTTACTATTGTATTTTTGCATAACTGAATGTGATTAACTTGAAAATCCCAAACGTACATATTGGATTCCCCCCCCCCATCATCTCAGTATTTAAAAATGGAAAAAGGAGGTAGAGTGAGAGTAAGTAGAGTGAGAAATTCCAGTACCTAGACATTCCCAGGCTAATTTCTAGACACATTAATTTTGATAAGTTCAAGTTGCAGATAAGATTGTTTTCTTCTTTTACTGCTTTCTGTA
The DNA here is from genome assembly GCF_000299155.1 of Elephantulus edwardii. Classification (NCBI taxonomy): domain Eukaryota; kingdom Metazoa; phylum Chordata; class Mammalia; order Macroscelidea; family Macroscelididae; genus Elephantulus; species Elephantulus edwardii. The sequence continues at coordinate 2,575,945 of NW_006399897.1, read as the reverse complement.
AGGACAGGATACAAACATTCTTGAAAGGCCTGAAGGGGGGGAACCCCAAAACAAATCAATCCCTCACACACACACAACCCACCACAGATTACAAAACTGAACAATTATGAAGACAAGTAAATAAATATAAAGATTAGAACCACCAATGTTTTTATTAGGTTTGATTTAATAATCCTCTTCTATCAGAACCTCTTTAAAGATGTGTGAGTGTGTAACAGATTAATGTAGAGTTCTTGCGGATTTTGTGTCTAACGCACAAAGCAAATATAAATAATTGAAGTAATTATAGATATGCTTTTTTACACAAATTCTGTAATGAGTATCCCAGTAAAAATAAAACTGACATCCTTTTTTCTGCCTTTAACATAGGCATATATTTATTTTTTTTTTTGGTAAAAAAGAATTATACCTCAAATTGTCTTACACCTTTATAAAGTATTCTTTTTCTATCTAAATTACTCAATTGCTAAAGCAGTTATTCCTTTTACTGTACCTACCTAGATGTAACCTGTGATTAATATAATTTAGCTGTTGATCAATCAGATATTTTCACAGTCTCAGGATCTCTGAGTGCTATGGAATGAAAATATATTTTGTGGTTCTCAAAAGAACCAAATAGTTCCTGTAGTCAATTTCCTCCCCCTTTTTTTCCTGAAATCGTTTGGAAGATCTCATAGGACAAGGAGCCCATTTTTGAACCAATATTACAAAAGCTTCTGTGTTTATAAGAAAAAAATATCATTCCTGAAATTAAATTTAACCTTTTTAGTACTGCCATTTAGCCACCTGATAAATTCACTTGAGCTATCTTTGAGAGAGCAAAAAGTACATGGGAACAATAACACTTCCTTTTTGAACAGTTTAATAAAGCTTTGTGAGATTTCAAGATGAAAGATAATGTGTAATGCTGATAGCACACTCCAAAGCTCTGCATTCATGGATCCAATTACTCTCTTTCTATTCCAGTAAAAGCCACAGTAGACGCATTAAATGCGAGTGTGGCTTAAGAATTAAGGCCCTAGAGTCTGGGTATCTGGTTTCTGAGGTTGACTTAACTTTTACTTTCTTATCTAACCAGGGATATGCAGCTTACCTTCTTTGCTTCAGTGTCTCCTTCCATAAAATACCTAGCAAATATCTGAGAAATGCTTTTAAAATGACAGTGCAAATTGCCATTTCTAGTCACATTGGAATTCTTTAGGGGAAAAAAAATGAGTGTTAGAAAAGGGAAATACAATCTTCTGCTTAATTTCAGATTTATCATAAAGGTTTTCTCCTTTACTTTGTAAAAGTCATGAAGTTTCCATAAGAAAAATGACATTTTAAAGTCTTAAAGATGTTTGCGAATGAACGCACTTTCAAGTCTGCATTTCTCACCAAAGTTTTGCTTCTGGCTTTTCACCAACTTCCTCTCCTTCCTGGTTTCCTAATCCTAATGATGAAATAAGTAACAATAACATTAACTACTCCTAATTCTGGAATATTTTTTGATAGTTGATTATTTACATGATTTTTTTTTCCAAAATCACACATGTCAGACTTTATTTAATCAAACTTGTGTATGTGATTATTTGTTTCAGGATGTCAAACCTTAAAATCTAATGTTCGTATGACTATACCTATTTATATAACTAAGTGATAATTGATTACAAACTTATAGCACTATCTAATTTTGTTTTGTTAAATTCAAGATGACAGAATCTTATCTTGGTGTATGTAATTTACTATTTGTTAATCAATAAATGTTAATGTTGTGTCAGTTAACTTCCAATGATTCAGTGTCAGCAAATGTTCTTTAATATTTTAAGATGATATTGACAATTACTAAAATAAGTCGTTCTGGTGACTTTGTCCATTGAAATTGTTTTGCTAATGCCAAAGTGTTTTGAATCTGCTGATGACTTTGAAGGAAAAGATGGGTAACCTCCTCCCAGTGATTTTACAAAGTGAAAGCTCAAAGGAGGGTCAGCTATGAGTTGATTTCAAATCAATGACAATGAGAGAATGTGAACTCTCTCATCAACTAAATTAGCTATCTGGAAGGAGTAATTTGAAAAAAAAAATCAGTTTTAGAAGAAAGTCAACAGAAGGGCTCCACAGAAGTGGGAATAAGACGACTCTGGCTTACTTTGAGCTCATCATTAAGACTGATCTCTATAAATACAACCACATATATGTTTCTCTCTCATACGCACACATAAAAACACACAGAGGCACACATGTCACATATCATAGTTGCTAAAGTTGTTGTTGTTGTTTTGTGCCATCGAGTCGCTTGTGACTCATAGTGACCCTATGTACAACAGCCCTAAACCCTGCTCTATCCTGTGCCAGTCGCATTGCCTCTGACACTCCCATCCTGATTACCCTAGTCACTGAATCAATCCACCTCATAGAGGGTCTTCCCTTTCTGCGCCGTCCTTCCACCCTCCCAAGCATGATGTACCTCTCCAAGGACCTCTCCCTCCTTATAACATGTCCAAAGTATGTCAGATGAAGCCTCAGAATCAGACTTAGTATTGTCTAGTCAGAAATGATTCCTACATGGACCATCCTTCAAGTTTCTGAGGCTGTAAATTACCTAGATCGATACTGCCTTTGTCTTTTGGCAAACTGCTAGTGGATTCGAACTGCCAGAGAGCAGCATCCTGTGAGTTAACAATGCGACTCAGAAGGAAATCCTTAATAAGTTATATTGGTATAATGTCCTCCAGGGTCACCCATTTCGTATACTATTTCATGAGTTCCTTGTTTTTAATGTAGCATAGTATTACATTGTGTGAATAAACCAGAACTTCTCTATGCATTCGTTTGTTGATGGGCACTCGGATTGTTTCCAACTCTTTGCCAAAGGACAAATACTGGGTAGTGCCACTGTTGTAAAACAGGACTGACATCAGGGTTGAGGGAAGATGGAGAAAGAGGTGATAAATAATATACACTGCATTGAAACAGATGCAGGAGAGAACTGTTTAAAAGGAATATATAATTAGGTAATTTTGTCATGACAGGAGTCCAGAATGAAGGCTGCACAGTAGAGTGGACTTGGCGGGAGGGATTATATAACAATGAAAGAATTTTTCTTTTACTTTTCAAAGAAAAGAGTGAATTGAGGATAAGGAGTCAGCAGGGAGAAAAGTGCAAAAAATAAATGAATGAAAATCCTAAGTCTCTGTAAACTTTCATTAAAATTATTTTTTAAAAAAATTTAAAAAGAACAAAACCTTAAATAAACAATGCAATGTCTAGGACTTCAGAAATAAAAAAATAAGGTAAATTGCCACTGTAGTCACAATGGGTATATTCAACTACATCAACAACCATGAAAAGAGTTTAGTGCTGGACATTTCCTTCTGTTAAGGTCGTCATAGATCAGTTGACTCAATGACAACGAACAGCCTATACATTAATTTTTTTTTTTAGCAAAACTCCTGGCTCCAAAGGAAATTTTGGTTAAAAGGTAATCATTCAGATTTTTCTCTTAGTTTGACTTTAGACGTCATCATTTACTTAAGTAGCTTTCTTATATAGTCTGAAGATTTGGCAGCTTTGATTAGAACACTAGAATGAAACAGAGTAGAAATAACCTCTTGCTGAATTCATCTAAAGTTAACTTTCCTTCAAACCAATAAACTATAGCCTTTGCTACTTTGTAGACAGATTATAGCTCATCAGTATGACTAAAAATCACTGTGGAATTGCTCTGTAATAGTTCTGTTGCTATGCCTCTAAATATAACTTTACTGAGTGATTTATCCATTTTATAACTCCTTGGCAGTACTTTTCTGTGGCTAATGCAAAGCACCTCAGATGTACTGTAAAGGACAATTAAAATAGCTTCTGATAAAGTGTGGGGAGTTGACACTAAGTTATAACTGTTAAAAAATAGTTTATTGAATTTCAGAAGTATTTTTAGAAGTTACATTTTCATTTAATTTTAACATAATCTCTTCCATATATAAATGTAAAAACATTTAAAAAAATTGTTTCTTTTCTGTGCCTAACCCATAGGAAAACAAAAATATCATTTAACCAGAGTACATTATAACACGAATGAATAAAATGACTACCATAAGTAGTAATAGATATAATCAGATAATTCAGCTAAGATTAGTATGTTTTAAAAGGTCAAACTATTACAAATAATTGATACAGTAATTTTTACTGTTATATATCTTTTTAAAAAGGGAATAAAGTAGACAGTCTAAAATTCAATCTCTTTCTCTTATTTCTTTTTTCTCCTATGTATTGTTACTAATGAGATATGTCTCCGTATCAGAATCATTTGAGCTACTTGGTAAAAATTCACATTTTATTCACAGTCCAGATTTACTAGTGGTATAGGTCAATTAAATTTAACAATCTACATATTTAACAAACAGTTCAAGCAATGTTTAGAACTCATGGAAATTATCTGGGGAATGCTAAGCCATCAGATGACTTTTATATTTAGAAACTTCATATTTAGACTAAGAAATAATATTTAGAAACTTTTAAATGTAATATTATAATAGAAATAAGTATTTTTTATGTAAAAGGAATAATAAGCACATATTTATGTAAAGAAAAGAAAAAAAAATCCAAATTGGATCAAGTCTCCAAAAGTGATTTTTATAATGTCCAGGATTAACATTCAATTTTTAGTAGACCTGTTTTACCTCCATATGGTGTTTAAAATTCCAAACTAAAGTCGCTAATATGAAGTTAGTTTTGATTAATAGTGATCCTTTCTTATGGCTAAGGCTGTATATTTTTGAGAGGATACTACTTACCTCTTCAAAAGAGCAAGCAGCTGGTGGATTAAAGTTGTAAATCTTTCAGTTAATAGCCTATTTATTAGGAACTGGACCACTAAGACTATTTATAGTATAGATAGCACTTTAAATCCATCTTTGAATTGGCTAAATTTTATTTCACCTATTAATTATGTAGTTAAAAATATTTCATGTATTTTTTCATATCTGTGTGAGTTTATGATTGGATATTTAAATATATATATATGTGAGTTTATGATTGGATATTTAAATATATATATATGTGAGTTT
>NW_006399897.1:2519664-2570341 GCF_000299155.1 Elephantulus edwardii | reverse complement strand
TAGCCACAGTGTTCCTTGGAGGCAAAGAAGGTAAAGTATCACCTCACATATTGTGAATATGTTACTAGGAGAGACTATTCATTAGAAACGCACATCATGCTTGAAAATGTGAAAAATCAGTGAAAGACAGGAAGACCCCTAACACAATGTACTGACACAGTGGGCTCAAATGTATCAGAGATAATGAGGATTGCACAGAATTGAACAGGATTCACATCTGTTGTTCACAGGGTAGCAATGAGTTGTCCTTGACTCGAAGACATCTAACAACAACAATAATCTTCTAGTAATGAACCACTAGTGGTTTAGTGACTAAGGAATTGTGCTGCCAACACAAGTACAGGCATTCGAGTACACCAGCTATTTTACAGGATGAAGATGAGAAATCTCCTCCCAAACTATTTAAAAACCTCTAAAAACCTGCTCAAGGACAGGTATTAGCTGTTTCTGACTTTCTAGCACAAAACAACAGACAAACAGTCTTCTTGTCAGAGAGCTTTGGTGGGCAAATGGTAAAAAGTTGTGCTGCCATCCCAAAAGGAGGGGATTTGAGTCGATTAGTCATCCCTAGGGAGACTCTGCTGATTTTTCATTCCCATTGGAAGCTATGTTTAGTGAAAGGGAGTCTTATCAGAGCTTGTCAACAGTGAGCATCTCAAATAGATAGTGGCTGTCTCTTTATGCTAGTCATATCTAGCTTGATATCTTGTCTACACTAATACCCTAAAACTAGTAAAGAAACCATCTCTATCCAGATTGAGTACCCTGGAAACATCAGAGTGTGCCAGAAGCTCTGACCTAGTTTGGGTGCCACATCCTTTAGCACACCTTTCACATATACTAGAATGGAAGAGGTGAGATCCATTACTTGACTCACATTATGAGGCCATCCAATAAGCAAAACTTCTCACCTGGCTGAACACACCAACTCCAATGTAGTGTGAGGCTGGCAGACAAAACAGCTTACGTCTCATGTATGTTTATTTTGTTATAATTATATGTTTGTTGTATAGATTTCACTGATAGATACATATATAGTTTGCTCTATTGTCTGTCAGTTTGTTGTACTGTGGTGACTTGTGCTTTACTTAGAGGCTGGAAACTATGCCATCAGAATGTCAAATATCTCCAGGGCTACTACTAATGGTTTCATCAGAACTTTCAGGTTAAAACAGACTAAGAAGCAGGACTAGGGAACTGTAGAGGCTAAGTGGTAAGAAACTGTGCTGCCAACACAAAAGTACATGGTTGGAATCCACCAGCTGTTCTACAGAATAAAAAGGAGCAATCTCTTCTCATGTGATTTACTGCCTCTGAAAACCTGCTGGAGGGTCAAATATGTATTGGTTTTGACTTGGTGGTACTCAACAAGAAGAAGATACAGGACTAGCCATCCACTTCTGAGATAACAGACCTTTGGAAAGTCTATGAAAAAGAGAAGAGTATTTGAATAGCAAAATCATAACTAGAGAATAATTTGTGGTATTGATTTTATATTTATAAACTTATGAATAATGAAGAAAAAAGAAAATGTCAGACTTAATAATGCTTTAGTTCTTTTTGACATATATTTCATCTATATACTACAAATGCTTAAAATTGTCATCATACATATTCTGCTTGTCATTCCTATTAAGAAAACACTTTTACACTTATGTGTAGGAATTTGGTGAATATTAGTAAACACCCCATTCCCAACATTTGATAATGAGAATTATGCTTTTGTTCATTGTCACCATTAGAAAATAAGGCCCTTATAAAATATGAATCAAGAGAATTCTTTTAATGTAAAGAAAATTGGTTAAAAAGCATATTATTTGCAGGCAGGAGAAGGTGTAATGCATCTAGGCAGTTATGAATGTGTGAATGATAATAGGAGAATTTTGGAAAAAACTATCATTCAGCTAATTTTGCTTTAGTATTCTACTTAACTCTACTACTATTAAACAGTATGGTGTAATACTTAAATAGTAAGAACTCACTCACTCATTTATTGTTTGAGATACACTCATAACTGAACCTCCAGCAAGTTTTCTGAAGGTTCAAATTGCACAGGAGAAAATTGTCCTTTTTTCTCACAAAAAGCCAGTGGTGGATTTGAGCTGCTAGAGAGACAGGGCCTTTGAGACAGGAGAAAAGTTCCCTTAGGACTACATCACCGGAATTCTTTAGATCACGAATGGCAAATCTATCTTACCTAAACACTATTTCAATAACTCATAATCTTCTATAGGTGCTTAAATCCACTGATATTTATTTACTTTTTTTAATTTAAACATGTTTCTACAGTGAGGATTTTTCTGATGAAAATATTCATTTGGGAGAATTTCCTCTGCTATTCTAACATTCCTTATTCATGGGTTTACAGAGCTATCAAGATTAGCATAAGAATGGATATTTGTTCCAAGTTTTTTGTTGTCTAGTTTCTGTTTATCCACAATTATTTTCATAATCCTTTATTGTGATTTTACAAACCAGGGACAAATTTCTGGAGGGGAAAGTGGTCAATAGCATGGCCATAATTAAGAGACAATAAGTTTGTTTTCATTACAACATTCTTAGCTTTGTGGGCTAAGTGGAAGAAATTAATGCATCACAAGGATTACACTGAAAATTGTGTCATTGTGCCTAATTATTTTGTTTTTGAAGTACTCCATAAGGCATTGATTGCACTTCTAAATTAATTTCATTCTAATTATCTTCAACTAATATTTATTATTTTTTCATTATTATTAAGGAGAATACATTGATTGAAATAATATAATCCTATTAAACAAAATAAATGAGACTATTTGGATAATTGGAATATTTAAGTAACCATTAAAAATTTTGGCCAATGTCAAAAATATCAAAAAAAAGGATGATACAAATATCTAAACTTTGTACTAAAATAATTGATTTTTATAAATTTTTAAGATAAAATAAGAATCTGTTTAGAAAAAAATTTAAGGAAATGTATGGACCTCTCAAGAGTACTGAAGAGCAACAATGTCAGGCTGGAAACTAAGGTGCGCTTGATATGGACTATAGTCTTTGTAATTACGTGCTATGCATCAGAGAGTTGGACAGTGAATAGGGATGATAGAAAGAGAATTGATGCCTTTGAGCTGTGGTGCTGGAGAAGAGTATTGCATATACCATGAACTGCTAAGAGAACAAATAGGTTTGTCCTGGAGAAGGTGAAGCCGGAATGATCCTTGGATTCAAGGATTCTGAAGCTTCGTCTGACATACTTTGGGCATGTTTCAAGGATGGACTGGTCCTTGGAGAGGGACATCATGTTTGGCAGAGTGGAGGGATGGTGAAGCAGAGGAAGGCCTTCGATGAGATGGATCGATTTTGTGACTAGAGTGGTGGGAATAACTGCATTTGGAATGGCTAGGTTGGCACAGGATAGAATGGCTTTTACATCTCTTGTACATAGGGTCGCTAAGAGTCGCAAGTGGCTTGATGGCACATTAAAAAACAACATGTGTTAATTATACATGAAAAACTCTGGTAGATTGAATACTAGCTCCCAGGAGTTGTCCATGTCATAACATTATCCAGAACCAATTAATAGATCATTTTACATAGTAATATGCAGATTTTACTGCAATTTGGAAATATAAGCACAAGTGAGCTCAGTTTAATCACATGATTCTTTACAAACAGAGAAAACTTTCCAGATGTGATCAGAGAGATAGGATGGTGATGAATCAGACCTAAGATTTTTGTATTTGAAACTTAGGGAGAGAGAGCAATGAAACCAGGACTTGGACCTTTAAAAACTGGAAAAATTCAGACTAAATTCCCATATGGCCTTCCTCAAACTCAAGCTCATTGCCATGTTGACCCTTCACTGAGTTTTTGAGGCTGTATAAAGCAAGGAATGTATTGGGCATCTTTCTTCCATGGAGTTGCTGGTGGATTTGAACAGCCAGAGAGGTTATCTTTGAGTTAGCAGTACAACTAACTGTGGACGAAGCCACGTGGAGCCTTTAGAATCCCTGATTTCAGCCAAGAGAATCCAATGTGCAACTTCAGACTTAAGTAACTTTGGTATCATAAATGTGTGCTGTTTTAAGTGCAACATGTGTGGAAATGTGTATGGCAGTAACAGATAGCTAATAAAGGCTCATGTATTTACAAGCAATATTTTAAGTTAATTTTGATAGTTTAGGAATCTTTGGACAATACAAAATATTGACATTCTCCGTTGATAACCAAGTCTACTTCGAAAAATTTACCCATTGAAAAATGTATAATTGTTGTTATATGCTATCAAATCAACTGCCCCTAACAGTGACCCTATGAATAGTAACTCTTAACCCTGCCCTATTCTGAGCCAGCCTCATCATGTCTGACACATCTGCTACCCCCATTGCCTCAATCATTGTGTCAACTCATCTCTTCTAAGGACTTTCTCTCCTGTGCTGACCCTCTCCCCTTCCAAACACGATGTCTTTCGCCAAGAACTTGTACCTCTTGGCAACATGCTTATGGAACATGGTTCTGTTATGGCACACTTAAAGTTACCATGAGTCCAAGTTGAATACAAGGCAGCTGGTGATTTAGTTATGATAGTTTAGATGAGATTTATGAAAATATCTAAGTTTATTTCCTTTTTTAAGTCAGTATGTCAAAACATCAATACCATGATAAACTAAATAAGAAGCTATAATTGTGGCTTTGCTTTGGGTGTATCGGTATGTGGTGAAGGGGCAAGTTGAGAAATTTCCTTTCATGTTACACTCTCTGGAAATCCACTGAAGGGTGAGATATGAATCAGTTCCAGCTTGATGGCATCCAACAACAACTTATTTTCCGAGTTTTTATTTGAAAGTGAAACCACAGTTTCATTTCTTTTGTACAAATAAGACAAACTGAATAAATGGGATTGACTGTGTTTTACTTTTCTTCAGAGAGATATCTTTATAAATTGAAGATAATTTATATGTTTCATAGAAGTGTATTTTTACAGAACTACATATACAGATAATTTTGACATTTACACATACAGACAAATTGTCCTTTAGTTGGAAAAAAAAATGGTTATAGCTTGCATTTTAGGGATCTCTGACTAGTGGTAAGAGCCTGTGGTGCCTTTCAGAGTTATTTCATTGCAAGGGAGGACATTGTCCATTTCCACATGCATTTGGGATGGCACCTCAAATAACCTGCTGGAGGGTCAGCTATAGGTTGGTTCCAACTTGAGAGGACACAAGAAGAAGTAACACAATGAGTAAAGTAAGTGAAATGAAGCTTTGTCATCTAATTAGCACTCTGTATTTTCTCCAAAAATATTAGAAATAGGGGGAAGAAAATATTGTCAGGGAGTTCATTAAAATCCACTGTGCTTCTTTGGATGTCTGAATAAAGCTGTACTGTGTAGGTTTCAGCGTTTTAATATTTGTGATCCTTCAAAAGTAGATTGTCAGTCTTTTCTTCCAAAACAACAGTGAACATTTTCAAATCTCTAACCTTTTAGTTAGTGATCCAGTGCTTAAACATTTACACCATTCAGAGACTCTTAAATACAGAAAAGTAATTTTCATTAAAGGCAAGTTTGCTATAGGGTCACTACAAGTCAGAATAACTTTAAATGGTTTGACTGCTTTGTAGATGCCTTTCATACAGACATTTATAGTAGTTTATCTAACACATGTACTTATATCATTAAACTAACTTTACAAACCTAAGGATGACAATCTTAAGAATGTAAATATTTGTGAGTTAGATCAAATTAAGGAATGATTAAATCTTCTTTGATTCATTAACGTGTTTATATTGTTCATTGTATATTCTTTATTGTTTCAAGATGAGTATCATTGCAGGCATATATGGGGGGGGGAGATCTATAGAACACCATCTGTGGTACAGACTGATGAAAATCCTTCACTTATTTCCATGTTAGTTTCAATCAATGCCATGCTTATGTGTAATATCAGATGGTTCCAGGTCAAAAAAAAGAGTGTCATTGCGTATTCTTACCAAGCTTTTACACAAACACTTTTGAGTGTTTTGATGATTCAGAACTTTGAGATCTTCTGTGTCTTGGGGTATATTCTTTTTGTACCAGTGGGGCGACATTCTCAGTCCTCCTTTATAAGCTTCCCACAGTGAATCTTATTTATGAGACTCTGTGCAGATGTCCCAACAGCAGGTAGCACTAGAATATTGAGAATAGAAATGTCATCAAACGTATTATTTACTAAGGAAAGAAGACAAAGGGGGGGGGGGAACCTCACTAACAAACCTGCAAGTATTCAAGGGAATTGAGGCCTTATTTAAACCAGAGAATCTAGAATTTTTTGGTTAGATTATAACAAAACAAGGATCTGGTAATATTCTCTGAATATCACTACAACACCAATTTAGTAGCCATGACTAGTTTCTTTCTTTGTACAGCAACATAAGGTCATTTTAACTATGAAAGATAACTACAGGACTACACTGTCCAAACAAGTATCCAGGAATCACATATAATATTTAAATTTAATTGATTATAACATATGTCAAATGGACAAACCGATGCATCTTAGAAAAGGTGCAGCCAGAGTGTTCCTTTGTTGTAAAGATGATTAAACTTTACCTCACATACTTTTGAGTGTGTTTCTAGGAGAGGCTATTCTTTGGAGAGGGATATCATTCTTGGGAAGGTATAGGGATGGCAGAAATTAAGATCTTCGACCAGGTGGATTGCCACAGAGACTGCACTGATCGACTCTATCAGAAATTATGAGGATGGCACAGGATAGGACAAGGTTCTTATTTAATATTGATAGAGTCATACTGGATTTGATGATACCCTACAAGAACAGTTGTTGTTGTGTACTGTAGAGTCAGAACCATCCCATTGCTGACCCTCCAGTGGGTTTTCAGAGGCGGTAATGAGAGATTACCCATCCTTTTCCTGTGGAGCAACTGGTGGACTCTAGCCATATACCTTTGGGATTACAATACAGCTTCTTGCCACTAGGCAACTACAACAATAATGAAATAAAATTTTATAATAATTTCCTAACTGGCACTAGCCACATATGAAGTGGTGTGCATTTGTTCTCTGTGATTGTCATCGTAGTTCAGTGCTGTTGAATCTTGTTTGACTCATAGCAACCTGATGAACAAAAGATCTGAATCCTGTTCTATCCTGTTTCATCCTAACTAACTCTGATATACTTGAGACCATTGTTGGAGTCACTGTCTCAATCCATCTTTTTGGCGGTTTTCCTCTCTTTTGCTGACACTTCATCTTTTCAGGTTTGATATCACATTCCAAGAAATAGTTTTTTCTAGCAACATTTCCAAATATGAGTGCTTAAAAAGAAAAAAAATGGCAGATGGGGGCACAAGACCATAAGCTTCCCTCTTAAAGAGCCAGATGGAGTCAGGATAACACAGCCCCTCACCGCCCCAGAGCAGAAAGCAGATAAAGAGCACGTCACCCGGACCAATGGTGCCTCTAGAGCAACACCAGCAGCAAGAGGTTTATTTATTGGCTGTTGACTCACAGACTCACAGTTGTGGTACTAAGAATGGAGTTTATTAGGGAATTAAGTTGGTGAGGGAAGGAGGCAAAGAATAGCTAGGTTTCGTAAAAGTCAAGTTCAGTTTAACAGTATAAATTCTGGTTTCCTTAATTATCCAGCTAGGTTTGTGTGAGAGCAGTAATAAGTCAGATTTTTCTTCAAGCATCTAGCAAACACTGCAAAATCTTTAACTGTGCTCAGTACAATAGCAAGAAGCCTCAGGTCACACCTTGCCACAGTTTCTCAATAGTAATGCCACAGTCTCTCCACCATTATATCCAAGGTCTCTCCAACAGGGTCTTACTCTTACCAGATCTTGTTCCAGTTTTTCTCAAGTCTTGCAGCTCCAAGTCTTGCTCCTCAGTGTGAAAGCCCAAACACAGGAGCAGCAGTGTGACTGCATCTAAATATCCTTCTGCATCCAGCCTGCCTCATTGCTCACCAGTTACTACAGTAAACCAGGACTGCATAACTAATGTCACATGAGTCATTCCTCTGATACATCTGAGTCTCTGGAGGACCTTCTAACAAATCCTAGAACCTACAGGCCTTATAAGAATTGTGGTACTGAGTCACTGGTGGATCTGTTAATAAAAATTATGGGCATAAACAGTGGGTAAAGCATTTGGGATTATATTGATCTGAGACTCCTCATAAATAGTCTGCTATTAATCTTAGCAGGACAAGGTATAAAGAGAATGTTTTGTTACCTATGCCGCCAGGAGCACTCTGGCTATACCTTTTCTAAGACATAGCTGTTCTGTATTTGTTGTTGTTATTGTGTACTGTACCATTGGAACTGACCCATAGCTGACTCTCTGGCTGGCTTTCATAGGCAGTAAATGCATGGAAGTCGACTGTGCAACTCAACAATACATAACTACATAATAGTATCTCCTTCTTCTGTTTAGACAACTAGTCTATGGCACATGTTTCACAGAAGCACACTTAAATGTTCTGGAACTCCCATTCTTCTCAGCACGCTTTTATGACATATATAACTTTGTTTAGTTATCTTATATTGTTATAATTGAAATATTATAACATGATTTTAAACAAATGAGAATTTATTCTCTTATAATATGGAAGATTTAAAGTGCAACTTCAGCATCCCAATTGTAAATTTTATTTCTTTTTCAACTCTAAAAGAAAGTTCTTGTTTTTTTCCCTAACATAACTGAATCTGATGTTCCTTAGAGATCTTGTGTCTTGACAACAACGTTCCTCTGGGTCCATAAGGTTCTCAACATAGGAACCCAGGCCACCTTATATGTGCCCAATTTCAGAAGCTTAGCAAAGTCAGGGTGGGTTGTATTTGGGTGAGAGACTGCCTGGGGCTACAGGGTGCTATAGACTTTTGTAATGTAGTGGTTATCACGCTCACTTCACTCACGAAAGATCCCCGGGTTGAAACCAGGAAGAAACATTAATTTTATTATATTAGCATATTTTATACTTAGAATGAAAAGGTCTGTTTCAAATTAACACTGCATATTTCTTATCATTGAACTTATTGATCTTTGGATATATTTACTTAATAAATGCTTATTATAATACAACATTGCAGAGGACAAGTCAAAGTTTAGAATCAGAATTACAATGTCAATCTACAGAATGAACCTCCAACTTAACCCAGTTTGCAAGAGCCAAAACACGAACTTGTAACCCATTTCTGTACCTGTAGACTGCCCTTAAGCTATTTTATTTCTATTTATTCATATACAATCTGAAATAAAGTTTTGTTTTTATGTCACTGGGGAGAGAGGGGAGAGAGGAGATGTGCTCTACTCTGACCTCCTTTTTCTTAATGATGTTCAGGTTCTTCTCTTCTATTGTCAATTATCTTTCCTCTTGTGAAACAAAAGATGAGAAAGGAAATTCTTCTTACATTGCTTAAGGACTTTGACCTGAGTAAGAGTATTGCATCCCTGACATGAGTCCAGAATGAAGGCTACATAGTGGTGTGGACATGTGGGGAGGGATAATATAAGAACTAACTGGAGGGGAGGGGTAGGCAGGGAGAAAAGTGCAGCAATGAATGAATGGAAATCCAAAATGTCTCTAAATTTTCATAAAAATTAACAATAATAAAAAATATAAAGTTAAAAAAAGAGTGTTGCATCCCACTTTAATCTTTTTAGAACTGATTGATCATATCAGATCACAAGCTAGAGAAACAGTGAGTGCATCATTACATATCTGCCAGATTCCATGAATGCATAACTTCTAAACAACTGCTAATTACGATTCAGCTCAAGGGACGCAAATACTGGGGGCATGAAATCCAAGTTATGTTAATATTTACCCACAAATTCCACTAAAATTGATTTTTAGACATGAATGTTGATGAAAAAATATACATGAATATTTCCTGGTACAAAGGAGACAATCAAAATGAAATAATTTGTGGTTAAGGTTGCGTTAGCTTGAGAATGATGGATTAAAAGAGAAAGTCAATTATGATATGTAAATAGAAAACCCAAGTTAAGGGAGTTCTGGTGCCCTAGTGGCAAGAAGCTTCACTGCAATCCCAGAAGCACATGGTTCGAATCCACCAGATGCTCTGCTGGAGAAGGAGGGACAATCTTCTCCTGTACCAGTCAGAAGTGATTTGACGGTACACACTCAAAAAATAATAAAAAGTTTTAAAAAAAGTCAGGAAACACAAGTTAACTTAGATAGATACAAAAGTTAGAAATCAAGAGGACCCTAATAGAGTGAATTAAAGTAAAAAAAAATGAAGAGAAAGATTAAGGAGATACCAGTGACCTTGAGATTTTCAACTTTATGTCTGAGCTAGAATTGTATCTGACAATATTAAAAGAAAATTGGAGCAATAGGTTGAATTCATTTTTTGACACTGTAAATGTATAATTACTTTTTCATGAATTATATATATATACACACACACACACACATATGCATTTCTTTTTTCAAAGTTCTGAGACAAACAAAAATAATAAAAGAAAAATATGAAATAATGCCAGAAACTAAGTTATAAAAATATTTACCCATACTTAACATAATTTTAAGCCTCACACATCTTGCAAAATGTATATTCTGTAAATAGAAATTTCAAAATTAAATCTACTTCTTTATTGAAATTAAAAAGAAAAAAGTTAGATTTATTTTATTTAGAGTTTTCAACAAGAAACGTTTGTTTGTTTTTTTTTTTTTTTAAACTAACTCACCATGTAAGACTAATAAAAAAGCAAACTGGACTATATATATTCATTTATTAACTTGACCTAAGTCTGGGAATTGGGCCAGACATTTCAAGTTATAATATCATTGTTTATAAAAAATGAATGTTAGCTAACATTATTAAATAAAATCATGTAAGTATGCATAACAGGGATAAAAAGAAATGTTAATGTTAATGAATGCTTAAGATGTGATATATACACATGTTGAAGATATAACATTCTCTTGGGCAGGGTCGGAAAGTATAACTTTGACAGGAGAAAATATATACAATCTCTTTGGCTATAGGCTATACATATACTGTGTTATACAAATATACAAGAAAAGTAACTTCCACAATTGCCTAAAACAAAATTGAAATTGTACACTTCTCATTTAAAGTTACTTTGCACAGTTTCATCTTTTGGTGATAGATAATGAAACTTAGGTGTTAGCAAAATAAATATAGTACAAAATTATATTGTAGACTATGGAATACAGACATCTTTTAACAAGTAAAAGAAATTTTTTCATCTGTTCATTTTTGTAAGTATTCTTGATTAACATTGTTTTAAGTCATAATTTATTTGCTATGCTCTATTTGGTTAAGTGTAGAAATTTTGTGTTTTGTCTGGACTTAAGACAAATTATATTTTCTGCTTAAAGTCTTTCCCAAATTAGATCAGACATTTAGACCACATACATAGGCAAACTTCTCACTCCACTATGTGAAATATTTGATATTTCTCTGTCTACTCCTGAGTGCAGTGCATTTCTAAGATCATCATCCTGGTGTGGGGTCCACACTGCCTAGTGATTTAGCATCACAGCAACTTGGTTGAAATCTTGATGAGCCCAGACATAAAGGAGGTGATAATAACAGGGAAGTATAATTGGCAAATACTGCCCCAGGGAAGAAATAGTTTATGGCTATGAAGATGTGTTGTCCTGACTACTCTTTCTCAATGATATTTATTCTTTAAGACTGAAGGAAAGTGTGCAATTTCAGAATCCATTTGATTGTTGCAAAAATAAATGTCATAGCATGCTTAAACTGGTTTTTCTTAAATGTTAAAAAATCAGAAAAATGTTCATCCCTTGAAGAGATATCTAAACTGTCATTGTGAACAGTAATCTAATATTTTAAGTTCAAAATTGAGACAGTTTTAAATAAGACACAATTATTCTAGGCAGAAAGCAAACATAAATGCCAGTAGTAAAAGAACAAAACTGTGAAGAAAATTAATTAATATAGAGATTATTTTTAAAACGTATCTCCAGCTTTCTCTTTTAATATTCACAGAGACTTCTTTTTGTGTGAGGAATAAGAAGCTTTAAAATATTAAAGGACAATATAAGAAATATTAAAAATGAAAAAATAAAGAAAATTACTATCATCACCACCAAAGGCAAAATCAAACTTAATACACTTATTAATATGATTGAAATGAAATAAATAAAAACATTGTTACTGTTGTTATTTTTAAATCAATCTATGAGAAACCACTAATTTCAACTAAGTACATGTACATATTTTAAATGATTTTAGATAAGGATAGGTAATGATTTTTTTTTGGAAAATCTTTGTCCTCTTTTCTACCTAGATTTTGACCAATCTTTCCTTACTTAATTGTTAATTAATTAATTGTTGTTAATGAATTATTGAGAAGAATTTTTTTGAGGAAGATATTTTTAAAAAATTCATGTGTATTGCTAAAAAGGATACAATAGTATCTTATTCTAAGAAAGTAATTATTAGTAAACACTTTAAGAAGTTCTTTGAAGAGAATTTTGCCAACAGATGTGAAACAGAACCAGGAGCAAGCATGATGAAATTTTGTTTCCCATACTTTTAGCAAGTTCTCAGTAAGAACCAGTCTTTGGTCTTTGATAGAAGACATTAAACTGGGAAAGGTATGTTCTGTTGTTATTAGGTGCCATATAGTTGAGTATGACCCAGAGCAACCCTACGAACAATACCTCTGAATCTGCCACTTTCAGAGCTCCTAACATACTATTGTAGCTGATGTTAGATGGATCTTAGCTGAAAGCAGGGAATACCAGAAGAATGTCTATCTATGTTTCTTTGATTATGCAGAGGCGTTTGATTATGTGGACCATAACAAACTGTGGCTGACTCTGAGAAGAATGGGAATCCCAGAACACTTAATCGTGTTAATGCGAAACCTATACTCGGACCAGGAGGCAGTCGTCAGAACAGAGCAGGGTAACACTGCATGGTTCAAAATTGGGAAGGGTGTACGCCAGGGATGTGTCCTAGTTCCATGCCTTTTCAACCTGTATGCAGAGCAGATTATCCGGGAGGCTGGGCTCTATGAGGATTATTGTGGTATCAGGATGGGTGGACAATCTATTAACAATCTGCGTTATGTAGATGACACAATCCTGCTTGCTGAAACCGAGGACCTCATGCACTTGCTGCGGAGGGTCAAGGACTGTAGCCTTCAGTATGGACTGAGGGTCAATGTCAAGAAGACAAAGATTCTCACCACTGGACAAATTGGGTGGATGGAGAAGAGACTGAGATTTTTCACAACTTGAGTTTGCTCAGCTCCACCGTCAACACTCTTGGCACTAGCTGTCAGGAAATAAAAAAAAAAAACACATTGCGATGGGAAAGTCTGCTGTTAGGGATCTCTCTAAAGTATTCAAGAGCAATGATGTCTCTCTGGAGACTAAGGTGCACCTGATACAGGTCATGGTCTTTGCAATCACTTGTTATGCATCAGAAGGCAAATTGATGCCTTTGAGCTGTGATGCTGGAGAAGAGTATTGAATGTACCATGGACTGCCACGGAAACAAACAGATTCATCCTGGAGAGGGTTAAACCAAGCTACTCCTTGGAGGCAAGGATTCTGGGGTTTCGTCTGACATACTTTGGGCGTGTTGCAATGAGGGACAGGTCCTTGGAGAGGGACATCATGCTTGGGTGGGTGGAGGGATGGCGCAAGAGGGGAGACCATCTATGAGATGGATTGATTCAGTAACTGGGGTAATTAGGATGGGTGTGTCAGAGGCAGTGCAATTGGGACAGGATAGAGCAGGGTTTAGGGCTGTTGTACATAGGGTCGCTATGAGTTGCAAACAACTTGACGGCATATAACAACAACAACAACAATAAGAAAGACGCTCCAACTGAATATGGAAACTATCAAACAGTATCATTACTATCACAATAAAGCCAATAATAGTGAAGATCATAAAAAATGGCTGTAACAGCACATAGAAAGGGAAATTCCAGAAGTTCAAGCAGGATTTAGAAAAGGCTGTGGCACCAGGGATATCATTCTGATGTCAGATGGATCCTCAAGGAAGCAAAGAACACCAGAGGAACGTCTTTTTGTGCTTTGATTGTGCAAAGATATTTGTGTGCATCATAAGTTGTGGCTGATCTTGAGGAGAATGGGAATTCCAGAACACTTAATTGTGCTCATGAGGAATTTTGTATGCAAATCAATATAAAATAAAAATGAATAGAAGGAAAAAATTATGAAAGGGAACAATATTGCATACCAGCATATTTGTATGATATTTTAAAACGTTTTAATTTATGTGTTTTTAGTTGTATGTCTAACACTTGAAAATATTTGTTAAATGTATCAATAATTTTTCTTTGAGAAACCATATTCACAAAAGGG
This sequence comes from Elephantulus edwardii, assembly GCF_000299155.1. NCBI lineage: Eukaryota > Metazoa > Chordata > Mammalia > Macroscelidea > Macroscelididae > Elephantulus > Elephantulus edwardii. The sequence goes on along the minus strand of NW_006399897.1, from coordinate 2,555,987 downwards.
AAGCAGAATATTTTATGAAAAATTAACAAGCATACTTTAATGGGTTTTTTCTTTGTAAATATTTATTCAAATTATCATTTTAATAATCATTAAAGGGTGAAATTAATATAAACAAATTCTTACTGTCAATCACACTGTTCTAATTTTCTCAGTGTAATGATAATATCTCTTCACTCCAAGCTGATAAAAACTCCTAGGTGATCATCCATTGAGTTTTGAAGTTGTAAACAACGTAACACAGGAAGAGATTGTCCTGTTTCTCACCTCAGAGCTATTGATGGATTTGAAATCTCATTGATGTGTGGGCTTTGGGTTGGTAGAACAAGTCACTATGGACTATGTCTTTAGAACTCTCTTAGTGTTATGCAGTTGTTGTTATGTGCCATCAAGTTGCCTATCCAATAGTTCTGAATACTGCCCTATTCTGAGTCAATTTCACTATCTCTGATACATCTACTCCCATTACCCAAGTCACTGAATCACTCTATCTCATCCAGGGTCTTCGTCTCTTGCACTGTCCCTCTATCCTCCCAACCATCATGTACTTCTCTGAGGACTGGTCCCTCGTGGCTACACACCCAAAGTGTGTCAGACAGAGCTTCAAAATCCTTGCCTCCACAGAGGAGCTCAGTTCATCCTCTCCAGAAAATACCTATTTGTTCTCTTAATAGTCTGTGGTATATTCAATATTCATTTTTTCAGCATCACAACTCAAAGGCATCAATTTTTCTTCTGTCATCCTTAGTCATTGTGCAGCTCTCTGATGCATAGCAAGTAACTGTGAAGACTATGGCTTGGATCTGGTACCTCTTAGTCTCTAGACTGACAGCATTGTTCTTTAGTACTCTTGAGAGGTCCTTGACAGCAGATTTTCCCAGTGTAATGTGTCTTTTTATTTACTGAATGCTAGTGCTAAGAGTGTTGCTTTTGGAACAAAGGAGGCAAAAATGGTTAACAATCTCAATCTCTTCTCCATCTATCATGATGCTACCTATTGGTCTACTGGTGGGAATCTTTGTTTTCTTGAGGTTGAGCTTCAATCCATATTGGAGACTGCAGTCTTTGACCTTATCTAGCAAATACGTCAAGGACTCCTCAGGTTAAGCAAGCAAGATTTTGTCATCTGTATACCAAAGGCTATTTATGAGTCTTCCTCCAATCCTAATGCCTTGTTTGTCCTCATAGCGTCCAGCCTCCTTGATGATCTTCTTCACATATTGATTGAAAATATATGGAGATAGGATGCATCCTTGGCATACATCTTTGCTGATTTTGAACTGTAAAGTGTTTCCTTGCTCTGTTCCAAAGACTGTCTCCTAGTCCAAGTATATTACTCACAGAGACACAATTAAATATTCTGAGATTCCTTGTCTTCTCAAAGTTAGTCACAATTTGTTGTGAACCACAGAGTCAAATGCCTTTGCATAGCAAATGAAGTACAGACATTCCTCTGGTGCTCTCCTCTTTCAGCTAAGATCCATCTAGGATTGGATATGATGTCCCTAGTGCCATAACCTCTTCTAAATCTAGCTTGCACCTCTGGGAGTTCTCTGCTTGTATACTATTCCAGTTGTTCGTTGTTTTTTTTTTGTTTTGTTTTGTTTTGTTTTTATAATCTTCAGTAGACTCTTGCTTGCATGTGATATTAGTGCTGTCATTCAATAATTTCTACACTCTGTTGGTTTATTTATTTATTTTTTTTCAAAATAGGAATAAACATGTATCTCTTCCAGCCCTTCGGCCAATTAGTTGTTCTCCAGATTTTTTGGCACAACCTAGTGAACAAGTCCAAGGCAGCATTTTTGTTGAAATATGTCAATTGGTCTCCCATCAATTCCTTTTGCCTTGTGCTTTGCCAATTTTTTCAAAATAGCCTGAACTTCCTCTTTCATCACCATTGCCCCTAGATCATATGTTATTTCATGTAGTTCTTCTGTGTCAGCCAACTCTTTTTGGTACAGTGATTCCATCTTCTTTTGGATGGAAGTACTCCTTCTCTATGCTTTTGATGCTTCTTAGGTCATTTAGTATTCTGCCCACAGCATCCTTAATTTGTTCTTCAATTCCTGTAGCTTAAGAAATCAGTGTCTCTTATTATAAAGTACTTTCAATTGAACTTCATTTGTAGGGAGCATTATTGATGGAAGGAGCTCTGGTGACCTAGTGATAAGAAACTACACTGCACTCCCAAAGGCTAATGGTTCCTTCTACCAGCTGCGCTGCTGGAGATGGATTGGCCATCTCGTCACCTTTGAATTACTTCCCCTGAAAATCTGCTGGCATGTTAGCTAGGTGTGAGTTCTGACTCAATGGCACAGAACAATAACATATGATTATATAGTTTAAAATTCCACTAAATATCAATTCATTCAATTCTTTTTCATTTTGTTTTCATTACTGTTATTTCTAATAATGGTGGGATCCTAAGTTTCCCTGGCTCTTTTTCACAGTGTAAATTTTCATTTTCTTCACTTATTTTTGGTCAATTATTCAAGATTAGAATTTCAAATATAAATATCCATTAACTAATTTTAAATATTTTTTCTGTTTTCTGCATGTGCAGAATGTTAGAAATTGTAAATTATTATGCCTGTTTAATGTAATCCTCATTATGAAAGTCTACAGAAAATTTTATAAATATTTTATTAATGTAACTGTTCCCTTAAACTCATTTATAGTAATTCTTCATAGAAAAAGACAGCTAAATGTTTGGATAGAAATTCCATTTGTATAATAAATGTCTAAGTTAGGAAAAATGATTTGCATAAATTATCAAGCTAGCTAAGGACTCATTGAAAAACATATAACATATATATGTATATATATATGTGTGTGTATATATATATATATATATATATATATGGCATAAGCCTTCTGGAATTGGGATTTATTAATAGGAGGCTCCAAGATACTTTAGGTAGAAAGCTCTTTTCTTTCCAGGTTAAGTATCAAATGTGTACTCTGAAAGTACAACTATGAAAAAAGTACACATTTGCTGCAGTGATAGTAGATTTTATATTGATTAATGGTTACTTTCTTCTCCCTTTTCTCTTTTTTGGAAAGAAAGTCTATAGTGACAGAAATAACTATTCTGCTTATGTTAGAATCTCCTACTGATTTTGAAAGGTAAGAATTGATTTATGATGGGAGGATGAAACTTGGTGAAGAAATTATATGAATTCTTGTTGAGATAATGTTTTAGTGATGCGGTAATCTAAACAGGATGAGTCTATATAATGTTTAAAAGAACTATATATATATACTTCAGCTTTTTGCATTGATAATTTCAGCAGAGCATTTTGAAATAGAAAATGTCACTCCATTTTGAAATGTAACACTTTCAAAACACATGATTCTTTATGACAGTTCAGTTCTTTGAAAAATTATCTGGGTATAGGAAAAGTAACCGAACAGCAAGAGGTGGTGGTCATGGGGATTTTGGCCATTTCAGACTGTCAAGTGGTTCCTTATAATACATCAGGTTCTGGAAAATCTATTGAGGTTGTAAGAAGTAATCAAGCAATGTCTGAGGATGCATAAGTCTGAAACATCTTACATAACATTCCATGCCTTTTGTATAAGAAAGTTAAAGCTGAACGTGATGGGGCCTGGATAGTACAGACTTTAATGCTCTCAACATTTTCCAGCTCATAAGTCAGACCAAAATGGTAATAACAATGCTCATAGCAGCTGCCACACTGCACTTGGTTCTAACCCAAATGGAAGCATTTATCATGTCTTTCCTCTTCATGAATGCACATGCACGCATACTTTCAAATGTAAAATAAAAAAGACATTTCAAAGTTTGGAGAGGATTTGTCATACTTAAAAGTAATGCAAAAGAGAAATATAGTGAAACTCTATCAAGTATTAGACGATGGGCTGTATTTTTATCTATTTAAATAGTGTGTCTTCTGGTCTCTTGGATAAACAAAATACCATTTTTACATTGAAGCAGTAAGTTAAATTTAACCTATATAAGGTCTCATTAAACTAATCTATTTTATCTGTCACAAAATTTAAAGAATAATATTGAAACTGTATTTATTGTTTAAATAATAAAAAAGCCAAATGTTTCATAAATGTTTTTATATATACTCAATATTTAATTTAACCTGTTTAACAATATTCTTAAGTAATTTTAACTTATTATTTTTCACTTTTATTGTGATTTTGTGAAAGCAATTGGTTTTCCATTTAACAATCCATATACATTTTAATTGCAATCGCCATAGTGAAACATCAGGTTTTCCACTTTCTCCTGTGTTTAGCACTTCTATTTATCCCACTTTCTTGCCTTCTAAGCTTGATCTCTGAGCAAATGTTTTCTTCTGATACTGAATGATTAGTTGTTCTAATTTGAAACTTTAGTCACAGAGGTAGATTAGAGTGTTAAAAAGTGACCAAAGATCATAGCCTGGGAAATTCCACTAATACAATCAGATCAGTAAGCCTGGTATTTTTTTTAAAGTATTTTGAGTTTTGCTTCACATTTTTCTTCTACTCGATCAATGATCTTTGATTGTGGTCAGAAACAATAGCTAATCAGCATCCTGCTCTTCAGGTCTGTAATTAGAGCAAGGGCAGCATAGGAAGGCTGAGTCTGAATTCTACCATCTCCATAAAGGGGACCTGTCCTTATCAACACCATCCACAACACTAAACTAATAGCTACAATATCAGACATACTCTCCCATACTCTAGCATTCACTTTCACCAATCCCAATACTAATCTTGCTAGTACTTGGGTCTGAAATTTGTTGCTGTGACCACACAGTCATTACAAACAATTTTATGGTGGAAATAATTAGGGAAGTACATTGACTATAATTCAAGGTAGCAACAAGAAGCAATGAAAAAATAATTTAATCCCTCAGTCCAGACAATGTTGACAGGTTATACAGGTTGTCATCAATACAAAATAACAATACAATCATAGTCCTCTAGCAAACATGGGTAAGGGCCTATGGCTCTTGATCCCATCAAATGAACTAGCCAACTAGCAGCAAGACCACATCAGACCATTATCACTGTGTTTTTCAGCCCAGAAAAGTACTTGTCAAATTCAATAAACAACTTCATCAACAGTATATCACATTTTATTCCTGCCTCAATCCACAGAATGCAATCTGTCAGTCCCCCATATACTAGTTTCAACAACTTCTCATCTTCCAACAATCTTAAATTAAGTCCACAAGTCATGTTGCTGCTTCTGTATTGATCACTCTTCTTCTCTGCTAGCTGATAGTGTTCTTATGACTAATATGAGTACATTAATGCAGCTGTTGGTAATCTAAGAAGGCCAACGTGTTTGTAAGGTAGGCAGGGTTGAGTCAGCAGGATCAGATTAAAGACAATGGTCTAGGGGAGCCACATTTTTAACAGCACACTCATTAAACTGCAAAGTCTCTGGATCAGGTAGGCTGGGGTTCAAATGATCTATTAGTTCTTTGAAATATGTTCACATGTGTCTTTGATATTTTTTTATGTTTCTTTGTTCTGCTTGAGAAGAGATAATAGTGGCAAATTAAATGGCTACTTACAAGTTATTAATATTCAAGTTGTTACTCACCAAAATAAGATTTAGAACAATGTCTTTGTGGACTTTTTCAATTGACCTTGAGGGGTAGTTCTTAGGGAAGGACATCATGCTTACAAAGGTAGAAGTTCAATAAAAGAGAGCAAACTCCTCCATGAGGTATTGATACAGTTTTAAAAGTGGGGTCAAGTATGTCAGAGATGGTCATGATTGCAAAGTATAGGGCTGGGTTCAAATCTATTGTTTATGGAGTCACTATGAGTTGTAATCAACTCAACAGCACTTAAAAATTCTAAGTACAATCTCCTTAATGTTTCTTGATCACCTCATATTCAGACTCATTACCTCAATGTTTTTTTTTTTGTTGTTGTTGTTGTTGGGTTTTTAAAAAATTATTTATTTTTATTTTGCTATTTTTTGTGAGTACCATCAAATTGGATCTGACTGGTACAGGAGGAGATTTCCCCTCCTTCTCCAGCAGAGCATCTGGTGGATTTGAACTGTGTATCTCTGAGATTGCAGTACAGCTTCTTTCCACTAGACCACCAGAGTTCCCTTACCTCAATATTTTTTGCAATGGTTAAATTTCATAACTCTGCCTCTACGATTACCTACTGTATAATGGATATATTGCACCAGTTATACATGTATTGTTTTTATGAGTCATCAAGTCAGCTATGACTCAAAGCGATCAACCCTGCCCTATCCTGAGCCAGTCTTACTGACCCTGACACACCACTACTCTAGTTACCGTATCAATCCAGGGTCTTTCTCTCTTACACGGTCCCTCCACCATGCTAAGCATGATGACCTTCTGCAAGGACTGGACCCTCCTGGCAAAATTATGTGAGAAAGACCTTCAAAGTTCGTTCCTCCTTCTCCCATAAAGACCTGTTTGTTCTCTTAGCTGATCATGTATTATGTCCAATATGTATGATCATATATTATGTCCAATGCTCTTCTCCAGCACCACAACTCAAAGGCATCAATTTTTCTATCCTCTTTGGTCATTGTTTAGCTCTCAGATGCATAACAGATAATTTTAAAGACCATGGCCTGGATCAGGGGCATCTTAGTCTCTTGACTGCCATCATGCTTTTTAGCACTCTGAAGAGGTTCTTGACAGTGGTCTTTCATAATACAATTTGTCTTTTGATTTTCTGATTGTTGGTGCCAAGATTGTAGAGCAAATTGAAATTGTTATCAGCCTTAATCTCTTTTCAGTTTATCATAGTGCTGCAAATTGACCCAGTGGGGAGAATATTTGTTTTCTTGATGTTGAGCTTCAATCTGTGTTGAAGACTACACTCCTTGATCTTCTGCAGTAAATACTTCAAGTTCTCCTAAGTTTTGGCAAGCAAGGTTGTGTCATCTGTTTATCATATGTTGATGAGTCTTCCTCCAATTCTGATGACATATTCTTCCTCATAAGTCTGGCCTGCCAAAGGATCTGTCTGCATACAGATTAAAAAGGTATGGAGGTACAATGCATCCCTGACACACTCCATTCCCAATTTTGAACTATGTAGTGTTTCCTTGCTCTGTCCTGCCACTGCTTCTTGGTGCAAGTGTAGGTTTTGCATAAGTACAAATAAGTGGTCTGGGATTCTTATTCTTCTCAAGGATAGCCACAATTTGTTGTGATCCTTTCTGTCAAATACCTTTGCATAATCAATGAAACACAGAGACATTCCTTTGGTACTCTCTGCTTTCAGCTAAGATACATCAAACATTGGCTATGATGTCCCAATATCATAACCTCTTCTAAACCCAGCTTGTATTTCTGATAGTTCTCTGTTAATGTACTGTTCCAGTCATTTTTGGATAATCTCCAGCAGGATTTTGCTTGTTTGTGATATTAGTGGTAATGCTTGAAAATTTCCAAATTCTGCTGGGTCACCTTTTTTTTTTTTAATGAGAATAAATATGGATCTCTTCCAGTCAGTCTGGGCTTTATTTTTTGTCAAGTCTTCAGTGGAGCCTGAACTTCCTCCTTCATCATCACTGCCTCTTGATCATATGTTGTTTCTTGAAATTCTTCTTTGTCAGTCTATTCTTTTTGGTACGGGGTCTGTATATGTGTTCCATCTTCTTTTAATACTTCCTAGATCATGAAATATTATGCCCATAACATCCTTAAGTGTTGAAATTTATGGCTTGAATTTGTTCTGTAGTTCTTGCAGCTTAAGAAATGAAAAGTTAGTTTTGTCCTTTTGATTTTCCAACTCCAGCTCTTTGCACATCTCATTATACTTTACTTTGTCTTCCTGAACCCTTTAAAATCTTCTTTCAGCTCTTTAACTTTCTGCTTTCTTTGCTTTGGCTACTTAATGCTCTTGTGAAGTATTTAGAGTGTCTTCTGACATCCATCTCCATCTTTTCTTCCTCATCTGTAATTGTAATGACCTTTTGCATTCTTCCTTGATGATCCTGCCACACTTCATATGGTCTTCATTTATTAGTGTTCAAGGTCTGATACTAAGATTCCTAAGATCATTTTCATATTCAAGGTGGATAAATTGAAGGTGAAATTTTGTTTTCTATGGCTTTGATCTAACATTCTTTAATTTTAGTTTGAACTTGAATATGAGTAGTTGATGGTCTGTTCCACAATTAGCACCTGGCCTAATTTTCACAGCTGATAATGAGGTTGTTCCAACGATTCTCTTCACAGGTGTAATAGATTTGATTTCTGTGAATACCAACAGGTGAAATCCAGGTGTGTAGTCTGTGTTTATACATTTTTTTAAAAAGCCTGTATTTGCTATGAATAAATCATTGTACAGAGTTCTATTCCCACCCTCATTTCTGTCACCAAGTTCATGTTTTCCAACTACTGATCCTTCTTTCCTGTTCTCAACATTTGCATTTAAATTGTCCATTATTAATAATTCATCTTGTTTGCATGTTTGATCAATTTCTGACTGAAAAAAGTGGCAGAAATCACCTGTTTCTTTCTCCTTGGCTCTTTGGTTGGTGCATAATTGGGAATGATGGTGATATTCACTGGACTTCTTTGTATATGTATGGATATCATCCTGTGGCTCAAAACATTCTATTTAGAGATGGATCTAGAAATGAATTTTTTAACTGTGAAATCAACTTAATTTTCCTTACCTTTCTTTCTCCAATATAGCAGATCATATGATTTTCTGTGTCAAACGTCCTGTGCCAATCCATCAAATTTTGCCAGTAACCAATATGGCAATAGTTAAATGTTCTATTTCTTTCTTAACGTCAAATTTTCATATATACATAGTTTTCAAATTCCATGCTCCAAATTTTCATGTCTGCTTACAACTATTCCTCCTCAATTGTGTTTCTAAATTTGACAGCACAGCCTCAGGTGCCATATCTGCTAGACTACTCTAAGTGTACTTTCTTGTACATAGGTTTTTCAAAGACCTGTTATTTCTGAAGCAGATGGTCAATTATATGAGAAATATTATCCCTTAAACTTGTATATAGAAAGAGATTTGACTTCCTAGACTCACACTAAGAACATAGAAAAGTTGTTAGTACTTTCTACAATCAACACAGAACTTAGAAAGTTTTGACAAATATAACATGCTATAATTTCCAGAATTTGTCTTTAACATTTCAAATTGAATTTTTTAAATAAAAACTCTCTATAAACGTAAGGTATATGAAACATTATGTGGACAAAAACCAATTAAGCATTGTTTTAATACAATCTTCATGTTGTTGTTGTTCTTGTTAGGTGACATTGAGTCAAGGATGCCTCAGAGTGATCTGATGAACAAGATCTGAATTCTGTCCTATTCTGTGCTATTCTCACACTTCCTGACAAACCACAGCCTATTGCAGCAGTCATTGTGTCTGTCCACCTAATTGAGGGCCTTCCTCTCCTTCACTGACTCTCTGTCTTTTCAAAAATCATATCCTTCTTCAACAAATAATTCCTTCTACCAACATGCCTGAAGTATTTGAGGTGAAGTTTTATCATCTTTGCCACCAAAGAGCACTTTGGCTTTTCTTTCTCCAAGATATTTTTGTTGTTGTTGTTCTTTTGACAGTCAATGACAGTACTCATCTTAATACCACAGCTCAAAGTCATTGATTCTTCCTCTGTCATCCTTATTCACTGTCCATTTCTCAGATGCATAAATAGTGACTAGAAAAGATCATTGCATGAATCAAAAACATCCTAGTCTTCAAACTGACATTGTTACTCCTCAGTAATTTGGAAAAACCCTTAGCTGCAGACTTTTCCAATGCAATACATCTTCTGATTTTCTGACTGCTGCTCAAGATAACACTTCTTTTTTTATTTTAAATAAATTTAAAAATTAATATATCACTAACTGAATATGTCAACCAAACACAGTATAAAATTTGTAAAAATAATCTTAATGTGTAGTAAATATAATTAATTAATATAGAAGATACAAATCTATACTTATACATAAAAGCATTAATTTCTTATTTTTTACAATATAGATTCTCGCCACTGGACCAATTGGCAGCATCAGAATAGATGGTAAAGAAATTGAAATTGTTCACAGCTTTAGTTTGCTTGGCTCCACAGTCAACACTCTTGGCACCAGTAGCCAGGAAATGAAAAGACATATTTCCATGGGAAAGTCTGCTGTTAGGGACCTCTCCAAAGTACTGAAGAGCAATGGTGTCTCTCTGGAATCTAAGGTGCATCTGATACAGGCCATGGTCTTTGCTATCACTTGTTATTCATCAGAGAGTAGGACAGTGACTAAGGAAGACAGAAGGAGAATTGGTGCCTTTGAGCTGTGGTGCTGGAGAAGAGTATTGAGGCTACAATGGACTGCTAGGAAAACAAACAGATTCATCCTGGAAAGGGTTAAACTGGGAAGCTCCTTGGAGGCAAGGATACTGAGGCTCCATCTAACATACTTTGAACATGTTGTAAGGAGAAACAGGTCGTTGGAGAAGGACACCATGCTTGGTAGGGTGGAGGAACAGCACAGGAGGGGAAGACGCTCTATGAGGTGGATTGATTCAGTGACTGGGATAATTGGGATGGGAGTGTCAGAGACACTGTGATTGGCACAGGACAGAGCAGAGTTTAGGGCTATTGTACATAGGGTCACTATGAGTCACGAATGACTTGATGGCACATAACAACAACAATAACAACATATTTGTTCATATCTAATGCATTTACCTTTTTAATATCTTAATTAATGATGATAATTGAAATTTTCTATACTTTTTAAAGTCCCCTACTTACTTACAGTGTATAATCCTGCATGAGGGAAATCTACTAATCAAATAATCATATAAATTGAGTAGATGTTAGGAAGAAACTTTAGGATGCTTTGGTGGCCTTGTTGTAAGAAGTTGCATTGCCTATCCAAAGGCACTTGTCTTGAATCCACAAGCTGCTCTTTCTCCAGGAAAGAGATGGCTAATTTCCTCCTGTGTAATTTACATACTTTGAAAACCCACTGGTGGGTCAGCTATCAGTTGATTCTGAATCAATGGTATTTAATAACTTTCAATAGTACAAAGATCCTGGTGGCATAGTCATCTCTGCCTCTGGGGAGGAAACTCCATTGAAATGATGCAAGTAGTGGTCAGTTTGTTATCTGTGGCCCATCTTCTACTCTTGTGGATTGCCATCTGCCATCTTCTACCTCCTACTTCTTGCCTTGAGTGACAATTCCACATCTTCTCTGTCCACGCTACTCCTGTAGCCCTGGGCATGCCCCTTTCCATTTTCCTCTCTCTTGGCTTTCCCACATACCTCCAGACATATTTTTCTCTGTCTTTCCATTACCTTTCATTACCATTGTCACTAGACGGAAACAACACAGACAAAAGGGAAAATGTATTTCATGACCCACCAGCCTACTTGGATCTCTACCCTTTGTATGGTTTGGTAATCATTCAAGATGACAAGAAGACATTCGCTATGACCTCCCAGGCACATGAATAGTTTGGGTTGATTCTTGAGAAATTTTTACAAGTTCCAGACAGGATCAGATTCCTCAAAGTAAGACCATGAGTGTCCCTCAGGTACATCCATGGCCCCAAGCAGGATGCGGACTATCTGCCGTGTCTTGGGGAATTTTTCTGAAATCTCCATATAAACTGCTGAGAATTATAGAACAATCAAGTTCATAAACAAGCTTTACAACCACAATTAGTGTTATTCATGTCTTGTACATACATCCATATTCCTTACTGACAAACATTTAAATGTATGAAATAGATAATAGTGGTTTTTTTTAAAATTTTATTAAACATAAATTAGTGCATAGTAAGATGCTATCAGTTTTATTGAGTAAAATGTCTCAGTGAATATCTGGTAAACTCATCATCTTTCAATTATGAGTTTCTCATGAGCACCCATGACTCTGTAATAGCTGTAATATAACTAACCAGTATTTACAATGAGATCAATTACCACTAAGCAAAATTCAGTGATGCCTGGGGCTCAAGAAACACTTATAAAGGTTATGTCAGTGAAAAATACATGTGAATTAAATATACACAAATTTCTGATATTCCATAGATATTTTAATATCTATATTTAAAACTCAAATTTTACTAAAATTATTCTGATATCCTATCTATGACCATAATAGTGCAGTCTAAGAACTCTCTAATATTCCTCTCTGACCAAAAGTACATTACTAGATAGCTTCTAGGTAAAAGGCCATTTGTACTTTACTGGAAAATTCAGAACTGATAACTGACAAAGAAAGGTCTCCTTTTGTTCATGAAATTTGCCTCACATATACAAATATACCAATGCAAACTTGCATTCATTAATAAAAACCTGAGGTCTCATAAATTGTTTCATAAATCTGAGGTCATGTAAGTTTTGAAGTAGTATGGATATCAATTAACTGTTTAAATGATTGTCTATTTTTAAAAATATTTTTCTTTCTTGACTGACTGACTCATTAAACTTCCTGAACATATTGAAGTTGTCATTGTGTGTGAAAGTTGTACTCTTAAAGGAGTTGACTTAGGAATGAGACGTCTAATATTATGTTGTTGTTTGTTGCTGCTGTTGTGTACCATAGAGTCAGAACCAAACCTCTAGCGGGTTTTCAGAGGCAGTTAATTACAAGGGAGGAGATTGCCCATCATTTTCCCCTGGAGCGGCTGGTGACTTCACTGCATGCATTCAGTATTGCAGCACAGTTTATTGCCACAAGGCCACCAGACCTCTCAATATTGTTACTATTTCTTTAATGTATGTTAATTTTCAAAGGCATTTGACTGTTTGGATGTATAAATTGTGGCTAACCTTGAGGAAAATGGGAATCCCAGAACACTTGAACATGCTTATAAAAAACACATAGTTGGACCAAGAAGCAGTCCTCAGAACAGAGCAAGGAAACACTGCATTGTTCAAAATAAGGAAAGGAGTGCATCAGGGATGCATCCTGTCCCCTTATCTTTTCAATCTGTGTGCAGAACAGTTCATTTGGCAGCAGGGCTTTATGAGGAAGAGTGTGGCATCAAGTTTGGAGGAAGAGTCATTAACAACTTAACATATGTAGTTGACACAACCTTGCTTTCTAAAACTGAAGAAGACCTGAAGCACTTGCTGCAAAAGGTCAAGGCTTGTAGTCTTCAATATGGATTGAAGCTTAACATATGAAGACAAAGATTCTCATCACTGGGCCAATTGGCAGCACCATAATAGATGGAGAAGAGATTGAGGTTGTTAACAATTACAGCTTGCTTGGATCCACAATCAACACTCTTAACACCAGGAGTCAGGAAATCAAAACATGAATTGTATTAGGAAAATCTGCTGTCATGGACCTCTCCTGAGTGTTGAAGAGCAACGATGGCAATCTAGATACAAAGCTGCACCTAATCTACACCATGGTCTTCTCAATTACTTGCTATGCTTCAAAGAGTTGGACATTGACTAAGGATGACAGAAGTATAGATACCTTCGAGTTGTAGTACAAAATAATAGTCTTGAACATCCCATGGACTGCCAAGAAAACAAATAGGTCTGTCTTGGAGAGGATGAAACCAAGTCTTTCCTTGAAAGCTAGAATTTTGAACCTCTGCCTCACTTTGGGCATGTGGCCAGGGGAGCCATCATGCTTAGAAGGGTGGACGGACAGCACAGGAGAGAAAGACCTCAGATGAGATGGATTGATACGGTGTCTGGGGCAATGGGGGTTGCTGTGTCGGAATTAGTGAGAACGGCTCATAACAGGGAAGGGTACAGAGTTGCTGTACATAGGGTCGCTATGCATCACAGGCAACTCAACCAATCATATTTTATGACAGGCTTAGAAGCAAGAGTGGCATCCACTTTCTAAACAACATGTCTCCAGAAACTACGAACTTTGATAAATGTTGATAGTTGTAGGGAGGCTTCAGGCTTTTTGTTCATAGGGTTGCTATTAGTTGTGCTCGACTCAAAGGCAATCAATAACACGTTAACTGCATACACTACTTTGAGATTTGTGTCTGAAATCAGGAATTTCTTATGACAGTTTGCAAGAAACTGAAGAAAGGAGATCAAATTTCAACATGGTTTAATCATCTTTAATGGACAAATCAGTTTACCATGAAAGATGCAGAGATGTAATCTGAATACGAAAAAATAATATATCTTTTCACCTTGATAAAGACCATTACAAACATCTAATAATGGGTGTAATTTAAGGAAGGGTAGAGAAGACAGTTTCAGGAAGGCTGAGTCCAACATTCACTAATTTCATAAATGTGAACTGTCCTCATCAGTAACATCCAGTATATAAAAATAACTCCTTGGTAATATATGGTCCCCTATGCTGCTGGACCTACTTCTAATAATAGTTGGGTCCAACATTTATTGAAAAAGTTACGGGATTTATTAAGGAAATAGCTTAGAGTGTGGCAAGGAAAGGCAAAGGATATCACACAAAGTCCTGTTTCAATCTAGCAACACAATTGCGAAGAATCCTCTGATTTCCTCAATCATTCAGCAAGTCTTGTCTCATAGCAGTCTCAAGATAGTTCTTCCTTCAGTTGTTCAGATGCAAAACCCTTAACTCTAATCCGTCTCCTGGCTATATCAGGCTACTCCTCATCTTCGTCTCCCTTTTCAGTTAGCTTGTTTTCTTTCTCTGTCCTCTGAGCTGAATATTGATTTTGTTTTTGTTTTTTGTTCTGCTTTATTTCTCATTTTCCTGTTTTACTCCCTTTATTTTTCTTAAAAGTCTTTCTTGAATGTTTTTATTCAATTTTCCATATCTTTCTGTGGTTTTCTTTTGGATCCTTGAATACACCCTGATTATCATTTTGTTTCTTTTCCTCTTCTCATATTTTTATTGATTTGCATACAATCATTTATATACATTATATTTCATGCATATACATTGTTTTTACACAATATTTTGCTTATATTATGTTATATTATATTATGTTTCATTCATGTATATTGTGCTTTAAAAAATCACTCATAAGCATTATATTTTATATAATAATAATTGTTCTATATTTATTATTACCCCATATTTTCAATTCCCATTGAATCTTTCCTATTCCTTCACACCCTATCCATTCACTGACTTCAGCTTTCCTAGTGATTTTCTTCCTTCCAACCCCTTCTTCCTCACCCAGATCCCTTTTTATTTTTTGGTTTTTTTTATAAAGAAAATTTTTATTTTATGCTGGTTTACTAACAAAATTCCTATACATTGTTTTTCACACAGGACTCCACAATCAACACTCTTGTTACAAGCAGCCAGGAAATTAAAAGACAAACTGCATTGGAAAAGTCTGCTTTCAGACTTCTCCAAAGTACTGAAGAGCAACAATGTCAGTCTGGTGACTAGGGTGTGCCTGATCCAAGCCACAGTCTTTGCAATTACTTATTATGCATCAGACAATGACTAGGGATGATAGAAGGAGAACTGATGTCTTTGAACTGTGGTATTGAGAAGAGTATTGAACATTCTATGGACTGCTAAGAAAAAAAAAACCCAAAACAAACAGGTCCTTTATGGAGAGGATGAAACCAGACTGCTCCTTGGAAGCAAGGATTTTTTAATTTTAGATACTTTGGGCATGTTGCCAGTAGGGACAAGTCCATGCAGAGGAATGTCATGCTTTAGAGGTTGGAAGAACAGCACAAGAAAGGAAGACCCTTGATAAGATGAATTGATTCAGTGTGAGGTACTGGAGGTAGGTGTGTCAGAGACAATAAGATTGGTACAGGGTTTAGGGCTGTTGTACATAGGGTTGCTATGAATCACAGGCGACTTAACAGCACATAACAATAACAACAATATGTATCTTACTTAATTTTCTTTCTATTATTACAATAATGGTCTTATGAATTATTTGCCCTTATGAGACTGAGTTATTTCCCTCAGCACAATGTTGTCTAGACTCTCCCCAGTTACATTGTACTTTATTAGATCATTGTTCCTTAGTGCTGCATAGTATTCCATTGTGTATATGTATGTCAATTTCTTTACCCATTTGTTTGTTGATGAATATTTATTTGGGCTGTTTTGATTTTCTTGCTATTGTGAATAACACTGCCATGAACATAGGTATATTTTCCCTTTGTGTCTTGTTTCTGATTTCTTTGGGGTCTATTCCTAAGAGTGGAATAGTTGGGAAATATGGAATTTCTATGTTCAGCTTTTTGAGGAAACTCTAAACTGCCTTCCAGAGTGGTTTTATAATTTTAAAATCCCACCAAAAATGCATGTGAGTTTCCATCTCTTCAGATCCTTTCCAACACTTATTGCTTGCTATTCTTCTAAACCTTCACTGGATTGAGATTGTATTACATTGTGGTTTTGATTTGCATCTTTCAGATTGTCAGTGATTTTGAACAGTTCTTACTGTGCCTATAGGTGATCCAAATGTCTTCCTTAGTGAAGAGTCTTTTCATTTTCTTTTGCCCATGTTGCTTTTCAATTATCAATGTTTTTCTTGTGGAGATCCTGTAGTATTAATTATGATATCCTTGACTAAAAGGTCATTGTCATTTTTCACCCCTAATCTTTAGGTTTTCTTTTCACCATAATGGAAAAAGGTTTTGGTGCACACAGTTAGAGAATCTCATTCTTCAGTACCTCTCCTGGCTGTGTACTTCTGGCTATATTTTCAAGCCTATTTATTCCATAGGCTAGGACTTTTAAGCTTGCTCCCATTTTGTCTTATAATTCCTATGGTGTTGGATTATACCCCTAGATCTCTGGTTCAGAGTTATTTGATTTTTTGTGTGTGATATTATTTGTGGATCTAACAATAATTTTCTGAAGGTAGATGTCCAGCTTTTGCCAGCACTATTTGTTGAAGAAGTTGTCTTTCCTCATTTGATAAGTTTTGTTTCTTTGTTTAATATCACTTGACTTTAAATATAGATAGATAGGTTGATTTTTGGGTTCTCAAATCTGGTCTGTGCCTATCATTGTACAAATGTCAACACACTGTTTTGGTTGCCACAGCTGTGTAGTATGTTTTGCAAGGAGGAAGTACTTTATTGTGGTTGTTGTTGTTAGGTGCTGTCAAGTTGCCTACACCTCCTAGTAACCATATGCATGATAGCTCTGAAACATGCCCTTTCCTGAGCCAGTATCAGTATCTCTATACACCTAACCTCATTATCTCAGTTACTGCGTCAATCTATCTCATTCAGAGTCTTTACCTCTTGTGCTTTCCATCCACCCTTCTAAGGATGATGTCCTTCTCCAGAGATTTGTCTCTTGCAGAAACAGTTCCGAAGCATGTAAGACAGAGCTTCAAAATCCTCATCTCTAGGGAGTAACTTGGTCTCACACTTTAACTCTCTTTAGGAAAAACCTGTTTTTTCTCTTGGCAGTCCATTATATGCTCAGCATTTCTAGTCATTGTCAAACTATCTGATTCACAGCAAGTAATTTTAAAGACCATGACCTTAATCAGGCACACCTTAGTCTCTCAAAAATGTGGAAAACTTGCTCAAGTAAAACTTGATAACCGCAAAAACTTTATCAATGGTCCGTATGAGTCATAACAAACTGCTTAGCAGTAGATTTAATTAGTTTTGGTGAAAAGGAATAGTCAGCATGGCAGAACATCTATAATAAAGAAGTATTAGTACAATTCTCGTATCCTGTCCTTGCATCCTTGATCAACAGCATTATTAAAAATTATCATATTATCTTGTAATGTGTCTCTGTTTTGAAGAGAGGGAAATCAATAGGAGATGTTGAACATGAAGTGGATTTTATTAGACATCATCAAGTTAACAGGGGCTTGTAGCAACTCTCTCCACAACAGATCTGAACCTTGCTCTATCCTATACCAACTTAATGATCAGTCATGTCACGTCCTTGGTTGTATCCATTGGGTCTGTCCATCTCATTGAGGGTCTTCTTGTCTTTTGCTTACCCTTTATCATTCCTAATATGATGTCTTTACCCAATGATTGGCCCTTCTTGACATGTCCAAAGTACTTGACATAAAGCTTTACCATCTTATAAAGAGCACTCTGGTTGCACTTCTTCCAAGACATATTTTGTTCGTTGTTTTGGCAGTCCATGGTATAATCAATAGCCTTCAACAACACCACAATTCAAAGGCATTAATTATTTGATCTTCCTTACTTATCATTCAACTTTCAGATGCATAGGAAATAATTTTAGAGAAGATGTTGACAGCAGATTTTCTGAGTGTAACACTTTTTTTTTTACTTTCTTGACTCTCGCTACCATGAAAATTGTGGACCCAAGTAAAGTAAAATCATTGATAAGTTCAGTATTTTATCTATAAATCAAGATGGTAAGGATATTATTTTCTTGATATTGAGATGTATCCCATATTGCATAGGGTAGTTTGATCTTGTTCAGTAATGTCCTCAAGCTGCTTTTGCTTACTGCGAGCAAGGTTATGTTATCTACATAATACAAGCAATTGATGAGCCTTCCTTTAATCATAAAGCAATATTGTTCTTCATATAGTTAAGCTTATCAAGTAATATTCTCATTTAACAGGAAGCTCTAGTGGCCTAAGTTGCATTGCAATTTCAAAAGCATGTGGTTTGAGCCCACCAGTTGTTTTGCTGAAAAAGAATGGGCAATCTTCTCCCATGTGATTTACTAGCCCTGAAAAGCCGCTGAAAGGTCAGCTATGAGTTGGTTCTGACTCGACAATAATGACAACAGTTTTAATAGGTAAGGAGAAAGAATACAACTCTGAAACACACCTTTCTTCAATTTAAATCGTGTAGTATTCCCTTTTTCTGCTAGAACAACAGCTTCTTGATCTAGTATAATTTAAATCGTGTAGTATTCCCTTTTTCTGCTAGAACAACAGCTTCTTGGTCTAGTATAGGTTGCACATAAGCACAAATTAAGTGTTTTGGAATTATAACTCTTCTCAATATTAGTTATAATTTGTCATGATCTACACTGTCAAACACTTTTGCATAGTTAATAAAAGAGATAAACATATTTCTGGTAGTCTCTTCATTTAGTCACTATCCATAGGACATTAGAAATGATATCCTTGTTTCACAACTTCTCATTAATTCAGCTTGATGTTCTGGCAATTGTCTACCAATGTTCTGTTCCAGTTGCTTCTGAATAATAAGCAAGATTTTACTTGCATAACGTATCAATTCTATTTTATATTATTTCCACACTCTGTTGGATCACATGGGGTTTTTTAATTCATTTTAATGAAAGTTTACAGAGACTTTGGATTTCCGTTCATTCATTGTTGCACTTTTCTTCCTGACCATCCTGCCTCCCACCCCCCAATTCGCTCTTCTCTTTGAAAAATAAAAGAAAAATTATTTCATTGTTATATAATCCCTTCCCCCAAGTCCACTCCACCATGCAGTCTTTATTCTGGACTCCTGTCATGACAATAATACCTAATCATATATCCCTTTTAAACAGTTCTCTCCCTCATCTGTTTCAATGCAGTATACATTATTTATCCCCTTTTTCTCAGTCTCCCCTTAACCCCGATGTCAGTCCCATTTCACAACAGTGCCACTATGCAATATTTGTCCTTTTTGACTGAGATATTCCACTCAGCATAATGTCCTCCAGGATCACCCATTTTGTATATTTTTTTTAATGGTCAATTAGTTGACCAGATAGCTATCTTCCACATTTGTTGATGTAAACTGATGAGCTCTCTAAGGCAGCAACTGTTTCCTGAAACACCTCAATTGGTATTCCATCAATTTCTGAGACTTTGATTTTTGCCTATGGCCTTGATTCAGTGCAGTTTGGACTTCTACTTTTAATACTATAGATTCTTGAGCATATGCTACTTTTTAGCATAAACATGATAGATGTATTAAACAGGCTCTACCCATCTTTTTCTTTATTCATGACTCTCATGCCCAAAAATGCAAATTATTTCATGGAAAAGGGGTAAGAGGAAAGGTCTATTCTGAACACTTAACCAAAAAACCAAAATAAAAAAACCTAAAAGAGGGCACTCAGGTCTTTCACATTCTGGTCTCCTCAATTGCTTGTTTACTTGATTTTAGAGATGATGAAACTCAAGCACCACAACTCACTGACTCAAAGAGTTAGACATTAGACACACTGCTCTGCAAAATTTATTTATAGACAACTCTTTGTTATAGTCTTTATAATTTATTTATTTTTTAAATTATCTGTAAATAGAAACACTCAGATTCTCTAGCCAATTGCTTTGAATTCTGTGTGTCATCTGAAGGACAGATCCTAAAATAAACTTCTAGGACTACTGATTTTCTTATTTCCTTGTGCTTTCTTTTGTACAAAGCAACGTCATCATTATTTTCAGTATTATTGTTCTCCTCAATAATTGATGTCACATTAAAGGAACACAAAATGGTCTTAATTATGCAATAATGATCAAGGCAAAGAGTGTTTTCTGGGAACTAATGGTTGCCCGAAAGGAGGTGATGGCTTGAGGTCCATCTGGTTATTAAGCCACAGGAAATGCTGCAGGCCAAGATTAGTATTATTTCTCTGAGATGAAAAAGAATTTTTTCAAAAGTCAAAATGATTTTTTTTATCACTAATGGATAAAAATGGCCTCATGTTTCTGTAGCAATGTTGTGTTCCAGAACAAATAGCACACAAGTTTCAGGAATCTTTAGACAATTTTTGTTACTATGCACGCTAACGCAAACAATTTTCTATTACAGATTTAAAATTTTAATATAAATAAAAATAACCTGTATAACATTTCAGGTTTTCTTGAATTTTTTTTTCTTGGCTTATAACTAACTGCATTTGAATACTAGATCTTGACATTTGACCTGGATTTTTTATGAACTTAATGCATGTCTTATACACACTTAATAGAGAGAATATAGTTGCTTTTGAAAATTTGGTCAAATATCTGATATAATCAAGTAACAGTCAAAGAGAATGGAGCCATTGTTTATTTCATCTGGCTAGAGGATTTCTAAAAAAAAATTATCATAGAAAGACATCTGGACACAAAGATGTCTTATGATCTGTGTTTACTCAAAAATACCGAATGATCACAGATGAATTATTAAAACTTCTGACCCTTAAATTATTCATCTGTATGTAGAATGTGGATTATCATTTTCCTCCACCTTGCTAATCTTGTGATGAGATTGTACAAAGCTTAAATATTAATTCTATAATAATATACTTGCCACTATTATGTTCATGCAATCAGAATAATCCAAACGTTTGTCAAGTGAAGTTATTTCTACAAATGTATTTTCTTCTTCTGGGACATTAAGTTTAAATGAGAAATGCAAATACATTAAATATAGACGAATATTTGTTGTTGTTGTTATGTGCCGTCGAGTCGCCTGCGACTCATAGCGACCCTATGTACAACAGCCCTAAACTCCGCTCTGTCCTGCACCAATCGCACTGTCTCTGATACTCCCATCCCAATTATCCCAGTCACTGAATCAATTCACCTCATAGAGGGCCTTCCTTACGTAACATAATTGTCCCATATTAAAACTGTGGTTGTTGTTAAGTGTCTTTGAGTTAGCTCTATTCACAGGAACATTATATATAACAGAACAAAATATTATCAAGTGATGAATAATTTTCAAAATTACTGTTATGTTTGATCTCATCGTTGCAGGCATTGTGTAAGTCTATTTCAACTGTTGCATCTCATTTTAAGCAACTTCCCTTCATAATGTGCAGAAGGCATTATTCCCCTTAGGTTGACTTCACACAGGATTGCAACCTTTCTTATTTATTTGATTCCTTTCCAATCTGAAAGACTCTTCTTCTAGCACTGTAATGTTTTCCACAAAGTTTTCATTAACGAAATTTTGAAAGCAAATCATGGGGTCAAATTTGAAAGCAGAAATAAAACACCGGTTGGTTCTAGCATATATTATTTAATGCCATTTAAAAAGGGAAGATTCCATTTTAAATAATAGTTTTTCATAAGAACTTTGTAAGGAAACCAGTATAAAATATTTTAACACGTTTGTTTATATTTTCAAGATAAAGTATCAATCATCAATAATTGAGAATATATTCAACACAGCATAATACAGAAAACATATGGAACCAATGTTAGATCTGTTTCACAGTTTACAGAACTGAACCAGGCTGCCCCACTAAATTTTGTTTATTTTATATTTCTGAAGATCCTTATTTTATTTACTCATTACTAGAGACTTGAAGGAAAATATTAATGCAAAAAGTTATACATACATATTCATATATATAAATATGTATTTGTGTATTTATATATATGAGATACACACCTTATATGTTGTTGTTGTTGTGTGCCACTGAGTTATCTGTGACTCAGAGTGATCCTATGTACAACAGCTCGAAACCTTGCTCTATCCTGTGCCAATCTCACTGTCTCTGATACACCTACTCCCATTACCCCAGTCACTGAATCAATCCACCTTATAGAGGGTCTTCCTCTCCTGCACCGTCCCTCCACCCTCCCAAGCATGTCGTTGTCCTTCTCCAAGGATTGGTCCCTCCTTGCCACATGTCTAAAGTATGTCAGACTAAGTTTCAGAATCCTTGCCTTCAAGGAGCAGCCTGGTTTAACCCTCTCTAGGACAAACTTGTTCATTTTCTTAGCAGTACATGGTATAGCCAATACTCTTCTCCAACACCAAAGCTCAAAGGCATCAATTCTCTTTCTATCATCCGTAGACATTGTCCAGCTCTCTGACACATAGCAAGTGATTGCAAAGACCATGGCTTGTATCAGGCTCACTTAAATCTCCAGAGTGACATCATTGCTCTTCAGTACTTTGGAGAGGTCTTCAACATCAGACTTTCCCATCACAATATTTTGTTTCATTTCCTGGCTGCTGGTGTCAAGAGTGTTGATCGTGGAACCAAGCAAACTAAAGCTGTGAACTATTTCAATCTTGTCACCATCTATCATGAAGCTGCCAATTGAGAATCTTTGTTTACTCAAAAGTGAGCCTTAATCCAATTTGAAGGCTGCAGTTGTTGGCCTTCTGCAGCAAGAACTTCATATACATTTTATAAAAAATTATAGATGCAGGTATAATGTAAAATGTGAATTATAAACATTCTTTTTATTTTCTCCTTTCACATTCAGACTTGGAGAATCATATCAGAGTCAATGACATTTTAGGGATATTTAGTACTAGGTCAGTGTACTTTGATAACATCAACCACGTTTTCTTTTTCTTATCATAATATCTTAGTTTTAGTTACTAAAGCAGCAGCCAGAAAATTAAAAGATGTTTAATGCATTGGAAAAGTCTGCTGTCAGTACTAAAGAGCAATGATTTCAGCCTGGAGCATAAGGTGTGCCTGATACAGTCCACGGTCTTTGCAATTATATGCTAATATCACAGAGCTGTGCAATGACTAGGGATGATAGAAGGGAATTAATTTATGGCTTTGGGCTGTAGTATTGATAAAAGTATTGAATATACCATAGACTGTGAAGAGAACTAACAGGTTAGTCCTGGAGAGGGTTAAACCATGCTACTCCTTGGAGGCAAGGATTCTGAAACTTCTTCTGGCATACTTTTGATAAGGAGGGACCAGTTCTTTGAAAGGGATGGGTGGAGGGACAGTGCAGAATAGGAAGACACTTGAAGAGATGGATTTATTCAATGACTGGGATAATAGGGATAGATGTGTCTGTGACAGCGAGCTTGGCACAGGATAGAACAGGGTTTAGTGTTGTTCTACATAGGGTTGCTATGAGTCACAGTAAACTCGATAGCACATAACGACAAAAAATTTGGCTAGCTTGAAAATTCAATATTGCATTTTTCATGTTAAAATAGCTCTGTAAGTTTTATACAAGTTTACATCAAGATTCTAGGTTTATTTAGTTTAGTTTTTGTTTATTTTTTTTTTGAGGGGGGTGGACAGAGAGAAAAGTGCAACAATGAATGGAATTCCAAAATCTCTGTAAATGTTCAATTAAATTAATAAAAAATAAAAGGTCAGCAAAAGAGAAAAAAAATCTAGTTTTACTTTTTACAGCTATGTTATTTTTTTAAACACACACATGTTATTGTTGTTAAGTGCTGTAGAGTCTTAGATGATCCATAGCAATCCTATGAATAAAGGTCTTGAAGACAAGTCATTCATCTTTTCTACAAGTTCATAAAGTTTCTGGAGGCAAGCTTTTTTGGAAGTGGATGCCACTCCTGCTACCAAGCCTGTTTTATTTGAGAAATCCCCAAAAACTTCGGACCTCGGGTCCAACTGCTGTTGTTAAGTGAGATACACATGAACGCGCATGCACCCGTGTGCGCATACACACACACACACACACACACACACACACACAGAGGTTGGGTTTAGAAGAGGTCGTGGCACTAGGGACATTATTACTGATGTCAGATGGATCTTGGTAGAAAGCAGAGAGTACCAGAAGAATGTCTATTTGTGTTTCATTGACTATGCAAAGGCATTTCACTGTGGATCACAACAAATTGTGGCTAACCTTGAGGAAAATGGGAATCTTAGAGCACTTGATCATGCTTATATGAAACCTATACATGTACCAAGAAGTAGTCCTCAGAACACAGCAAGGAAACTGCATGGTTCAAAATAAAGAAAAGAGTGTGTCAGGGATGCATCCTATTCCATACCTTTTCAAACCATATTCAGAACAGATCATTTGGGAAGCAAAGCTTTATGAGGAAGAGTGTGGCATCAAGACTGGAGGAAGAATCATCAAAAAACTATTATATGCAGAAGACCTGAAGCACTTGCTGCAAAAGGTGAAGGCCTTTAGTCTTCAACATGGATTGACCCTCAACATCAAGAAGATGAAGGTTCTCATCACTGGGCCAAGTGACAGCACCATAATAGGTGGAGAAGAGATTGAGATTATAAGCAATTACAGCTTGCACAGGTCCACAATCAACACTGTTAACACCAGCAGTCAGGAAATCAAAAGACGAATTGCTTTGGTAAAAACTGCTGTCATGGATTCTCCAGAGTGCTGAAGAGCAACCGTGTAACTCTAGACACAAAGATGCACCTAATCCAGGCAATGGTTTTCTTAATTACTTGTTATGCTTCAGTGAGTTGGACAATGTCTAAAGATGAGAGAAAAATAGATGCCTTAGAGTTATGGTACTGGAGAAGAGTCTTGAACATACTATGGATTGCCAATAAAGCAAACAGGTCTGTCTTGGTGAGGGTGAAACCAAGTCTCTCTTTGGAGGCTAGGATATTTAAGCTCTGTTTCACTTACCTTAGGCATGTGGCCAGGAGAGACTGGTCCTTTGAGAAGGACATCATGCTAGGAAGGGTGGACAGACAGTGCAGGAGTGGGAGACCCCGGATGAGATGGATTGATACAGTAACTGGGGCTATGGAGGTTGGTGTGTCAGAATTAGTGAGAATGACTCAGGATAAGGAAGGGTTCAGAGCTGCTGTACATAGGGTTGCTGCACATCGCAGGTGGTTCAACCAATAATGTAGTATGACAGGTTTTGGAAGCAGAAGTGACATCCACTTCCTAAATAACATGTCTCTTGAAACTCTATGAACTTTATTATATGTTGATTGCTATAGAGGGGCTTCAGGACTTTTGTTCATAAAATTGCTATGAGTGGTGCTCCACTTGAAGGCAATCAACAACAACTCTATCTATCTATCTATCTATCTATCTATCTATCTATCTATCTATCTATCCTCTTTATTAATATTTCTTCTATACCATAAGCAATCTACTTCTGTGCTATTTACTGCCTTTGAAAATCCACTGGTGTGTCAGCTATGAAATGGTGCTAGTTGTGTGCCAATTTAACAGTATACAACTGCATCATGTAGCAAAGCTATTTTATATAAGTGTATTTGTCAAAGAGCAAATGGTAGCTAAACTCATAAATAAGCAAATGAGATGTAGTTTATTCTCTTTTAATTATGATTTAAATATAAAGATTATAGAGTATTGATTTATGTACTTAAAAGTTTATAAGAGTAACACAAAGGGCATAGAAACAAAATTTCATAACCTTAGTTTATATTGACTTTTTTCTAAAATACTTAGAAAGTTATTGTCTTGGTTTCCTATTACTGATGGAACAAATTACCACAAACAAAATGATTTAAGCAGCAGAATTTTATTATGTTACAGTTTTGGAAATCAGAAGTACTAGCAGGCTGCGGAAAGGACAAGTACCTTCTAGAGGATTCATCATAGGATTTTTCTTCACTTAGTGCTGTTTCTGGTTGTTGTTGTTGTTGTGTATTTTTTAGTGAGAACTGACCTATATTGAAACTCTAGTGGGTTTTCAGAGGTAATTAATCACATGGGAGGACCTTGCCCATATTTCCCTCCCTCCCAGAGTAGCTGGTGGTTTTGGCCTAGTGGCAAGAAGCTGTGCTGCAATTCTGAAGGCACCCAGTTTGAGGCCACCAGCTGCTCTGCGGGATAAAGATGGGTGATCTGCTCCCATGTGATTAACTTCCTCTGAAAACCTGCTGGAGGATCAGCTATGGGTTGGTTCCAACTCTGTGGTACACAACAACAATAATAACCACCTTTGTGTTGGCAGTCCAGTTCTTTACATTTAAGCCACCAGAACAACACTTGTTACTGGTAGCTATTAACATTCTTTGGCTTCTAGTTCCTACTGTCCCTTTCACATAGCTAGCTTCTCATATTTTGTAGTGAAATATCTCAAATCTCTTACTTGTACTTAAATTAAAGGACTTTTATGATGACACTTGTTATTATTGTTATTGCCGTCAAGGCACCTGTGACTCATAAAACCCTTACAGACAACATATCTGAACATTTTCCTATCTTGTGCCATCCTTATCATCTCTATCTTACTCTAACCTATTGTGCAAGTCACTGTTTCAATCTGACTCATTGAGGGTAATCTTTTCTTTTGCAGAATCTCTACATTTCCCAGCGTGATGTCTTTCTCCAAGGTTGGTTCCCAAAGTAAATGAGTCAGAGTTTTAATATTCTTGCCTCTAAGGAACACTATGATTGTACTTCCTTCAAGACAACATTATCCTTTTGGCAATTCATTGCATATTCTATACCATCTCCAACACTACAATTCAAAAGCATCAACTCTTCTTCTGTGATAGTAAATTAATTGTTCAATGTTCAGATGCATGTTGCTGTTGTTGTTGTTGGGTGCTGACAAGTCCAGTATAACTGATAATGATCCTGTGAAAAAAAATAATCTGAAGCCTATTCTATCCTGCACCATCGACACACGAGAGCTCATTGCAGCAGTCACCATGCCAATCCACCTAGTTGAGGGTCTTCCTCTCCTTCGTCGACCCTCTAACTTTCCCGGCATCATGGCTTTCTCCAAGGAATAGTCCATCCTAGAAACATGCCCAATGTATGAGAGGCAAAGTGTCATTATTATTGCCTTCAAAGAGCCCTCTGGCTGCACCTATCCAAGACATACCTGTTCGTTCTCTTGGCAGTCCTTAGAATGTTCAGTGCTCTTCTCCAACTCCACAGCTCAAAGGCATCAATTCTTTTTCTGTCATCCTTATTCATTATCCAGCTCTCAGATACATAGCAAGTAATTGAAAGACCATGGTTGAATAAGATGTACTTTAGTTATCAAGCTGACAATTTTTTGAGCAGTCCCTAACTGTAGATTTTTCCCATTGTAATGTGTCTCCTTATTTCCTGACTGCTGGTATCAAGAGTGTTAAAAATTGGAAGCAATTATAAATAAGATTCCCTCTATCAGGCATACCTTAGTCTTTCCCCAGTGCAACACATCTTTGATTTCTCCTATCATAGATACTTATTGGAGATCAAAGTAATTGTAAATCATTAACAACTTCAATCACTTCTCTATCCTGATGGTCTACTGAGGAGGAATTTTGTTTTCTTAATGTTGAAATGCAATGCATATTAAAGGCTGTAGTGTTTAGTTATCTTTAAGCCTTTTAAAAATAAATTCTGCCTGTCAAAATAATAGATAAAATCACACTTCCCAAGTTTCTTTGATGATATAAGGTAATGTTCACAAATACTACACATTCAAAATTAACAATAGTTATTGTAACATGCAAAGGTAAGGAGTTGTTTATTGCCAACCAAAAGACATATGGTTTAAATCCACCAGCTGCTCCATGAGAGAAAGATGAGCAATCCTCTCCCATGCAATTTACGGTTTCTGAAAATCAGTGGAGTGCCAGCTATGATTCTGTTCTAGCTTGGTGGTATATAAAAAACAATATTGAATGTATGAGGCTTTAGTACTTATTATTTTAAGCAATCACCTAAGGGTTTCTGTGAAGTTATTTTTGTAACATGAAAAATGTGTACAATCAGTTGGCTTTAAGAAAAAAAAGTGTTTATATACTAATCTTATCCAATCAATTGGAAGGACTTAAGGAAAATCAGCTATGAAATTTCCCAGAAAAAAATAAGTTCTTCCCCAAGACTATAATGTCAAATAAAGCGTAATGTTTTCTTTTTCTCGCCTTTTTTTAACATATTTAAGATTTATTATTTCTAAAAATTGTATTAACTAATTCCTTAAAATAAATCTTATACACACATATGTATATACAAACTCACATCTCCTGTTGAATCTATATTTTGTAAAAACTCTATTTGAGACATTTTTTATACCAAGATTGGTTCTATTCCCCCCACCATGAAATGGTTTAATGGTTTGAGGAACTAGTTTGTCAATCTAATTAGACTTACTATTGTTAATAACTTCATTTTCCTTAATAAAATGGAGATTGATAATGGTTTGAAAAATAGTGAAATTAATAGGTCTTCTTTGTATGTATGTAGGTCTAGATGTATATTATTTTATCACTTATTTCATTATAATTCTGGGCATATTTTGACATATTTGACATTTTTTACAAGAATGCCATGCCAACCTTCTTCAATCAAAAATAGCTCATATCAGATTTATTTTCTCTTTTCTTAGGGGGTATATCATCCATTAGGAGGGGTAAATGATGGGAAATCATAGCTGGTTTAATGCTGTTAATTAACCCAAACTACAAGTCAGTGTTTGATACACCAAACCAAATAACACCTGTCTTACATGCAGAAGGAGCCCTGTAACAGATATCACTAAGATTTGTATCCCTGAAGGAATGCTGGGAAATCACTTCAAATTATTCTGTCTGGACAAAGTCAAAACTGGCTTTGGGAGCCAACTCCAAAGCTGAAACCAGAATAGTGATGGAAGATTGTCACCAGTTCTATTGAATATTATATTAGAAGTGCTTGTTAGTGCAACACAGCAAGAGAAGGAAATAAAAGGCAACCAGATCAGTAAAGAGATGGTTAAACTATTGCCATATGCAGATTATATAATAATGTACACAGAAGACCCCAAGGACTCAACAAAAAACAGTTAGAGCTTGTAGAATAATTTAGTAGGGTGGCAGGATAGAAGATCAATATCCCAAAATCAGTACAATTCTTCTACAGTAACAAAGGGAACTCAGAGAAGAAAATAAAGATAGCAATACCAAATAAAATAACCAACCACAAATTTTGGTACTTGGGAGTGAATCTAACTAGAGAAATAAAAGACCTGTACAAAGAAAACTACAGAACATTTCTGTGCGGCACAATAAAAGACCTAAATAAACAGAAAAATGTGTCCTGTTCATAGATAGGAAGACTTAATATTGTTAAAATGACAATTCTGCCAAAAACAATTTTCATGTTCAGTATAATCCCAATACAGATATCAAAAGTATAGTTCAAGGAGATAGAAAGAGAAACTGCCACATTTATTTGGAGAGGAAAGAGACTCCGAATAAGCAAAGCACTTCTGAAAAACAAAAATGAATTGGAAGACATAGTACTCCCTAATCAAAACCTAGTACACAGTGGAAGTAACCAAACAGTATGGTATTTGTAAATAACAGTCACATAGGCTAATGGAACAGAACTGAGAACCCAGAAATGGGCCCAGCTATCTATGGTTAACTGATAGTTGACAAAGAATTAAAACCTATCTATTGGGGAAGTAACAACCTCTTCAACAAATAGTACTAATAAAACTGGGATGCTACCTGCAGAAAGGTGAAACAGGATTCACATCTCGCACCATACACAAAAATCAACTCAAGGTAGATCAGAAACCTTGGAGTAAAAGCCCAAAACTATAAAGTTTGTCAGAGAAAAACTGGGATCAAGTTTAGATGGTCTAGTCTGTGGTATAAAGAGACTGCCAAATCTTGCGAGAAATACAAATTTTGGAGAGGATAAAATTGATGAATGGGACCATCTAAAGATTAAAGCCCTTTGTACATCAAAAACATTTTCCAACAGAGTGAAAAGAAAACCTATTGATTTGGGGAAAAAAAATTTGGCAATACCATTTCAGACAAGGATCTCATATCAAAAAGTTTACAGTATCCTAAAGGGTCTCTACAAGAAAAAGACTGATAACACAATTACAAAATCAGCAAAACATATGGAACAAATTGTCACAGAGGAAGATAAGAAAATATTCAGATGACCAATGAACAAATGAATAAATGTTCAAAATCACAGGCAATAAGAGAGAGGTAAATCCCAGTAGTAGTGGCAATGTTCAAAAAGACAGCAAGTAATAAGTGTTGGAGATGATGTGGAGGAATTGTTGATGATGATGTTGGTGGAATTGTAAAATGGTACAACCACTCTGCAAGGCACTTCAGCATTTTGTCAAAAAGCTGAACATAGAAAGCTCTATATAACCCAACTATTTCATTTCTTGGAATATACCCCAAGAATATTAAAATGGAGGCACAAATGGATATTTGTACATTAATATTCATAGCAGTGTTACTCACGATAACAAGAACATGGAAACAGCCCAAATGTTGAACCACAATAGAATGGATTGAGAAATTACGGTACATTCACATACTTGAATACAACACAGCATGCTGGAGCAATGATTTTGTAAATCACTACCTAACTTGGGAGGGATGTGCTGCAGACCAAGGAGAGCCTGAAAGATTTTAGGGAAGACAAACTCATGCTGCACAGTTGCAGAAAGAAGTTCTAGTAGAACAAGTTGCCCACCCCATGAACAGAACACGTTAAGCTTACAACCAATCAATAGCTTCATAAAGTTAAAAAAGAGTCACCAAACAACGCATACACAATTGAAACAGCTTGACACATAACAAGAAAAATGTCACATAATATAAAGAAAGTAGTAGGCCACCTCAAACATAGTTAAAAAAACAAAACATACCTTCTCCTAAAAAAGTAGAATATATTTCAGACTCAGTGAATACCTTGGAGATAAGGAGACAGAAGAAATATTGATGTGGAGGTGTATGAACAGCTACTGAAGAAGGGGCAAATGATGAAAGAAAGAATGGAAGCCAATAATAAAGCAAATACCCACAAGAGAAGGAGGCAGAATAAAATATCAGAGTGGAGGAACATGAACAAACTACTGAAGATGTTTAAAAAGGTGAATTAAAGAATTGAAACTGTAGAGAAAAAGTTATAAAAAATTAAAAAAAAAATCATCAGTAAACAGAGAAGGTATAGCCAACACAGGAGCAGGGATAAAAGAAATACATGGAAATGCAATCCAGAAAACCAAGACTGAAATAGCAGACATTTCTAGCATGCTGGAAGGATAAAACAGCAGAACAGAAGAGTTGTAACAAAAGGTCAGTGAGTTGGAAGGCAAGAACTTCAATGGGAACACGTTGTCAAGTTGAAACCAACCCACAGCTGAATCTCCGCTGTGTTTTCAGTTAAATGCACGGGAGGAGATTGTCCATCCTTCTCCCGTGGAGCAACTGGTGGAAGAAAAAACAGAAGAGACATAAAGAAAAGGGGGGGGCAACCTGAAAAAATCTTAGAATGATGTAGGATAACATCAAAAGGAAAAACATATGATCAGAATTTCAGACATGAAGAGAGCAAGGAAAGTAATAAGAAAATTGTAAAAATGTTTTAGAAGAAAACATTTCAGATATTATAAAGAAGGAGGAAATATACATCCAAGAAACTCAGCAAACCTTAACTAGAATAGACCTCAGAAGAAAAATATGAAGACATATCATGGGAAAACTTTCTAAAATAAAAGATAAAGAACACTAACAGCAGCAACAGGAAAACAAAGAATCACCTCCAAAGAAGAACCAGTTCGATTAAGTTCTGATTTATCAGCAGAAACCATGGAAGAAAGAAGACAATGGGATGGCATATACAGAAGAGGGTTAATTGCACAGGAGATTGCCCATCTTTCTCTTACAGAGAAGCTGGTGGATTCAAACTGTGTTCTTTTAGGATTGTAGATTATCTTCTTACAACTAGGGCCCTAGCCTTCGATGGAATGGTAAAAATAGACCAATGTCATGAAAATTGCTTTACACACACTCTGTTTATGGTCCTTCACACTCGTGGGGTGAAAGTCAAAACTCCGTGGCTAGGAAAGACATTTGGACCATAACTTGAATCAGGTTCACCTTAGTCTTTAGACTGACATCATTGCTCCTCAAACTTTTCAGACTTCTCCGACAGCAGGTTTTTCTAATGCATATATTCACACCAATACTGCAGTACAATTGGTGTGGGAGTTAATATAACAACAAAAGTATAATAATTATTTAATTATGTAATATTGTTATTGTTCTTTTGTACCATGAAATCAAAACCTACCCATAATTGACTCTCCGGCAGGTTTTCAGAGGCAGATAAATCACCTGGGAGAAAATTGCTCACCCTTCTCCTGCAGAGCAGCTAGTGGCCTCAGACCGCATGCCTTCCAAATTTGCAGCACAACTTCTTCCCACTAGGCCTCCAGAGCTCTCTACATACACAATATTATACATAATATGTAATAATTATGAAAGTACATAGCATTATGTTGTTGTTGTTGTGTACTGTTGAGTCAGAACTGACCCATAGCTGACCCTCTGGTGAGTTTTCAGAGGCATGGGAAGAGATTGTCCATTCTCTCCTGTGGAGCAGCTGGTGGATTCAAACTGCATGTCTTTAGGATTGCAGCACAGCTTCTTGCCACTAGGCCACCAATGTTCCCTATGTATTTTCTATTAATATAAATTAATATATAAATTATTGGATCAGTTCTAACACAACAGTATATAACAAAAGCATATATATGTGTACGGAAAATAGAAAATTTATTCTTTCCTAATTGCATATTTGTCAATTGATCTATCAGCACTGTATGAGAGGATTTGCTAGTTTAACAAGGCCTTAAAAGATTGCTTAAAAAAAAAGATTGCTTAGTGAATTGTGCATGTACCAAATTTTTATGGAATGTATATGTTCTACTTTGTGTAGACAATGCAATTACAGAAGAACTTTTAAAGGTAGTCCAAATCCTTTAAGAGTTGAAGGTCTTATTTGAATGACTGACTCAAGACGTAGACAAATGTAGATTACTTTAAAAATGAAATTTGTGTTTTAAAAGAAATTAACATAATTTCAGCCAAATAAAATATGCTTACATTAGAAGTTTATAGCTGTTTCATCACATTCTAAGTAGGTAAATGCACAGTTAAAAAGTTGAGGCAGTGCCTGACCAGGTAGTCCCTTATCTAAAGAAATCAGAAAGTCACTGCTTCAGAATCACTCTGCTTTCCTGAATAAATTCTACTAGTTAGAAATTTATTTATGCTTACAAATTACTTTTTAAAATACAGCCTTGACATATTTAAGCTGCACTAAAAAGTCAGCTTTATTTTAACATGAAATTATTTATCAGATTATTTTTCTCCAAGTATCTGATATTATTTCCATTAAGGAAATGGAAATGTTGATTGTAAAAGGAAAAGCAGACTTGAAGGGAATTCCAAAGCAGAAAAATATGAACTGAACAGGAGAGAGGAGGGGACTGGAGTAGCAGAGGTTCTCAAAAGTTAGGTAAGAAATGTGAAAGTGTACTTTGAACACTTGGAATTTTACTGGTAGCTGGTTTTACAGGGTTATTTTAAAATAAATCTTATTATAAAGTGTTTTTAACCCAGTCTGAGGCCTTAATGTACCTTAACTACTTCCCTGCCACCTGGGTTATATAAATACGTTAGAGCAAGGGTACAATTCATCATAACAAATGTAATTATTATAGTATGCTGTAATAAGCTTGAGCATTGTGCTGTTCTAAGAACTATTTATGTGAGATCAAATTGACCACAGTATCTTGGAGAATTAGAACATTTAAGGGACAGGTTTTTTTTTTTCTTTTTAAGGGAATGCTGGTGGCAAAGGTATTATGCTGTTAATCCGTAGACCTTGCCCCTTCTGGCAGTTTGAATGCACCAGCAGACCCAAGGAAGAAAGATGAGTAATCTCCTCCTGAACAATTTCAAACCTTAGAAACTTGCTGGAGAGGTCTACGAGTCTTTCTACCTGGTGCTCTGATAGGGAGATAGGCTGATTGAAAGGTAATGGGCTGATTGATGTGAATCTATTTTAATCACAAGATTCAACAATTTAGAAGGGAAGGGTGAGCATACTTTGTAACTTGAAGAATATAATCTTTGTCAGTAAACTGTATGTGTAGAAATATTAACTGTTGCAGATTTTATTGTATATATGTGTAAAAACAACAAAATAGATAATTTTTAAATGTCACTTAAGTATTTGAGTCAACCTCTTTGTACAGATACAACCTCATTGTAGTTGAGACAATATTTGAGAATTTGTATTTTCTTCAGAAGCCTTAGAAAATAATAAGATAAAGGTCAATCATTTCTACTTGAAATTAATTAACTGAGGAGGTGATTACAGGCCTTTCTCTGATTTTTTTTAATAGCACATGTCTGAGTTTATCAAGTACTATATTATATACTGATGATCTATTTATCTAGGGAGCTCTGTTGGTCTAGTGGGTATGAACTTGTGCTGTCAAATGAAAAGCAGGTGGCTTGATTTCTCTAGCTACTATTCAGGATGAAGGTGAGTAATCTCCTTCAGTGCAAAGTACAACCTCTGAAAACCTTCTGTAGGGTCGTTTCACTATGGGTTTAGTTCCAGCTTGATGGCAATGAGTTTGAGACATCAATGTTTTTGAGGTAATAAGTAGTTCAATTTTTCTATGCCTTCTTAATAGAGTGGTTAACATATAAATATCCATTTAATAAATTATTGTATTTATGATACTAGGAGAGTAGTCTGCATGTCCTTTGAGGGCTATATATAGTTAAGACAACATTTTCTGTAATAGCTGCATATTTTTAAAACGTTATTATTTTTGGTTTTTTGTCCTTTGCTATGTTTATTCAGTAAATAATGTACTTGGCCACAAATATTCCAACTATAACTTCTAGATATTAAATGTCCTTTTGACATATGTGGAAGCACTGAAAAAAGTTGAAAGTGTGTTATAGGTAGAAGTGGATAGAAAATTAAATTGACTTTTTATGTTGTTGTTGCCTCCCCTTCACCCAAGAATAAAACTATAAACAAAAAATTCCAGCTATTTGTGCTTCATGGCTTTTGACTCCTCAAACTTTCTCATATCCAGTTATTCTGGGATTATGTTATACTCATACACTTAGTAACATCAGGACTGTCAAGGCCATTGTTACTAGTACAGTGTAAAATAGCTCACAAAAAAACTGAACATATGTTGCTGCTGTTGTTTTTTATTTTAAATGGGTGTTGCTATTTTCTACATCACCTTGGAGACATCAATGTGACTGTCATCAGATCACAGAGAACATTAAAGATTCTATCATTGCTTTTTATCTTTGATAGCAATTTTATTTCAAATGTTTTAACAGCATTCTTTCATTTCCCTATATTATGCTAAATTGTATTTTCTGGACTGTTATTATGATTTCATGTTATTTGTTTAGTGTATCAGAATATATTAAAGGATATGGCATTAAAAGGTGCATGGAAAGCAAAAGGCACAAAAACGACAATTATTTTGGGTCAAGTTTATTTTTATGATGCAAATTTAGTATAAATAATCTTAAGAAAAACATATTATACCTACTGATTCTCTAAACCAGAGTACTTGGTTTCAAGGATACTTTTATTATTCAACAACTTTTGGAACTCCTCCTTTGAAGTGCCTCCAATGTTGCTTATTGTTGGTATGTGTCATCAAGTTGCCTGTAATTCATGGAGACCCTGTGTACAATAGCTCTGAAGACTATCCTGTCCTGAGTCAGTCTTGTTGACTTTGATATACTTATCCCCAGTGCCCTACTTACTGTTTCAATCCATCTTATCCCTGGTCTTCCTCCACTCTTCTATCTATCTATCAATCTATCTATCATCTATCTATCTATCTATCTATCTATCTATCTATCTATCTATCTATCATTTAGGCCTTGAACACTAATGAGCGAAGACCAGATGAGTTGTGGGAGGATGTCAAAGGTATCATCCAGGAAGAGTGCAAATGGTTATTACAAAGAGAGAA